>NC_068340.1:13191787-13541378 GCF_014633365.1 Diospyros lotus
TCCTAATTCAAGTTTAATTCAATTAATGTATTCAATACCTTCCAACATTGAATTCATAAGCCAGAACATGACAAGTTAATCATACCCATACCCTAAATCATAGTTCATTGAATCTTTGTATTCTAATATATAGATGAAGATCATATCATGTTTAGCATTGTTATAACATGATCAGCATTATTTTGTGAGATTATGTGCATGCATTTTGGTATAAGTATTGAGCATAACTTTATATGGAGCACCACATATCGTGTGCTAGCATTTATGTGAGCATTGCATTGTATTATGCGCGCCAGGCAGCTTGTCCGCGAGGATCCCATCAGTTTTAGTTTCAGCTTAGTTTATGAGTTGCTCGCCTGGTGGCAACCAGGGGGCTAGGGGCTTTGCCCACAGTATGTGCTTATAGTTTTTATGTATGCAGGTTTCAGATCAGACATGTATGTATTATTAGATTATGTGGACCTATGAGCCAAAGTTGCATACCTGCATTTAATTTACAGTTTATGTGCATTACATTTTTATTAATGCAATCAGACAGTGATTATACAGTACAAGTTCAGTGAGTTATTTATCAATATCGATATTCTTTGATTCAGCTTCAGTATTCTTTCCAGCTTATTACTTGCTAAGCTTTTTTAGCTCACCTTGTACTCTTTACCCCTCCAGGTTCTAATAGGGGAGTATCAGATGTGGGGCCTAGCAGCAACATTCAGTAGTGTGTGTACGTGGAGCTGCTCAAGATAAAAGATGTTTAGGAGTCTGTTGAGTTTATAGTGTTTTCTCAGTTTAGATCTATTTTATATTTCAGTTGAGGGATTGTCCCTTAGACAAAGTTTATGATTTTCAATCTGTATTGATTCAGAGTTTTTATTCCAGTTGATTGAGATGTTTAGTCATGGTATCAGATTTCAGTTTATCAGCTAGTTTATTTTATTATCCCTAGTAGCACCTCTTCTCGGTTAGTTCTAGGAGAGGGGGTGTTACACGAAGAAGAGAACGAAAGGCAGCTGCCGAGCCACGATGACTATCCTTAATGGCCCCTTGAACCCTTGGGTTTGGGGACCATTAAGGTGCCCCGAACCCCAAGGTTCGGAGGCAAGTATACCTGGGGTTCGGGGGCAAGTACACTTGTGTCTGCTGCTCGTTCTTGAATATCCAAATGCATAGTTATTATTATGCTGAAACTGCTCTGTATCTCTCTTTTTGTGCTTCCTAATGCGCTAGAGCTGCATTTGCTAGCTGCTGGGCACCAACTTCATTGGGTAAAATTTATGATGTGATCTGATCTCCACAATATTATGCGATCTGGTCACTGGGTACCAATTATTATTGTTTTAAAGTATTATTTCTCACCATAGTAATTGTTGATCTGATCTCCAAAGAGTTTTTAGTATTTTAAAGGTTTTGTTTCAAAGCAACTTAATACATTTTGTCTCAAACTATGCTCTAATTTACTTTGAAAGTCACATCTCTTGACTTGACTTTTAAATCAATGTTTCTTTAACATATCACTAAATTAAAAAATCAAAAATCATTTTTTTAAAATAATTATATGTAATACCCCATATTTTCGTAAGGTTGCCATGTATTTTAAGTGAATTTAAAATATCGAAAAATATGCTTGAAATGGCAACAACTGACTAAATCGGTCAAAGGGAGTGCCCTGAAGCTTAGATATCTAAGGACAAAGGTATATTTTTTATGAGTGTCTCGAAGCGATATTTATGGCTCTGAAAGAAATAAAATAAGAGATGATTTTCGGTTAAGCTAAGTTGTAGCCTAAAAAGATCGAATGATGGTAAGGGCTTCCCAAAAATCGTATATATCGAGTAATTTTGAGTTATTAAATTTGAGATTTTAAGTATTTCGATAAATTTGATGTTTGAGGGTGTAATTGTAATTAGAGAATTATCCAAACGAAATAAGGATAAAATTAAGAGCTTATGTGGTAAAATATTAAAGTTGAGGATTTGAAATAAGGGTCAAAATGTCATTTGGAAGAATTTTAAGGAATTAGCTTGGATTTCAAAAGTTGAATTCATTATAGATTTGGATTTCAAAAGCTATTCAATTATAGGTTTGAGTCTTTGGAGTCCATGGCTAAGATTGTGACAAGTGGCATAATGTGATTGGTTGGAGAAATCTATAAATAGGTACCATGGGTTGTTCTCAAATCATTTCAACCAAGTTGAGAGTTGAGGCACTCTAAGAAAAGGAGATTGCTCTAGAGAGAGAGTAGGAAGCTCGGCAAGAAGACGGGAAAAAATCGAAGGAGAAGCTAGGGAGAACAAGCCTTGGCCGGAGTTTTCCAAAATCAGTCAAGAAAAAGCGAGGTAAGTCCCTTTTTTTTGATAATCCTGTAGAGGGGAAAGAGAGGGTCACGTAGGTTCAAATGGGAGTCGAATCGGAGTTAAAACGAGAGAGATATGACCGAAATACGAAAATGACGCAATATTGTCCGAAATCTGGTAGCAGCGCGTGAGATACACACGCCGGAAGTGGCTGCATGTGAAGGTGCGTGAGGGGTTCATTTGCCTTCAAATTTTCTAGTTATGCCCATACTTTAATACCCTTCAACCCTATACAAAAATAATTGAGGTTAGTTTACCAAAACATGTGTTTTCTGTAGAAACCTAGGTCGTTTGGTGTAAAATTATACCGTCCAAGAGATAAACCAATAAGGTGAGACTCTTATACTCTAAATCCTATTTTTTATTCTCTTATGAGAGACTTCTATTGCATGAGACGTCTTTTATGAAGTTCTTGTTCGTAAACTCTATTTATTCTCTTATGCGAAATCATGTTGCATATATGAAATGTATTTATCTGAAAAATATATGCTATTGGCTTTTTAATTGTCGCTTTTATAAAATTTGTGTGGCCATACTGTTGTACCTATTTGTTGTTGGCCGAGGGCAAAAGTTGGATATCTCCCAAGAGACGCTATGCGTGCGTCATCGAGAAAGCTCTCGTGGGGAAGACCGTGAGTCTAAGGAACAACGGATGTGGTGTTTGCATGAGTGCTATGAGGTCGGGCCGAAATGACATGGTTAGGGACCTCCCGAGAGGCGCTATGCGTGCGCCATTGAGAAAGCTCTCGTTGGAGGAGGCTAACGTGTTCACGAGGCACTTCGGAGTAGTTCTCGTTGTCTTCTCATACATTTTATACCTGATCATGCATCGATATAAACTGTTTTTGGAGTTTCTCACTAGAAGATTTATCTTCTAATTGGACTATGTCCCTGAAATATTCAAACGTTCCAGGTTCGACGAGTGGCTCTAAGGGAAATGAGGTAGCTGAAGAATTAGCTTAAATTACTGTCTGTAGCATGATTAACATATTTTTGTTTATGTGCAAACTTATGTAATTTTAGATATGTTTAAGATATTCAGTTATCACTTGCTAGCGATGATGTCCATGTAATACATGGTGTAGGCGTTTTGAACAATTTTATGATAAATAAAGCATTATGGTTGTGAACCGTATCAGGTTCGATCTAGCTTCTGCATTTGAAATTTTAACACCTGTCTTAGATATTTAATATTGGGTTTGTTAAGATGAGAAGGTGAAAATTAGGGTTTTTTGGATTTTGTGTGATGTATGACAGTGATTGTGGTATGAAAAATTTTGTATCCCCGAAATCCTAAGTTATAACACGCCCGAAAAATTTGGGGTGTTACATTATATCTATTTATATATTTTTTTAAAAATATAACTAATTATATAACAATAATTCTTTTTATTTCAATTATTTAATAGGATAAATTAGTTATTCTTAACAAACATCACTTGAGACAAACATCACTTGAGGCCTTAATGGCCCCTCGAACCTTGGGGTTCGGGGGCCTTTAATACGCCCCGAACCCTAGGGTTCGGGCAGCCATTAAAGAAGTCACCGTTAGCAGGTATGGTTGTCGTCATAGTCACTTCCCAATGTCCGTGTGTGTATATATATATATATATATGTCTGTGTACGTGGGAAGGCAAGTGGGTGGAGAAGATTGAGAGATTGTGTGGGAAGGCAAATGGGTGAAGAAGATTGCCTATGTGACTGTATGTATATATGTACATATATATATTTGTGTATGTGTTGGCCGTATCGTGGGTGGTGGTGGGCAATTCATTGAGAGAGAAAGTAGTTACGGGAGGATAAAAATGAGTTTTTAAAAGAGGACATTTGAGGTATATTAAAAAGTGATTGCGAAGAGTAAAATGTGTGTTTGTAAATAAAATTTTTCTAATTGTAATTCCAACACCAACAGAGGGGTATTTACGGTATACAACATCATGACCCGAACTAGGGCGAAAGTAAAAGCCAAAACCCGATAAAGGGGGGAATTATAGCCCCCGCCCCGCCCAAAGAAATTAATATATTATCAATTTGTATATTTTTTTCTTTCTTTCTTTCCGCGGACGGGAAAGAAGAATAAGCTCTGGTTTAGTAGCGCCGTTGATATCCATTCCAATCTCTCTCTCTCTCTCTCTCTCTCTCTCTCTCCCTATACTCTTCGAAGTTCATCGGCTGCGTCAGAAGATTTTCTACAGCGAACGGAGAGAAATCAACGGGCACGAACTCCGGCAAGCGGACGGCGAATCGATTGGTCGGAACCCTAATTTACTCGCGGCGCACGCCAGACTGTAATCTGTTTCTGGAAACCCTAGAGGTACCCGTTTTTCAACCCTAGGGTGGTGGTTCTTGGTGGCTGTACTGTTGAATCAGTGAATTCTTGTTGTTGTGCGTGTGTGTGGGGGGGACAGGGGTTGTGCCCCATGCGATTGAGCGGTTGTTTTTGATGCCGCCAGAGCCATTGCCTTGGGATCGGAAGGAGAGGAAGCACGAGCGGTCGTCGGAGCCCTTAGGCCCCGTGTCGCGATGGCGAGACTCTCCTCACCACCACGGCTCATCTTTCTCGTCCCGTGACTTCGCTCGCAGCAGGCCTCCAGGTGAGTCTCTTCAAAGGCTTTTTAATCTCCAATTTTCTCTCTTGTCGGTCCCATGTCAGGATTACACGCCCTGGTGGGAATTGAGATTTCGCCTATCTATTGTCTCTTTTTTGCTAAATGCTTGCACACGGATGTATTTTGGACGGATCTGTGCCTGTATTTAACGATCTATTTCTGAGGTGGTCATTGTTCTTGATTATCCTATAGATCTGGTCTTTTTCATATTTCTGCAACTCCCAAACGCAAGAACACGGGGTAAGAACGCTGTCTGGTTCTGGGTTGGAAAAGGGAAGGACGGAATAATAAGAGCAATATATTTTGCCTTCGTTTTCTTTGGGTTGTCCATCAGTTTCTTTCCTCTATCCTTCTGGAATCACCAATGTCTAGTTATTTTTTCATTTTCTTTTATTCCTTTTTTGAAAAAAAAAAAACAAAGGAAAACTGCTGAGGTAGGTAGCTGCAATTTCTCCTTCTTTCTCCTCTTCTATTTTTTCTTGCACAAGTTCCGAATAGATTCTGGAGTCATACTTTTCATGAGGAATTGCTTTTTTTTTTTTTACTGGTTTCTTGGAGGATCCCCTATTGTTTGAGCTAATTTTTTGGGTTACTTTGTGTTTATTTTTTAAGATCTTTGTGTTTGATGTTTTCTGCTGAAGGTCACAGTAGGCAAGCTGGTTGGCACCTCTATTCTGAAGAATCTGGCCATGGGCTCACGCCATTTCGGTTCAATGAAAAGATTTTGGATGATGAGAACTGCAGGCCATCTGGTACACGTGCAGATGGAAAACATAGCAGGAATAGCAGGGATAACAGGGGCTCCTCTAGCCAAAAAGATTGGAAAGGTCACTCTTGGGAAAATGGTGCATCCCCACATGGTCCTGGCAGACCAGTTGACGTGAGTGATCAGAAGTCAGTTGATAATATGCTAACTTGCAAATCTTATCCTCCTGACTTTAAAAACACGTGGGATCCCATTCACTTCAAAGACCAGCATGATAAGACCTGTAGTGTCAATGGCTTGACCACTGGCCAGAGATTTGAGAGAGAAAATTCACTGGGTCCAATTGATTGGAAGCCTCTTAAATGGACTCGATCAGGTAGTCTGTCATCACGGGGTTCTGGCTTCAGCCATTCAAGCAGCTCAAAGAGCATGGGAGTGGATTCTGCAGAGACAAAGTCCGAGGTGCAGCCAAGGAATGCTAGTCCGGCACAGTCCCCTTCGGCAGATGCTCTTGTCTGCACTACATCAGCTGCTCCGTCTGAAGAAACAAATTCCAGGAAGAAACCTCGTCTTAACTGGGGTGAGGGGCTGGCCAAGTATGAGAAGAAGAAAGTTGAAGGCCCTGATGATGGTGCAACTAATAAGCAGGGAATTGTTGCCTGTGCTAGCTTAGAACATTTGCCTTCTCCTGCCTCAAACTTGGCTGATAAAAGCCCTAGAATTGCTGGATTTTCAGATTGTGCTTCCCCTGCAACTCCCTCCTCAGTTGCTTGCAGTTCCTCACCAGGTATTTGTTCTGTGTTCAGCTAAATTATCCCTGGATAATTTTCAGAATTTGTTTAGATTGTGAAAGTATCAGATTTGTGAAATCTTTAACCGATATGGATGGTATTATTGTATCATCAGTCATGATGGAATTAATTTAGTTTAATAATATTGAATTAACAGGGTTTACTTGGTGCCATTGTAAAAATTTGGGCTAGCAAGTGTGAAATATGGTTTCTAGTTTGGTATAGAACTTAGTCAAACTATTATCAAGCTTGTGAGACATTAACCCAATATGGACTTTTTTGTTGAATGCTATGATGTGTAGCTTGTTTCCCCATCCCCATCCTGGGAAAAAATTTTGTAGTTTTCCTATTTGTACGATATTTTTTACTAAACGGAGGGGTTGATGCTTAATCCATTTTTGAGCAGTCTAATGTGGAATGTAATTTGTTGTCATTGTACTAGGTATTTGATTTCTGAATTGCAAATTGATTTTAATATTAGTTACCTTCTACTTTAGACTTTGCATCTGAGGCAATTAACAAGTAGGGTCATAAACAGTAGGTCCATTACAACATCCATCCTTCAAACCTTATTGGAAGATGGAAGACGCATTGGAGTTGAAATAAATACCTAATTATTATTATAGTCAAATTGGACCAAACTTCCCAAATTATTGTTTTGATATAACTATGGTAGATGTTTCTTGTTTTGTTGATTTTGTTGATGTTTTAGTAGGCATTGGGTCAATTGTTCAAAAGAGGGGCAGATGGTCAAAGTATGGAAGTCTGACCAACATTTAACGCATTCGTGAAATCTTTTTAATATTAAAGATATTTTATTGGACAATTATAAGATATCCTTGTTGTATGAGTCAATATGTTTTGTAGTTAAATACCAGTGTGAAAATATGGGTGTAATTGAGACTAAGATGTTATGGTAGATCAACAGCCTTACAAGAAATGACAGAATTACAAATGAAATTATTTGCATTAAGATTGAAGTGACAATTATTATTAAAATAAAATGCATGAAATGCAATTGAAATGGTTTGGATATCTGAGAAGAAAACCAAAATGTAATGTAACAAAACTGAAGATAAAAAAGTTTAGCGGGAAACTTTTAGGCATGGAATATTATGTAATGGCCTTACAAAAGATATGTTCATGACTAAGGATAATTGGAGAGTTAGAATTTATGTACTTAATTGGGATTATGTAGTCAGCCTCATTTAGTGAGATTACATAGCCAACCTCATTTAGTGAGATTAAGATAAATGATGACCATGTTGATATTGGCAATAGGCTTTGGATGATATTTTAGTGTAATAGGTGGTCAAGTCATTGACCATTATTGGAGGTCTTCTTGACCCTCCAACCCTTTCTTATGACTAAGTTCCTTGGGGAGTGCTTCTCTCTCTCTCAACCCTTTCCTATGACTAAGTTCCTTGGGGAGTGCCTCTCTCTCTCTCTCTCTCTCTCTCTCTCTCTCACTCGTGATGGCATTATGTGGTCCCTCTAATTATACACAACTTTCATGTTTGGTAAAGTGATTCCAAATAGCATTGTTTGGGCTTTCTTCATTATCATCCCATGGTTGGGAAGGATGTGTGGTTTTGACTTCAACAAGAGGAGTAGCTTCTTTTTTATTTCACCCCTTTGTGGGCAAGTTCATTCTAGTTAGGGGTGGCAATTCGTGTTGGCGGGTCGTAATCGTGTCGTGTCGAGACACACGTATAACACATATCAGGCTAACCCGAACACGACCCCTTTAATAATCGTGTCAAATTCCTTAAACCTGAACACGACACGTTTATTAAACGTGTAACACGACACGACCTGTTTAACCCGTTTAACTAAACGTGTCGTGTCATGTCACCTGTTAACCTGTTTAACCCGTTTAATTTAAACGGGTCGTGTTGTGTCACTTGTTAAACGTGTTATTTAGTTTTAAACGTGTTATTTCGTGTATAATCGTGTTAACGTGTTCAGATCAACCTACTAACCCTTTTAATTAAACGTGTCATTTCGTATATAATCGTGTTAACGTGTTCGGGTCAACCCGTTAGCACGTTTAATTAAACGTGTCATTTCGTGTCTAAACGGGTTAGACGGGTTGACCCGCCTAAGACACGGAAATAATCATGTCATAAACGGGTTGACCCGTTTATGACCCGAACCCGATTAATCCCAACCCTAACCCGCTTAACTCCGTGTCGTGTCCAAAATTGCCAGCCTTGATTCTAGTAAATGAAAGTGCATGTGGCAATGTTTTACTAGTTGAACATGCTAGCCCACTATTGGGACACATGTTTGATCTTACATAAGAAACATTAAGATTTATGAATATTCAAATTGGAATACTTGCACACCTTGGGTTTAAACATACCAAATTGTGAGCTAGTGGAGCGCTTGTATAGTGCGTCACTATTGTTTAGCACGTAAGGGTAACCACGTGAGATATTAGGTAAGAATTACTCTTGGACGCAAGGCATTTTGGGTATCCAAGTCATAATTAGAAATTTTGGAGTTATGTGACTTTAGAGACTATTGATTGAGGTTAGCCATGACAAGCCACTTGAATAGTTTTAGTGCTAGGGGGTTAACTTGGGTACGAGAGGTAGTTCATTTCTCGTGTCTTATCAAGAGTGAGTTCTAAGGGATAAGGTGTCTAAAGATAGTTCAATTGTATTTGGGAAATCCTCATCTCTTGAAGAAGAATTTGGTAGGGGGACTGGGTTATTTTATGACAAGTGACTTGGATAGTTTTAGTGCTAGGAGTTTAACTTGGCCAAGAGAGGAAGTTCATTTCTTGTGCATTATCAAGAGCAAGTTGTAAGGGATGAGGCGTATCTGAAGATAGTCAATTATATATGGGAAATCCTCATCTCTTGAAGAAGCATTTGCTAGGAGGCAATGTATTCTCTTTATATATTGGGGGGCTTCAGTCCAATGGTCAATGCCCTTTTTGCCTCTATTCCATCTTACCTTTGTTGCCCTGTTTCCTGCCCCTTTTTTGTCATCTTTTTACTCTTTTTTGTTTTTTGGGCGTCATATCTATGATTGAGTTATCAACACGTGTTTTGTGCTCATTGTGACAGAAAGAGAGAGCTTCCCACAGGTCTTGTAGAGATTGAGCTCCCCCCTAGGGCTGCATTTTTTGCTTGGTCTCATATGTTTATTCTATCCTGATTTTAGATCATTTGAGAAGAAGGGGGATTCATGGGTTTGGATTGGGACTCTGTGTGTAAGGTGGCATGGGAATCAATTGACTAATTATAGCATCACTGTATCATGGCTCATAATATTTGGAGTTTATATGTATTATTTTTCATGGATCATATATGATGTTGCATCCATTTCCCATAATCGTGATCCTAAGCATGGTTGGAATGTAACCTATGAGACAATTAATTGACCAGTCCCTTTTGTTTTATATGGAAGTATTTGACATGCGAAGAATGGGGAAAGTTAAATGAGCCGCACTAGGAAACTTTGGGAGAAGAAAATTGAACAAAGGTTTAGGATAAAAAGTGTGGTCTTTAAAACTAATTTGATTTTATGCTTGGTAGCTTAACAATTATGCAATTTACTTACTGAGATCCTAATGGAAATCAAAGATAAACAATAAGATTTGAGTATGGTATTTACTCATAGACTTGGAGAAAGCTTATGATAGACTCTATAGAGAAGTTTTGTGGAAGGTGTTGGAGAAGAAAGGGGTTTTGATTGCTTATATATAGGAGTTTTGATTGCTTGTATCATCAAGTAGAAACTTGTGGAGGAGATGTTCTGTCTTTTTTAATTGCATTGATATTTTATCACTACTATGGATTTGGCCCATTATTTCTTTGCTCTTGCAATTAATAAACCGACAATTGCACATCCATTAAGTGCCTTGGTGTATGTTATTTGCAGATGATATTGTCTTGATGGATGAGATAGAAAAATGTGTGAACAATAAACTTATGAACTATGTGGAGACACTTTAGAACCTATAGGTTTCAAATTAAGTAGGTTGAAAATTGAGTATGTGGAATATAAGTTAAATAAAATGGAAGTATGGATGATGTTATTGTGAAGACTTGGACATCAAGTTATCTTAAAAAGGGATTGATTTTTGATATCTTGGATCAATTGTTCGAGGAGGAGAAGAGATTATGAAGGATATTACTCATGGAACCAAGGCATAATGGTTAAAATGAAGTGTGTTGAACATTTTATGTGATTGTAAAACCCTTTAAATCTAAAATGGAAGTTTTATTGAACAACTATAAGACCATGTTTTGGAATGGTCAGAATCTTGGGTAGTTGAACACCAACATGTGTAAAATATGAGCATAACTACAATGAGAATGTTATGGTGGATTTGCTACCATACAAGAAAAGACAAAATAAGAAAAGGGATCATATGTAATAAGATTGGTAGTGACATCTATTGAAGACAAGAGTAGGGAGTCACAATTAAGATAATTTTTAGACGTCTAAAAAAAACTGATAAAGTACTTGTGAGGGGAGTGAATAAAATGTTGGAAATTTGTAGCAAAAAAATCGGAGATGAAGACTTAAGAGAACTTGATGTAAAACTCTAGAGAATGACACATGATATAATGACTTCACAAATGATATGGCCAGAATGTATAGAGATTGCTGGAGGTCTAGAATTTGTGGCCAGCCCCCATGTAGCAGGATTAAAGCTTGTGTTGTAGATACCGAGATTCATTACTTAAAAGAGTACCATGTGCAGAATTCTTTTTTTGTGGTATTTACTCTTTAGGTTATATAAATTTTATCTACCGGTTGTCTTACAATATCTGCCTTTCTTGGATGCTGCTCCTTTTCATAATATTTTACCTGAAAGGAAAATACCCCATCTGTATAGTCCTCCAATTTTTCACCCTTTATCTCATCATCAACTCAGTATGAATCTTGTACTGCAGTTGATACTTAGCAGATTTGTAGGCACCATTCTTGAAATTCTGATAAGTTAGGTAAATAATTGTGTTTGATATATGTGAGATGATACCTGCTGACGATTAGCATGTCTTGTTCAATTCAGCGCTTGAAATCTTAGTCTCATAATTATAGTTGTCTTTTATAAGATGTGTGACTTTAGCAAAGTTTGTTTATTATTATCAGTCTGCTGCTATCACCAATTAAGGTATCAACTATGTAGTTCCTTGGGTTATTTATTGTTCCTCCTATAATCAGTTAGCCTGATTTGATCTATTGGCAAAAAGTTCATGGAATTCTCTCTCAGTGCAAGATTTCTTCTCTCCATGCTAACATCTTCCAATTCTTTCACATCCCCCTCCCCTTCCCCAACCTATCTCCGTTTAGAGAAACTGAATTGATTGTATTACAAATTTCTAGAAGTATGCATCTATACACTAGAGCTATATGTCTTTGATGCTATATGTCTTTGATGCGACTTGGGTTCACAGTTGTAGAGAGGTAGAGAGAAAGTGGTGATGGCATGTTGAGGTGGTGGTGGTGATGGTGGCTTGGTAGAAAGAAGAGGAGACAGGGTATCAGCAGCAAGAGAGGGGGGCAGAGGGAGAGGTAGGAAGCAGTGATGGTATTTGAGGATGGAAGAGTCAACAGTTGAAGTGTGAGGGGGGAGAAAGCTGTGAAGTTGAGGCGAGCAGGAGGCAATGTGTGAAGCATGAGGAAGGAGACAATTTTGGCCATTAAGGGGAGGGAAGGAGGCTACATTTAGGGATGGGAATGGGCTGTCTCTAGGATAGAGGGTAGGGGGATAAAGCTGCGCTGGTGGCCATAAATTCAAGTGGATTGAAGTTAATGGTTGAAGGAGGCAGTGGCAAGTGTTTTCTCTTTTCTTTCTTTTATACATATAAATTTCTCTTTTTTGGGGTTTTTTTTTTGGGTGGGGGGGGGGGGGGGTTGGGTTTGTCAAGTGTTAGCAACTCTATAGGATGTAACATGTGGGGGAAGGCAGTTGCAATAGTTGAGGGAGGCATCAACCGACATCCATGCAGTGTGATGGCAGTAGACCAAATATGCCCTTCATGGAGACAAAAGCAAGATCTCTCTCTCTCTCTCTCTCTCTCTCATTATGCAGGGTTAAATTTGTAATCGAAGTAATATGTCTATAAGTGAAATTCAGGCATAGTAATTGTAGGGGTTAGTTGTCCCCTTCCCTTGTCAATGGTATGAAGTTGTAGTAGGTGGTACTTAATCTAATTGACATTTTATAAGTAGTTGAAATTAATTGTAATAAATCACCCAAGTTGATTCTCTTAACTTCCCTTTGGATTTTTATCTGCAGCGGATTATATATTCATAAAAAATCTGGCAGATTTATTTCTTTCAAATTCTTTCAACAGTTTTCCCTTTGAATAATGTACTATTATTTTTTCTTTTAGGGTGGGGGTTGGCATTTAACTTTGTATGCTGTTGCCATGTAGTTCTCGAGTTTCAAGATTTCCTTCTAAAATAGAAAAGAAGGAACCATACATAGTTGGATAAATGAATTCCCTCTAAGTTTTAAGGTGATATTGTTGAAAATTGCTTCTCTCGTGCACCCATCATTAGTTTGTAAGGCCATGTATTGTTAGGAATACATTTTTGCCCATGAGTGATATCTTATCTGATAATGTTGGGGAGCAGCTATTCAATGTCCTGATTAATTAGGCTGTTTTTTCATGGCAATATTGGTTTCCTTGCTTCAATGTTGGTTTAAACAAGTCAAATGTTGCTTAAATTTTTTCCCGAACTATTCCTGCTGATCCAGCTTTTAAACTTGTCACTTCTTCTTTTAACAGGTTTGGAGGAGAAACCATTTGTCAAGACAGCGAATATTGATAATGATGCTGGCAATTTAAGTGGTTCCCCGCGCGTCCTGTCTCAGGATCATCTTGAAGGCAGGGAGTTTAATTTAAATAATTTGGAGATCACTCCAATTGCTAATTTAATCTCTTCCGTAAGTGAACTCCTTCAATCTGATAATCCAGTTTTAGTGGATTCTAGCTTTGTGAGATCCACCGCTATCAACAAGCTGCTTTCATGGAAGGGCAGTATTTTAAAGGCATTGGAGACCACTGAATTGGAAATTGATTCACTTGAAAATGAGTTGAAGTTGTTAATATCTGATTCTGGAAATAGTCCTTGTCCAGCAGCATCCAGTTCTTTGCAAGACAAATGTGAAGAAAAGTCACGTGAAGTAGTCACTTCTAATTTAATTGGTAGGCCTGCAACACTGCAGCTTCCTTCTTCTGAAGACATGATTGCTGAGAAGGTAGTTAGTGGGTTGGTAGAAGAACATGCTCAAAGTAGAGATGAGTATGTTGACAGTCCGGGCACTGTAACATCTAAATTTGTTGAGCCCTTTTCTTCAGTGAAGGATTCTACTCTTTCTGATCCAATTAAGCATGGTGAGAGCCCTGTTGATTTGGATTCAAGTAAATGTAGAAACCTGGAGGTGGAATGTGCAGTTTATCCTTCCAACAAGGAGAAGACAGGTTTATCAGTTAGTGATGGTGATGGCCAGCTGATAGCAAGCAAGAGCTATCCTGCTTCTCCTGACAGAAATGACATATCATGTGATCTGATACTATCTTCCAACAAAGATTCTGCCAATCAAGCTTCTGAAGTATTTAATAAAGTATTGCCATCTGAAAATTGTCATATTGATACCTTCAGTACAAATAATGGCCCAATTGATCCACTGGTCAAGGAAAAGTTTGCAATGAGGAAGCATTTTTTAACATTCAAAGAGAGAGTTATTGCTGTCAAATTCAGGGCATTTCAGCAATTGTGGAAGGAAGATATGCGATTGCTTTCTATAAGGAAAAATCGTACAAAATCTCACAGAAGATTGGAACTTAGCTCCCGTATAACACATGGAAACTACCAAAAGCATCGGTCCTCTGTTCGATCTCGTTTTTCTGCCCCTGGTAAGAATAGTCCTTTTTTGTTAGTTGCATGCTAGGACCTTTTTGCATCATCTTAAAAATCTCAAATCTGTTATTATGATTAAAATATGGACACATACATTTATTACATTTACTAATTAAGGGATCATTATTGTCTTCTAATTTAACCAATTCTATTAATTAATTTCTTTCTTCATGAAATCTCAATTATGGAGGCCTTTATCTGCAGGGTTTAGGTGTACTTTTGTGGTATCAATATTCTGATTAGCCAGAATTATTAATGGACTATGCAGGCTAGTAAATTGTCTCAATCAATGTCATGTGTGTAATGTTTTATTGCTGCTTATCTGCAATAGGTTTTCTTTGGTAACCAATAGTTTTTGTTATGCATTTATGTGATCTGAGTTTATTTTACATCATGTTTCTATTTACAATTCCTACAAACATGGACAGTCCCTTGGAAAGTTGATGGATTACTTCTCAATTGCACTGGGCTTGCAATATTTAGAGCATATTTTCTTTTTCATTTTTGGTATAGAGCGGGTGATGCTAGCCTCTGATTTGATAGTCATGGGGTTGGACTAAAAGTTCAAGAGGTGTACAGTCATGTTTGGTTTCCCATCATACGGTTGTGGGAGGAATACCTGAGGTTTTCCATAGAAAGTCAGATTATTTAATTAGAGGCCAGTTTACTTTTTTCCCTTTATTTTGAGGTTGTGAGAGGATGTCTGATTGAGGGTTCTTCCATTCTCATCAAGTCTTCATGCATTTGTTTTTAATCATCTCATTGTAAATAGGCATGCTGGTTCTCTATTGTGCAGGTTCCACCTCTTGAGGCGGTTTCTTGTCTTTCTATATGGTTTTTACTTCTCATCACAAAAGGAAAAAGAAGTGTGCTTCATTAATGATATATTAAATCTGATTAATTTCTTTAGAGAATTACACCTGGAACATGGATGGTGTTTATGCTCAGCAAGTTGTTCTACACACAACTCTGGTCTGTACACAACTTTGCTGTAGTGTGCCATTCTTTAGTGCATGGATGCTATCATACTTGTTGACATACACAATGCTGCATCCTTGTGCTTTTTGGAGGATTATGCTATAGTGAATTGCAGTTCGGTATATACAAGGATATGGGATGCATTTAATTTAGTTTTTGATGTGTTATTACACATCCTCTTCAGAGATAGATTGCATTTTAAGTTTTTGATGTGTTATGATATGTGCTCTTAAAGAGTTAGGAATGTGTTCATGCCTGCCAACATGGATTCAGTGGAGTTCGATTGAAATTTCTATTAGTTACCATATCATTCTTTTCCAGATAATAAAATATATGAGAATTGGGCTTGCTTCATCGGGACATTTAGGAGTTTTTGACTGATGGATAACAGAATTAATGCCGGCATTATTGCTTTCATTTCCAAGCAAAATTCTAAAAATGGTTGATGCGTTATGTTTCACTTGTTTCATTTCCCAAGATAAATGTTACAGTGGATGGTTTCATATTATCTTCTTAATGTGGAGCAAGGAAGTTGAAGCAATCATATACCTGGGATTAAAGATTGAAGAGCTGGAAAATTTTAGGTTAACTGGCCTGGTGGTGAATGGTGTCACTTAGCTTCTTGCTGTCGTATATGTTTCCACAATTGATGAAAACATGGCTAATTACAGTTAATTTCATACCATTAGATTTGTTTGTCTTTATTGATGTTTCATACTGTTATTTTTTTAATCAAATTGTGCAATAGATGTCTATGTATGAGGCCATTTCTAATTTTTGTCTTGTCAAGTGTATGTGCACTAGAAGACTACCTTGGGATTTTAATGTGATCAGAGTCAACTTTGGTGATGGTTTATTTTGTATTTATATTTCCTTCTCCACAATTTGATTTGTATTTTGCATAATGTCTTTGCAGCCCTGAATCAAAGCCTAGTCCCCAATACGGTGATACTTAATTCAATGAGCAAGCTACTTTCAGATTCATCGTTCAAGCTTTACAGGAATTCACTTAAAATGCCTGCTTTGATCTTGGACAAGGAGAAGACAAATTCAATGTTCATTTCAAGTAACAGTTTAGTTCAAGATCCCTTTGCTGCTGAGAAAGAAAGGGCTATGATTAACCCTTGGACAACAGAAGAGAAGCAAATATTTATGGATAACCTTGCCACTTTTGGGAAAGATTTTGGGAAGATTGCTTCTTTTCTTGATCACAAGACAACTGCTGATTGCATTGAGTTCTACTACAAAAACCATAAGTCAGATTCTTTTGTGAAGATAAAGAAGAAACCCCAGTTTGCTAATAACTACCTGGTGACATCAGGGAAACGGTGGAATCCTGAGATAAATGCGGCATCCCTTGACATGTTGGGTGCAGCTTCAGCAATTGCATCTAATGCTGATGGTATGGAAAATCAGCGGAAATGTACTGCAAGGTTCTTGCTGCGGGCGCCTAGTGATCATAATATTCCTCAGGGTGATGTTGACTTCAAGGAGGCAGGTAGTCCTCACTCCTTTTGTAATGAAAGAGAAACAGAGGCTGCTGATGTCTTGGCTGGTATCTGTGGTTCACTATCATCAGAAGCAATGAGTTCTTGCATCACAAGTTCTTTTGACCTTGGAGAGAGTTACCCAGACTGGAAGTGCCAATGGTTGTGCTCTTCAATTAGACGACCTTTGACACCTGACGTCACACAGAATGTTGATGATGAGACTTGTTCAGATGAGAGTTGTGGGGAGATGGATTATACTGACTGGAAGGATGAGGAGAAATCAATTTTTATACAGGCTGTATCATCTTATGGTACAGATTTTGCTATGATTTCAAGATGTGTGAGAACAAAATCAAAGGATCAATGCAAGGTCTTCTTTAGCAAGGCTCGCAAGTGCCTTGGACTGGATAATATTTGTCCTAGGCCTGATGATGGAGCACCAATAAGGGATGATGCTAATGGTGGTGGGACTGACAATGAAGACGCTTGTGTTGTGGAGGCTTGTTTAGTTGTCTGCAGTGAGAAGTCAGGGTCTAAAATGGATGAAGACATGCTACTCAGTGATTTTAACTTGAAACATTGTGAATCTGATCCTATGGTGACCATGAGCTTGCAGACTGACCTGAGTATTGAGGACAACAATGGAGCAGGAAAAATTGATTGTAAAGGTCATGAGCGTCAGTTGGTGCCCATGCCCACCCATAACTTGCAGGCAGAGGGTAAACTGGAGATTGATATTAGTGGTGAGAGTAAGATGGAAAATGGTGTTGATAGCACCCCTCTGATGGTGCAGCCCCAGAAAGATGCTCATCTGATACCTGCTGATATTGAAGCTGAAGTAGATGAAGCTGCTGGAGAAGGCAATTCTATGGCAGAACCAATGGCTGTTGAAGAGCTTAATGATCAACAATGTCTTCCTGTATCAGGTGCTGGGGATGAGCTTACAGGTGTGGCTTCGGATTCTACTGTGCTTCTTAAATCAGAACAGGAAGGGTTGATGGTATCAGAAAATAATTTAAATGTCAAGCAAGATGAAAATGGGGTTGCAAATACAGGTGACTTGAATTGTCTTAATAAAGATATGCATTCTAATGCAAATGCTTCTGATCTTGCTGCAAATACAAATGCTCCAATGGACTTTAACATTTGCCCCAAACAGGAACATGGTCATAAGATTATCCTGGACTTGAACCCTCCACACAAGCCTCATGCAATCTCAGTGGAGCAGGATGTTTTGCTGGTAAATGCAAAATGTATGAACGAAGACTCTTCTGCTAGTCAGTACAAGCAGACTATCAGACAGGATCCACCGTTGGTGTTGGATTTCCGTAATATCAGTGAGTGGCAGTTGAAAAAATCAACCAGCTTGGATAACGATAGCCTGCTTCAGCCTGGATCGGTGTTGGGCCATGTAGAGTCCCACCAAGTTCTCAGTGGATATCCAGTACCAGTGATGGCCAAGAAAGAGATGAATGGGGATATTGGGTCCTTGAAACTGGCTTCATCTCAAAGCCTATCAAAAGTTAAGGGGGATTTTGATGGTGGTATTTATTTGTCACAGGAATGCTTTCTTCAGAAGTGTAATAGTCCAAAAGCCCAGACTTCAGTGGTTGAGCTTCCGTTTCTGTCCCATGAACAGAAAAACACTCATTCTAGACATCATTCATGGAGTTCTTCTGACAGTGAAAAACCGTTCAGGAATGGTGATGTGAAACTGTTTGGCAAGATTTTGACTCATCAGTCATCTCAGCAGAAACAGAATACTAGCTGTATCCATGAGAATGAAGACAATGGGGTTGAACATTCTAAGTGCCTGAAATATAATGGTACCAACAGTGTCGACACAAATTCAGTTCCAGCAAAGTTTGATAGCAATAATTATCTGGGCCTAGAGAAAGTTCCTGTGAGAAGTTACGGATACTGGGATGGAAATAGAATACAGACTGGGTTTTCTACCTTACCTGACTCTGCTATCTTGCTAGCAAAGTATCCAGCTGCGTTTGGTAATTACTCAACTTCATCCAACATGGAGCAGCAGCAGCAGCAGCCATTGCATTCAGTTGGTAAGAGCAATGAGCGCAATCTGAATGGTTTATCAGTTTTTCCCAGCAGAGACATGACTAACAGCAATGGAGTGGTAGATTACCATTTGTACAGGAACCGAGAAGGTATTAGGGTGCAGCCATTCACAGTCGATATAAAGCAGCAGCAGCAGCAGCGACAAGACGTGTTATTCTGTGACGCACAAAACCGGAACGGCTTTGAATCCATACCGAGTATACAACAGCAGGCTAGGGGGGTGGTTGGGATCAATGTTGTGGGGAGAGGAGGAATTATCGGGGGAGCTTGCACTACTGGTGTTTCGGACCCCGTGGCGGCCCTTAAAATGCACTATGCCAAAACGGAGCAGTATGGCGGCGGTGGCGGGAGCATCAGCAGAGAGGAGGAATCTTGGAGAGGTGGTGAGGGGGGGGATGTAGGCAGGTAGAAAGAAGTGAGTTGCAGTGGAGGACTAGGCTGGACTGGAATTGATCTGGAGATGGCAAATTCTTTCTTTTGCCTTTGCCGTTGGCATCCATCCTTTGTATAATAGTTTTTGTAACTTTGAATGAATGAATGAATGAATGAATGCGTCGCGCAAATCGATAGGGCAACAACAATGGCCGGCCCCCAAAATCCGTCAGTCTTTTTTTTTTTTTGGGTGAAAAGGGATTTGTAGGTGCTTGTAAAATTTTAGCAGCCAGCCAGCTATCTCTCTCTCTCTCTCTCTCTCTCTCTCTGTATTTGTTGTATGTGATGATGATATGAAGATGATGGAAATGCAGAAATAATCTGACACCAAAAGCAACTTAAATTATTATTTTGATTTTGCGTTTATTTACCGGGTCCCAGTCAAATGAAGATACTGACAAATCGTGATCCCCCACAGCCTATTTGACGTAAGCTGGATGGTCACCTTAATTTATTCTCTCTATGTTTTGACTCATTATGTTTGATTTGTATTCTGTGCTGGAAAGGTGTTTTTGCTGAATTTTTATGGTATCCGATGGTGTATGATTAAAGGGTGTAGGTTTATCGATTCTCTTTGGAATATCTGTTTTGTTTATGAAATCCTCAAACCACCTCTCTATCTAGGAATTTAATAATATCTGTTTCTTTCTGATGGTGGGTGGGTGGTGGACTTCATTTATTTATTTAAACACTAGTAGATTAGATTTCTTTTGTTAAAAAAAAAAATAAAATATGATTATTAACCCAGGTGTTTAGATCAGTTTGAAGGAGATATAAACTGATATTACATCTGTGCAATGTTGGTTGGGTACGGTAAAGGTAACAACTCACCTCTCGGAGCTCTCGTTAAATGAGAAAGATCTGTGAGAGAGAGTAGTCACTGATAAGGCATATGAACACAATCTCACAATAGCTATCCACATGGACACATGAGAACTCATCAGCCCCGTGTATATATATATACAACACCAAATAGTCTCAATGCTCACTTTGGGCTTATTAGCCCATACAACACAAAATATAAAGAAAAACGAAAAGGAAATGACAAAAGAACATTCAGCTCTTTGCCCTCAACATAACTATACTTTAAGAAACAAGAAATTCTCATGCTTATGCCCTCATACAACAAGCTCAAGCTTACAAGAGATGTAAGAGGAACTAGAACTTGCCTTAAAAAGCTCTCTTGATGATCTTTTTTGAGCCAACAAGCCTCTCTAAATCCATTTACTTCACACACTCAAAAGAAAACTAGCAAAAGGGGAGACAAATAAGAAGATGAAGGTAGCTTTACTCTTCAACTCCTTTGGAAACCCAACAATCAACAAGAAGAATGAGAGAAACCTGATCTCTTTCTTCCTCTCCCAAGAGCCCTCCTTTCCTTCTCTTCCTTTACTTCTCTCCTTTCATGCAACAATTGAACCCCTTACTCTTATATATATACACACACACATATCCATAATGACTTAAATGCCCCCTATGGCTTAATCTCTTAAATGCAAATCTTTCTAATATTAGATTAGGTACCAATTAGACACCAAATAATATCTCAATACTTATCTTGATTTATTTTGGGTCCCATCTCCTATGAAGTCAAACCTTTGACTTTTTCGTCGTGTTGCTTTCTTCACCATTGTAACTAAAAATTTCACACAAAACAAATATTTTATTTCCTTACACATTTTCTGAACCCACTAACGGGTCATTACAGTAAGTAAATTTCTCTCTTTTTTTTTAATTGAGTTACAGCTAGATTTTGACAGTTAAAATGATTATTTTGCTCATTGACCAAATTAGTAAATTGATTGCTGGCAACGTACTGCTAGAGTCAACTCTTGGGGCGAGGCTAGAAGGAAGGAAGGAAGGAAGGAATCAATCATATATTATAGTGGCGGGCGGGAGAGGAGAGTATTGGTAATCACATCCTAAACATTATTGGATCACCATGTTGTTGTATGTTATATAAGTGGTATGGTATTACCTCCTCCTCCATCTCCATCTCCATGAATAATTCTCTTACCAAATGTTTTCATACTCTAAAAATTTATATTAATTATACAATATCCTAATAAATCATCATTTAATAATAATGTAGACAAACTAAAAGGGTAAATCACCCTTCATCAAGCCAAGCCAAGCCATCTAAACTCTCTGTTTGCCTTCTTTTTTTTTGGTTGGTACAGCAACAACAATAACATTTAATGAATAAATCAATAATCCAATGCCTCCATGTCTTATTTCCTCCATTAATGGACAAAAAGAATGTAACAATTGAAAATCAATAACAGGAACAAACAAACAATACAAAAGACAAATCAATAGTATAGCTTCACAGAACAGCAGCAAGTCGTATACCACACGATCTAAGCCACTAAATATTTTTTTTTTTTAAGCAAAGCCACTAAATATTAGCAGGAACTTTGTTCCAGTCTGCAATGTCCATCTTCAGCTCCGGCAACTAGCAACTGCTTAGAGCAATTAACTGAGGCTTCTGTAAGAGCTAACTTTCTTGCAGCAACCGATTTCAGCCGGTGCCTTTCTGCCCTGGAGCCGATAACCTGTCCCAATACCGATGCCCCAATGGTAAAAGCCATAGCTGTCTTAGGCATCAACACCGACTTTCGAAGCATAGCTATGAAGGGAACTGCTGCATGGATGGCTGCAAACCATGAAGGTGAGAACTTCTCGGTATGCTCCTTCCATATTCCTAAAGGAACATTTGCCGCCATGCCCAATAATCCGATCACAAGAACCTTTGCAGGGAGGGGCTGTGGTCGCAGGGTTTTTGCAAAGGCTGTTTGTGCAAGAGCTGCTCTGGCTGCAATAATTGCTGGGGGGCACTTTACTTTCATGCCAAAGGCTGGCTGAACAGCCTTTGCAACGAGTGGAACTACCTGACTTACTGCCCGGAATGACTTTGCAATTGGGCAATTCCCTGTTTCTAACCACTCGTTGCTCATTGCCTCATGCTTCGAGTCTCCTCCCTGAAAGATCAATGACAGTACCTTTGAGAGACAAAGAATTGGCACTATTTGCATAAAATTCATAAATGTTCAAGTTTCTGTTTCATTATGTGATGGACATGGAATTGATCAAAATATTCAATTGAGGAACATGCTTTAAACTTGTACAGCATAACCGAATGGAATATTTAGTTTAGCTGTAACTGTAATATACCTGTGAAGAATTTCCTTTCTTGGAAGATTTCAATTTTCTTTTCTGATTCTTCCATTTCTCAGAAAATGCATCAAAGCCAAAGGGTCCTCCAGGTCCAAAAGCTGAGAGACTAATGATGGCTGCCTTTGCTGCTAAAGGATTAAACTGAAACGGTGCCGGTTTAGAATCTTTCTCCTCAGCACGCACAAATGATCTTCCAGAAAGTGGGACAATGCCATTTTGCCCATGGAAAAGCCTGAAAGCAATTTCAAAATTGGGACCATCCTCAAAAATTGGGCCTTTAGCTCCTTGCACCTATAAGTAAAGGAGGAAAACTTAGTGTGTTTATCCTAATTGAGGACATGCAGGTGTGAGAAACCATGGACCAAGTAAACAGACTTTCCAAACCCAGCATAACAGGTGAGACAAGTGCTAACCATGCACCAAGGTACTACCTTGAGCTAAAATCATCATCACAATGTCCAGAATACATGTTGAGAGATTAGACGAGTTTTATGTTGCTTATGGGAAACCTAATGCTACTCTCATCATCCTTTATCCAGGTGTGAGACCAGCTGATAAGAAGGAAAATCTTCAACCCTAGAAGTGTTTGGGGGATTACTCAACCCAACAGAGTTTATGTTCAGCTAAAATAGCTAGTACAATGTATGCTTTTAATACTGTAATGATGTGTCTAATGTTGCATGTTGACTCGTTGAGTAGGGACACAAACAAACAGATCGTCCATGTGTGATAAAAAACTATTTAGGGGTGATGTTTTGTGTAGTTTTGTGATGGTCTGCTCCTAATTCCCAAAAATTAACCAGACTGGTGTAGTTATCATGTCATGCGCTTTTCTTAAGTCAACCCTATGCTTATCTGCTTACTCACCCACCAATGCATGCACCCACTGCCTGATACAGTTAGTTTCAAGTCATATAAAACTTAACTAAATGCGGCAAGTATCTGTTGGTTCAATTGCATTTCAAGTATTTTCTTTTATCCCATTTCCCCCAGTCTTTGCATGGCAGCACCGTCTTCCAATTCTACACATGCAGATGGCACCTCCTTGTTGAGTCACCAAGTTTTACTGTCTAGTGGCTTAACCTTTGCAATAATCTGGAATTCTCAACTGGGGGTGGCTTTACTAAACTTACATCATAAAACCAAACTGAACAGTATTTTTTGCTTTGTTTGATTTGTTTTAGAAGCTTTTCACAGTTCAGTTCCGAGTCAGGAATTTGAGAAAAAAGCTGCTTCTTCTGATCTGCCTTAGGCATCAACCTGAGACATTTCATGTGCATGGTGCACCTCCAATCAGGAGAAACAAATAGTATTGAGATAGCTTGGCTACATTATGATGAGCTATTAGATGCATGAATAATTTATTAATAAACTGAACACTTACAGGTGTTGGGAAAGCCATTGATGAGGAGAAGGAAAAATTAGTTGGCTCATTAATGTTCCGAAGAAATGGGCACATAATAATGTTCTGCTGAGAATGTTGAGCCTCCTCTGTTGTGTTCCTAAAGAAAACGTCCATTTTGTTTACACCAGATGACCTATAGAATTGAAATAAGTCAAACATCAGCATCTTTCCAGCATTATAGCCAAGGAATATACAAACAGGCATAAAGTCCAAAAAAGAAAGAGCCAAAAATAAACCTAAAATTTCAGTGTATTAATTGAATCGTTGCAGTGTAAACAGAAGAAAGCACTAACAGAACGACAGGAATTCGTGAATTACAGAAAGTTGATTCAAGATATAGCATCACTAGCCACAAACTAAGGTAAAAATCCAATTATAGATTCTATAGTATTGATTAATGGACCTTCATTGCAAAAAGTCTAATTCTTTTTGAACTCAAGCCAAGGTATGGTTCCAAAACTGAGTTGTAGCATTTGTAAGATATGTAAACTAAAAACTAAAAACCATTCACATGAATTTATAGCCAATCCAATGAACAATTCCCATTACGCGTATGCACATTGCACATCTTATACCTACACTTTTTTGACTTTTTGGGGCAGTGTAGTCTTATGTTTTATACACTTTCTCTATGGTTGGCACACCCATTGTGACTCTCTTAATGTACAGCATTTTTACATACAACATCAGCATATCATGTCTTAATCCTACAATGTGAAGTTGGCTAGTACACTACCCTTTTTATGTATCGAAAAGAAAAGGCAAAGTTCAGCAGAAAAGAAAAATGAGCTCATTAAGCAAAATTTGAGTTAACTGAGAAAATCCTCACAATTTTCTCAGCAAAACGCAATAACTTTATAATGACAGAAAACAAAGTCAAAGTAAGAAATGAGACATGAAACACTTGAGGTGCTGTTGGCCAGAAATATAAAAAATCTGCACAGAGAAACGCTCAAACCAAGAAGCATAGATACGGGCATGTAACAGATACAAAATGAGTTCGACATACCGACGTTATAACTTTAAAAATGAAAAAATCAAGTCATGGAAACAAGTATACATACTATGCAACTTTATATACTATCTACATATTAACAAATTCCACATTTTTTATATAGAAAAAAACATTTTTATCAATAAAAATGAATATCATTGTCCACACATCGAATTTTTAACATAAGTGTGAAGAGAAGAAACTTAATATCTATTTTGAAGAGCTCTATCCATAAGTATCGTTTTCCACACATCTTTCTGTATTTTGTCATTTCATCACTAGATTTTGAAGTTATGACAAATATATTCACAAATCATATCCACCAAGTGTCCAACTATATCTCCTCCTTAGTCTAGCCCATGCTTCTTGGCTATCCAAAAACAGAACAATTTCACTTAAGAAAATCAATCATCACCATAATTCTTTTCTTAGAACACCCCAACTAGTACCCACCCACCCATACAGATAGAACTCAACCACATGGGATGGGCTAAAATTCATCAATGCAGAAGAAAAAAAAAAAAAAAACCAAAAGATTCGAACAAAACAAAACTTGCCCAAGATTACAGTTGAAAATCAAATCATACATTGAAGCAACATCAGGGATCATAGCTCAGACTTCAACTACCACAACCTTGGAACATGATATCGTCAATCAAAACAGTTAATGCTTTCGGAACCCAACAATACCTTGTTCAGATGGAATGCAAAGAAAACCCAAAAGGCAAGAGAAATCTGAGCTGAGAGAAGAGGAGACAAAGGAAGGAATCAATAGGCAAAAGGTGAATGGGTTTGCTCCGTGTTTTCCACACGCCGGCGTTGATATTGATGTTTGAGCAGCTGTGGTTGAGTTGGCTGCTTTGTTTGACATTGGAATCGCTCTTTTTTGGGTCAGCGCGAGGCTGCTGTGAATTTGTCAAGCGTTGAATCAATCGTACAAGGAATCAACCACGTAACCCTTAAACGGTGGTATCCGATTGATTCCGCCCAACCGGAATCGGTCCGATTGAACCGGCAGCACGTCTCAATTTTTTTATTTGAATAATGATTTTTTTTTTTTTTTTCAAATTTGAACACATGTGACGTTGACAATATAACACATCAATGCATATCCATGCATTGATAGCTCAACTTTTAATACAAGAGTAAAATAATTCCTTTCACAATCTTAATTTATAATTTATTATGATTTAGCCCCCCTTCCCTTTTTTTTTTTTTTTGGTACCACCTATAGTTTGGTTCGATTTTTTAAAAAAGTAATGTTAACAAGTGTTATAATAATAATAATAATAATAATAAATGTATGTTATTTTTAGATATGTAATATTTATTATACATAATTTTTTAACTCAAATATTTTTATTAATTAATAAAATATAATATATTTATTATTACGTAATATGAGTGTTTGAAGATTGAAAATAATATATAATAAATATACTATATTTAAAATAAAATAAAAGTTGGATTAATTTCACCCAACACTTTCAATTTGCGAGAAAAAAAAAGAAGTGAAAATTACAAAAATACTAACCCTTCTTGATTTCGTTTACCGCTCAACATTTTTCCTTTCCACGTTAATTAACAACTGTTAAAATTAATAATAATCTTCAAAATACTCCTCATTTCTCTCTATTGTAATAAAATAAAATAAAAGTAAAGAAAAGACAGTTAAAAGATACTAGTGGTGGAGGGCAGTTGTAGAGCGCCTGCCAATGGCTCAACCATTGGGTTTTCCCCATCTTCAGGTGTTGGAGATAAAAAGGTGAAGAAAGAAAGAAAGAAAGAAAAAGTTAACAGGAGAGAGCAAAATTGTTATTTTGTATGATTTGTTAATAACAAAAAAAAAAAATATTATTTTTAAAGATATAAAAATAATTAATGTCTTTTAAATAAATCACCCTTTTTAATAAAATTCCCGTCCAAATGGCTTTTATGGCGGTCTGTGTATGTATTTATTAGGAGGATTATCTATAACAGTTTCTTTTATATGGTTTAATTAAAAAATAATAATTTCTGTGTCACTTTCAACAAGCCAAAAATAACGGCTATTAAAATTGAAATAGAACATCTTTATTCCTTTTGAAAAAACATTATTTCTTTCCGGGTCCTTCTATTCATGTTGAATTTGAATTTCTTTATTTTTCCCATAAAATAAAATAAAATAATAAGTCTTAAGGAGCTAATACCAAAAATACCCCTACAAACAGAAGAAAAAAGACTTAAAGACGGATTTTGACCCCCCCCCCCCCCCCCCCCCCCCCCCACAAAAAAAGCCCATGTTTTATCTTACGAGTTAATTAATTTGCATTGGAGGAAATATGACAGGAGGAGCTGTATTTTCAAAGAAACTACAAATCACACTAAGTGGCAGATCATATGATATGAATCACTTATAAAAACCAAACACAGCTGCCATTTGCATATTTTCATCTCTCTCTCTCTCTCTCTCTCTCTCTCTCTATATTCCACTCTTTAACAAGTTTGTTTGATGATGAAATCTGTTGGCAAGTTCAGATAAGCCACAGAAACACTAAAAAGTATGCCCAAAATAACACTACCCCTGACAGCGAAACTTGCAAAACTTATAGCATGGTTCTCCGGCTTGGGTGAATTCTCTTCTATATTCAAGCTGCTGCTGAGCTGGAGTTGCTTCCCCCTGACAAATTTTGCTTCCTTTCTGCCTGCAGTGACCTGCAGAGTGACTCGAGCCTTTCCTTTTGGTTCTTCGATTTCTCCAGCTGTTTCTTCAAGCGCTCACGCTGCTCACTCAAAGAAAGATGATAGTGAGTGCTGCATTGCTCGGTAAAATCAAAAGAAATCCTAAACACCTGCTAGTTGGTCAATGAACAAGTCATGATATTAAGTTGGTTGTTCATTGAAAATGACAAAATCATGGGCTCTGACAGGAGGAAGCCTGACATGGCTCCATCCATCGCCGACTGCATGTTAGCAGCTAAGACTGCTTTGAAACTGCAGTCTGCTTAGAAGAAAAGGCCAAAGATGGCCAGCAGCTCCGAAACTAGTTATGTACAGACATGTCTTTCTGTTCGTACTTAGACGCTTATTTCTTAAGCCAAAATCAATAGGCACCAACTAAGTCACAGAAGGTATACCATTCCAAATAAAATAGTACAAGAACAAGACCTTCAGTTCTTCCAACCACAGTAACTCAGGTAATTTTGTTCCCTTTTCTAGTATCAACTTAGTTGTGTGAAACTAATGGTTAGTTTTCAGATTTTTCAATTTCATCTCCAGATGACAAGGAACTCTTCTTCCTGGTATTAAGACTACTTCTCTTGATTTTTGTGACAAAGTAACTTAAACCTTCTATTCGTCTACTATTATAACTCAAAATTATCTAGACTTGATCCATGTTGGTAATTGTGAGGCACCAACTGTTTCTTTAAGTGGTTATAGTTACTTTGCAACCTTCATTGACGATTTCTATCAAAAGGTGTGGGTTTTCATCCTTAGAAGAAAATCTAATGCTTTTAAAAATTCAAATTTTTTAAAGCATTAGTGGACAATCAAAAGATTTGAAAATTGAATGTCTTCGAATTGACAATGGAGGAGAGTTTTGATCGAAGGAGTTTAATGATTTTTCGAGCATGGCATTAAATGTCACTTGGCCATTCATGAAACACCCCAACAGAATGGGAATGGTGTTGCTGAGAGGATGAATTGTACTCTCATGGAATGTGCTAGATGCATATTGAGCACTTCAAAATTAAGAGTGGAATTTTGGGCCGGAATAGTGAATACTGCTTGTTATTTGGTCAACTAGATCGCACACAATTTCTCTTGACATGAAGACTCGTGAGGAGCTTTGGTCTAATAAACCTACTGATTACTCTTTGTTCGTATGTTCAATTGTTATGCTTTACATCTGGGTTCCTAGAGGAGGAAAATGAAAATTGGTAAAAATTCCTAGAGGGGACAAATTGTGAGAGAGATCCAACAACCAGGAAGTACACTATTATCCAAGATTTTTTTTTTTAGAAGATCCATTTCAAGCCACAATTTCGAAAGCAAGAAAGGGTTAAGATGTCAGTTGAACAAGAAGTGCAAATTGAACACGATCAACTTGATAATGATGTGGTTCAGGAGGAGGTAGTTCAAAGTAGAGCTAAATCTAAATCTTTGGATTCATCTCATGAGAAGACTTCTCATGGTGATATCCACTTTCCAAACCTCCAATGAGGTTAAAGATTTCATCACTACTTTTGAGTCTCATGCTAATCTTATTAGTCCTGCTTATGTTGCTTTGTCAGAAAAGCATGAACCAACTTCATTCAAAGAGGCTTGTCTATTACAATGGAATAGGAGATGGAGTCCCTGCATAAAAACAAAACTTCGGATCTTGTTCAACTACCAAAAGAGAGGAAAGCTGTTGGATGTCACTGGGTTTACAAGCAGAAGGACTCAGAGGGAAATATAGAAAATCCAAAGCCAGATTGGTAATGAAAGGGTATGCTAAAAATCTAATACTGACTTTGATGATATTTTCTCCTGCTCTTTGTATAATTACTATCAGAGTTGCTTTGACTCTTGATGTTGTTGATCTAAAGTTGGAGCAATTAGATATGAAAACTATTTCCTTGCATGGTGACTTAAATGATAAGATTTATTTAACACAACTCGAAGGTTTTGTGGAATAAGGTAAAAGAAATTTGGTTTGCCAGAAAAACAGATCACTTTACGGTCTAAAATAGGCACCTAAATGTTGGTATAAACAATTTTGACTTTTGTATTATAAGGTTGGGTTATTGTAGATGTGAGGCAGACTATTATGCTTATTTTTGTGACTTTAATTATAGATATTTCTGCATCAAGTTATTGTATGTCCATGATATGATTGTCGCAGGCAATAGCAAGAACTACATGAAAAGCTCAGTTGGATAGGGAATTCAAAATGAATGATTTGGCTGTCGTAGATCAAATTCTTGGGATGAAAATACTTGGAAAAAGGAAGGATAGGAGGATCTGGTTGACACAAGAAAGTTACATCAAAAGAGTTCTGCAGAGATCCAATATGCAGAATGCTAAACCAGTAAACATCCCATTTCCCGTCCAAAAAAAGTTGTCTTCTAAACAATGTCCTAACACTGGATTAGAGAAGGCAAAGATGCCTGGAGTGCCATTTTCATCAGCAATAGGGAGTCTTATGTTTTACCATGTATAGAAGGCCTAACATTACGAATACAATGGAGCTATGAGCAAATAACATGGCAAATCCTGGTCATGATCATTGGGAAGCTGTGAAAAATGAAGCAGACGTAGATTTTGCTTATCACTTGCAAGGAAGCTATTTAGTTGGAAAGACTTCTCAAGGAATTGATAATAAGATGTGATGTGATTCGTGTTCATCATGACAGTCAAAGTGTCTTGTGCTTAGCAAGGAATCTAGCTTTTCACTCCCATACAAAGCATATTGATGTTTGTTATCACTTTGTCTGAGACATAGTAGAGGATCGCAAAATTCCTCCTAAGGAAGTACACAAAGACATAGTTGTCAAAGGCGCAAGGCACACTAGGCATAAATTAGTGTTTGGGGCCTAGGGTGCGAGGGGCAAGGTAAAGCACAAGACTCAAGCACACAAGGTACACATTTACTCAAAAATACTTATACACTATTCTTTTCAATATGTACCTATAAGGAGGTAGATACAAACTCATAAAATTATAAATGACAAATAACCAACCCTATAATAATAACTAATATTATAGCAGAAAAATAATTAGTTTCTTCTAACTGCAAAAGAGGTTAAAGGAAAGAAAAAATTATAGCAGCATACTGCAAAAAATAATTAGTTTCTTCTTATTTCTTTTGCAATTAGAAGAAAAAAAAAAATACAGCAGAACAAATAGAAAAACACTTATATATACAAGGCAAGCACCTCATGAACCTTGCAGGAGGCGTGTGCCTAGGCAACACCTCAAGCATGATGTCGTGCCCTCCGTGCGCATTGTGCCTAGGCACACCTTTGACAACCATGCACACAAACTCTAATCTGGTGAAAAATATGTTGACAAAGTTTATAACTCGAGAGAAGTTCAACAAATACAAAACTTCACTTAGGATCAAAGCCCTCGATGATTGGCTTCATTGAAATGTGTCTTCAAATGGGAGAAAAGTTAGGAGATTATTCATACCTTAAGTCATATTTATCTAAAGCCACATTTTGTAATTCTAAAAGGAGGCTAACTCTATTTAGGTAATAATGGTGGTTAAATATGATCAAGAAAATTATCATTGATTCTCTTTGAAATAATAGTGGTTAAAATGTGATTGATATAATCACAGGGATAATCACGATTGACTCACTTTGAGATAAACAATAGTTAAGATGTGATTGAGATAATCAAGGTTTGTGGTTAAGGAAGAATAAGGTGGTTATCTAACCAACCTAGGTCTCTTTTATATCTATCTTGTAGGGTTATTGCTATCTCCTTTTCATTTCCCCTTTAGATAGGGGTGGGATTCAAGAAATTGTATTCTTCTTCTTTGTATCAGTTGTTAGCATCAATATAAAAGCTTGAATGGAGGTCTTGCCTGTGGTTATAGTTGAATTTCCAAAACACGTTATTTAGTGTGATTTCTTCGTCTCTGTTAGATTTCTATTAATTGCATATACATTCAACTTCCTACACTTGATCCTTTAATTATTCTAACACATCCAAGAACAACTAGGTCCCAAGCCACATAATCTATGCACAGAAAGGAAGAGAGACAAACATACAGTGGCATGTCATGAGTATGAATGGTCATACTGTTCTAGAAAACTACATAGATCACTTTCTAATCTATTCCCAATGCTTCAAAAGCCTATAGGTATTCCCCTAGACATGTCAAGCTGGAAAAGATCTCTTTTTCATATCCAAAGGGATTAGACCTGTTTTGTCCCCAGAAAAAGACAGTTCAATCCAATGGTTTAAGTTTGTGCTCAATTTTGTTCTAACTAAGCCATTTTGAGAAGAAGAAATGAGTGATGGAAAATAAAGCGATGAGCAATTAAGTGCGAGGATATCTAGATATATATGCCTGGAATTCAGGTGCAATTAAGTGCGAGGATATCTAGATATATATGCCTGGAATTCAGACGTCAACTTCAACAAGCTCTCTGGTGGAACAGTTTCTTATGTTGTCTAGAAGGCACAAATATAAATATATTTCAAGAAAGGAAGCGATTTTGTTGCAAATTTCATAAAGAATCAAACTTGCCTTACCTAAAAATAAATGTAGATGAAGGGACAAGAAAATGAGATTTGGAAGTCATGTTTGACATTTAAAAATAGATACAAGGGTCACATAGTTTTTCTTTAAAATAATATTATTCTTTGAAAAATTACCCAAACAATAGTGAGTAGAAAATAATTACCAGTTTAGCATCAATCACAAACTTTAAGAATTTTGTTTGAGTGTAAGAAACAATAAACGCTCTCACGAAGAGCATTTATTGCTTGCATAAAAGAAATACACTTGCCAAGTGCGTTTATACATTTGGCCTTTCCAAATACACTTGCCAAGTGCGTTTATACATTTGGCCTTTCCAATACTATGTTAGAAATTAGTATCAACGCAAACTATTTCAGTAATGTTTTTTTAAAATAATATTACTTGTAAAGAAAAACTCAGATCACATATCAAAAGAATACAAATTGCTTTTCTTCTTCTTCTGTTTTTTTATTTTTTATTTTTTAATTTTTCTTTTTATGGAAGGGGAATTTGACATGTCAAGTTAGATATGAAAAACGGTACCTCCTCAACAAGTTCTATGAGAGTCACATCTGATTTTTCACATTTGCTCTTCAAAAAGCTGTTCTCCTTTTTCAGTTCCTTCATTGATTTTCCCATCTGTTTATAAGAAGAATGGTATAGGAATTTGATAAATACATAAAGTTATTAAACGAATAAGAAAATGGTTGCAATCAAGAAAGAAAAAAACCTCTAAGGAATGATGTACCTTGTCAATCTCTTGCCTGAATGTTTGAAATACCTCATTGCTTTTTACAAGAGCATCCTACAAACACAACATTAACATAAGAGATCTAGCACAAGCATTATTAGGATAGGCCCTCTAACGATTAGATAACATGACAAGCTAAATTGATGCAAAAAATTTATGAATTGATTTCTGTCGGTTCTAGGTTGACTATAAACCTGATGGATAAGAACAGATTGAATGCCTGAGAGAATGAACAATGTTTTGATAGTAAAAACCTTCTAAGCACTTGTTATGAAATAAATGCTTAATTGAACTAATATAATATTAATTTCATAGTTGAAACATAAAAGAAAAGGGAAAAAGCCTACATATGATGTCTCCATCTTGTGTTTGTGGAGAAGGATTTGTGATAGGGATGAAGAAATGAAAATACATGTTGAAGAATAAAAAACAGTCTATTTCAAAGCAAGGTAAGGCTGCTTACAAAATGAGCTTCCCTAGACCCTCACAAAGCAGAGAGCCTCGTACATTGGGGATGCCCCTTTAGGTACACTCCATAAAATAGGTTCCCAAAATAGCAAAGGATTAGGATTGTTTTATATTTTCCCTTGAGATATTCAAAATTCTAGTCACTAAATTCCTAGTGATAATATGTTTTTATCAAATCCATGCTCTTTGGTGCTAACATAGATTAATGACAATCTGGAACTGAAAGAAAACTTTCCATATTCAATTCTTTTTAAATTTAGTAGAAGCATTCTGCAAAAAGCTACAAGACAATTTTATTTTTTTGAAATGATGTTAACCTGGAAGTGTTGGAACTTTTCTGCATCAGCTGCTAACTGTAAGCGCAAATTCTTTTCAGTTTCCTGCAATCGTGACACCTGTTGTTCATGCTGCATCATCACAGACTGTTCCTGGCGCAATGTCTCCTCATATTGCCGAATCTTAAACTCGGCAATATGGAGTTGCTCAGATTTCTGTGCCAACTGCAATGCAAGTTCTTAAATAAAAACCAATCCAAAGACAATGGATCGAAAGTAAACCCCAGAAATAGATAAAATTACCTTCTTTGCATTTTGCTCTTCAGAATCAGCATACTTTTCAAGAACCTCCTTCAACTGGTTTCTTAACCTGAATATGAAGACTTTGCTACATTACTGTAGATACTTAACAGTATATCTTATAGAATTATTGTTAAAACTAGAGTGAAAGACCAGAAGAAATAAAAAAATGCCAGTGATCTCATAAAATCAATCTAGAAGGGGGGGGGGAGGAGAAAGCCATTACAACAACATATCCAGCCTTTATCCCACTATGTGGGGTCGGCTACATAAATTCTAGACTTCCATGTATTTCTGTCTTTTGTCATATCTTCATTTAGGTCCATACACTTCATATCAAACTTTAATGTCTCTCCCAAAGTTTTCTTGGGTCTGCCTCTACCTCTTTTTTTGACTAATTGTTCCATTTCATCAACTCTCCTCACATGAGCGTCTCTTGGTCTCCTTCTCACATGACCAAACCATCTTAATCTAGTCTCTCTTATCTTCTCCTCAATTGGCACTACTCCTACCTTATTACGAATAACTTCATTTTTAATTTTATCTTTTCTTGTATGGCCACACATCCATCTTAACATCCTCATCTCCGTTACACTCGTCTTTTGCTCATGCTGGTATTTGACTACCCAGCATTCTGAGCCATACAGCAAGACTGGTCTTATAGCTGTCCTATAGAATTTTCCTTTCAGTTTTAATGGGATTTTACCATCACATAACACCCCCGATGCATTTCTCCATTTTAACCAACCTACCTTAATTCTATGTGCGATATTCTCGTGAATTTCTCCATCTTTTTGAATCACTGATCCCAAATATCGAAAATGGTCTTTTTTTTGTAAGATTTGGTCTTCCAATTTAATTATAACATCCTCCACTCTTGCATTCTTACTAAATTTACATTCCATATATTCTGTTTTCTTTCTACTTAATTTAAATCTCTTAGATTCTAAATTGTTTCTCTACAACTCAAGCTTAGTGTTCACTCCTTCTTTTGTTTTATCCACCAACACTATGTCGTCTGCAAATAACATACACCATGGCACCTCTATCTGAATATCTTTAGTGAGTTCATCCATTACTAGAGCAAATAAATATGGACTTAGTGCAGAACCTTGATGCAGTCCTATTGTAATTTTAAACGGTTCAGTATCCCCTCCGCATGTTCTTACCCTTGTCTTTGCACCGTGATACATGTCCTTAAGGGCTTGTATATAGGCTATTCTAACTCATTTCTTCTCTAAAACCCTCCATAATACTTCTCTAGGGACCCTATCATAGGCCTTTTCTAGATCAATAAACAGCATATGTAGGTCCTTCTGATGATCCCGATACCTTTCCATTAGGCGCCTCAGTAGGTATATAGCTTCCATTATTGACCTACCAAGCATGAAACCAAACTGATTTTCTGAGACTTTTGTTTCTTTTTTGAGCCTTTGCTTTATTACTCTCTCCCAGAGTTTCATGGTATGGCTCATTAACTTAATTCATCTGTAATTTTCACAGTTTTGAACATCTCATTTGTTCTTGTATATAGGAACCAAAGTACTCTTCCTCCACTCATCTGGCATCTTTTTTTATTTAAGGATCGCGTTACATAATTGCGTTAGCCAGGAGATACCCTCTTTTCCCATGCATTTCCATGCTTCTATTGGTATATTATCCGGTCCTGCCGCCCTATGATTTTTCATCTTTTTTAATGCTTGTCTTATTTCATTTGAACTTATGCGTCGATAAAATGTATAGCTCACGTTCCCTTCGGACTTACTAAGATATCCCAACCTAACTCTTGTGTCACCACCATCATTGAATAATTTTGTGAAATACTCTTTCCATCTCTCCTTAATCGCTCCCTCATTCACTAATACATTTTGATTTTCATCTTTTATGCATTTCATTTGATTTAAATCTCGTGTTTTTCTCTCTTTTGCTTTAGCTAATTTATATATATCCTTTTCTCCATCTTTTGTATCAAGTCGTTTATATAGATTTTCATATGCTTTTGACTTTGCTTCACTAACAGCTCTTTTTGCTGCCTTTTTTGCTTCTTTATAATTTTTTTGATTTTCTTCATTGTTACATTGATATACAGCCTTATAGCAAGTTTTTTTATTTTTAATTTTCAATTGTACCTCTTCATTCCACCACCAAGACTCCTTAAGGTTAGGGGCTCTATCATTTGTCTCTCCAAAGACTACCTTTGCAGTGCTTCTCAGGGCGTTAGCCATTTCTCTCACATTTGGTTTGTCTGTCATTTTCCATTCCATTCCCTTCTACCCCTTAATTTTTCTTTGAAGATTAATTGTTTCTCCCCTTTTAAATCCCACCACCTGATTTTTGGATTTTGTTTTATGTGATTTTTTCTCTTCCAATTTCTTACTTGAACGTCAAGTACTAGAAGTCTATGTTGAGTAGTCAAACACTCTCCCGGTATTACCTTACAATCCCTACAACATAACCGATCCTCTTGTCTCATGAGGAAGTAATCTATTTGGGTGCTTGATGTAACATTTTTATATGTGATTAAGTGTTCGTCTCGTTTTTTAAACCTAGTATTGGTTATGATGAGCCCATATGCCATAGCAAAATCTAGAATAGACTTACCCTCATTATTAATTTTCTCGAATCCACACCCTCCATGTACCTCTCTATAGCCGTTTTTGTCTCTACCCACGTGCCCATTTAAGTCACCTCCTATAATCACTTTCTTTCGTCTTGGTATCATTTGTATTAGTCCCTCTAGGTTTTCCCAGAATTTTGCTTTTATCTCATCACCTAACCCCGCTTGTGGTGCATATGTACTAAAGATATTCATAGTAATTCTTCCTAGACTAACCTTCACCATAATAATCCTATCCCCTATTCTCTTTACCTCCACTACCTTATCTACTAATTTTTTATCCATAATAATCCCCACTCCATTTTTCGCTCGATCATTTCCTGTGTACCATATTTTATATCCAGTTTCTGATAAAGTTTTTGCTTTTTTCCCTACCCATCTCGTCTCTTGAAGGCACATAATATTAATTTTTCTCCTAATCATCACATCTACCACTTCCATAGCTTTGTCTGTTAATGTTCCTATGTTCCATGACCCAATCCTTAATCTATGATTTTGTTTTTGGCCTTGACTTTGAATTTGATTTTGTTTTTGATTTTGATTTTGGACTAGCTTCTTTACCCACATCTGTCCAAGCAAATGCGGGGACCCTTGCTCATTTGTCACTACATCCGGGCGCTAATGCAGCAGCCCTAGCTCACTTGACACTACACGCGAGCAGTGTAGCGCATCGCTATGAAGGGTTACGCCCACATCCAAATGATTTTTCATAATTTTTCTAGAGTTCATGTTTTGGATCCGACTAAGTTTTACGTTGACTGTCAGCTACCTAACACAACCCTCCTCCTTTATTCGGGCTTGAGACCGGCAGTGGAAAACATCCCCAGGCGGAGTTGGGGAGGAGAAAGCCATTGCTGAATATAAATCTAACCTCCACCCAAATCACTCTGGAAAGCTAGATAAGGTATAAAGAATATTCTGGGTAAAGCCAATCACATGCAGAAGGCAAGGGGAATTTGTAATTCTTCTTCTCCATGTGATTAACAGAAGCAAACTGAGTTACTCTTTAGAATGTTTGCCCTATCCTCTGTTATATTCTTTAGAAGGTTCACCCTATGTTCCCCATGCCCATTGCCCATTCTCCAATCTCTTCTCCCTCCAACAAAAAAAGATGAAAAATCAACATAATAATAAAAATAATAATAATAAGCATAACAGCAAGGCACCAACTCAATTATGCTCTTCGATGTGCTACAGTAACAACTTTCAATAGATCAGGTATCTATACTACAGTAACAACTTATCATGATAACCATAATAAGAGTAATAGAAGATGAAAAAGTGGAAGAGCTATTTTGTGAAACTATAGCCAATGGATACCATGTTACCTAGACTCGGGTACAGGTGTTTGTCCAAATGTCTGATCCATCTAATTCACATATCCAACAAGGACACAAGGATAGGGCTAAATTTCATGCCTTTTAAATTATTTTTAAATTTATTTCAGATAAAATGGTGACCACAAATTAGTAGAGAAGGCATAGTTCCACATAAAATTCATTTAGTTTCAGTATATTTATTGTCATATTTGTTAACCATAGCAGATACATTACGTTTCATGTCCTATCCCAAGTCTAAAGTATAAGGCGTGAGTATTTCATAATTTTAGAAGATGATGATGACCCAATTAGAGCACCTCGTTAACCAGAAGCAAACAACATAAAGCTTGACAGCAATAAGAGTGCTATCTGCTATCCTATTTCCTCTGTTATCCACAATTTATCACAATGATTTACAATATATCAATGTTACCAAGAATGGAGGATAAAACAAAAATCCTCAGGCCACTGGTTCCCATAAACCTACATCTCATTCTCTTTTAGCTGAGACATGCATTCGTCTTTTTGCTCTTCCAGCTTGTAGCTTACTTCCTGCAACAATACATGCATGCATAAATCAAGTTACAAAATAATAAATCACACTCAAGACAAACTCAAGATGATAATCAAGAGACTTTGGCTGTTAGTAGTTACAAAAGGTAAAAGACATTGAATCACAAGGAAAAAACGGGCTTTTCTTGTATTCCTCAATGGTAAATGCTTTTCTGTAGAAGGAAGGCTCAAGCTTTAGGCCGAGAAGCACAAATAAAGGTATGGATGACATTGATGAAGAATGGATAAAGCCATATGAGAGGTCCAAGCTCAACTCTTGAAATGCCCCCTACTTTTCCATTAAAGCTAAAAGGAAAATTTTATAAGATAAGACCAACATTGTTGCATGGCACAAAATGCTGGGCAATAAAGCACCAATGTGCAAAAGATGCATAATGAGCATGAGAATGCTAAGAAAAAATAAAATTGGAAGTGAGGTTATTTATAATAAGATTAGACTAGCTTCTATTGAAGATCATATGCACGATATACAATTAAGATGGTTTGGTCATGTGAGAATAAGTACAATGGAACCTCTATAAGGAAAGTAGATGGAATGGAACAAGTCTTTAGCAACATAAGTATAGGAAGATCAAGAAAAAATTGTCGGGAGACTATTAGATACGAGTTATAAGGATCTTACAGATGAGGCTATAAACAAAAATGATTAGCGAGCTAGAATTCATATAGCTGACCCCACAGTGGGATTAAGGCATGAAATATTGTTGTTGTTTGGATAAAGCAAATTGAGATGCTACACAAGCAATGGGAAAAAAAAATGGTTTAGTCAAGACATGAGACCAACGTTCAATTCCATTCACAAGGAAGGCATACCTTCTAAGATCCAAGGGAAAAACCTAAACCAACCAACATTACTAACTCAAAATAAACTTTGGTGTGATTTGAAATTGAGCAAAGCTTGCATCATCCTTAGTGTTTAAAAATCCATGCTTTAAGCGAAAAGCACAACATGCTTAAGGCTTTATGTGTGTGAAGCTTAGTGACTTTAACTAAGAGCAATTAAAGAGCGCTTTTACTTGAGTTTCAAGCACAAAAAAGCACACCATAAAAGCTTTTTTTTTTTTTTTTATCAAACAAGTTGGATTTGCTTAAATTTTTGCAATGATGCAGTTGCTTGAATGAAAACCTTACCCAAAAGACAGTTGTTAAGATATGATAAAATCATATATACATTTAAACAAAAAAAAGAAAAAAGAAGACTCCATTGTATTTACTGAAAACATGTAATTAGGTGTAAATTAGAGAGTGCTAATATATTCTTGATTTTTGTGAATTAGGGATTGATGATTGATTCCTGACTGTTGTAAATTGTGGTTTGTTAATTGATTATAAATAAGGGATTGATAATTTTGAGATTGCTTGATTCCTGACTGTTGTAAATTGTGGTTTGTTAATTGATTATAAATAAGGGATTGATAATTTTGAGATTGCTGCAAATTAAGAGTTGATTGATTGGAGATAGTTGTAAATTGGGGATGAGTTTCTTTTACACTTTTTTTTTTAATGATTGTATGAACTTATAAATGGGTATAAAATATAAATAAAAAATGATATCTCATCATTTGTTAAATTTGCAACCCTCATTCTTATCTAGTTTTTTTTTTTTAATTTTTAATGATTTCTTTTTTAATAGTTTATATTTTTTATACTTATAAAAGTTTGTTACTCTTTTTTTCATTTATGTGCACTTTACTTCACTTAAGCGTGTGCTTTGCTTTGCACTTAAGCTTTGTAGGCGTTCTATGCTTAGTGCACTTAGTGCTTTTGAAAATACTGATCAGCCTTCTAGATTGTCACCCTTTCTTTTTTTTTTTTTTTTGGGGGGGGGGGGGGTTGTGCAGTGACAAGGAAGTAAAATGCTAATTGTATGGGAGGTTGCATCTTACTAGAACATAACATATTGGAAAAAATAGTAACAAGTCTACTCAAAATCAAGAAGAGATGACGTTGAAAAAAGATGAATAGTGTGAGAAAGAAAAACGTGACTCCAGGAATATAGATAGTAAGTGTGTAGCCAAACCTCAAGACTGTTCCTGTGCCCAATGAGATATCTTACTTTTTCCCTATAAACAAAGCAAAAATCTTGCTGGAAAGATAAGAGGTTCTCAAGGAAAAACAAGGAAGCGGCACCTTAATTGCATCTTGGAACTTGTTTGATAGATCTAATCTCAAATTCTGCCCCTCTGTTGATACTCGTTTGCACTCATCCTGCCAAGAAAAGAATGAGACATCAAATACCTACAAGATAAAATCATAGTATGTAACACATAGCAAATAGATCAAAATATCAAAATCATTATATGCAGACTCAAATTTAAGTTTTTAAACTACCTCTTCCATGATGATAAAATTTCAGTTATGAACAGGGAAAAATAAAGAACACACTAAAATAGGTACATTGTAATGTGAATCAAACTTGGAAATAATATTTTCATTCCTACTCAATCAATCCCAAACCGGGACTAAGAATATCAAGTGACCAACTCAATCTAAACAATTTTGACAACCCTTCTGAAGGAAGAGGGTGAATTAACCAAAGATCAGTAACATATTACATTAAACAAAATATGTATGCACAAGAACCCATGTTGGTAGGAGGATTCCGTTTTGTATGATCTGGAGAGAGAAAATAAGGCTCCCACTGCTCTATCAGATGTTTGGATAGCTCAAGGGAGATAAAGGAAGAGAAAAGGATAGACACCCTTGCAGCACAAATTTTAAACAAAACTAGAGACCATAAAGAGGAAAGAAAAGGGAAATAATAGTCACAAATTTGCCCCAAAATTGTGAATATATGTGATTTCCTTTTTACTCTCTTTTACTAACACTTTTCTATTATTTGCCATCTTCAGTCAATTCCCAAACAAGATGGAAGAATACCAATATTTTCTTATTCTCTCCTTGGGTAATTCAAAATACCAGTGCCCTTGCTTTTCGTTTCTTATTTATTTTTATCCTCTCCTAACTTAATTTTATCCTTTCTTTCATTTTTCTCTCATGGTTTCCCCAGGGGAACATAAATTCTCGGGGACCCTGGCCTGGCAGCTCCATGCATGTCCTCCTAAGAAATTGTGCCTGAACGTATCCATCTGAATTCCTGCCTACTCCTGCCAAAACTAACAGGTGAATGGATAAATTTTCCACATGTTACTCTCCAGTTCAACATTAGTACACATCAGTTATTAAATGAAGTTTCAGTGGGAAGCCTCCTGCAGCAAGCCACTTTCTTTTCTCTAGATTCCAACTGACAACATCAAGTAACTTCAGATTTTTTTGGATCAAACAACTGTGGGAATGATTCTTCAAGGTTTTGGGGGTATATGGTGAAACACAGGGAGACAAGCTAAATCCAGAAAACTCAGCAATTTTAGATATACGGGCACCAAAGACAGTTCATGAGATTCCACAATTGACTGGAAGGGTAGCTGCTTTGAAACACCATGTCATGTCCAGGTTAGCCGACAGGTGTTTTCCTTTCTTTAAAGCCTTACAAGAGGCAAAGGAGTTTCACTGGACTGAGGAATGTCAGAGATCTTTTGAAAGTTAGAAGGAATGCTCACTTCGCCACCTCTATTGGTGAAGCCTGAACTCGGGGATGAGCTGCTCTTCTGCTCATCTAATAGTCACTTGTCACTTGTCAGGATCCTGTCCTGACATAGGGTTTGATGAAGAACATAATGTAGAATGAGAGAGAGAGGGAGAGAGAGAGAAAATAGAGAGAAATTAGGGAGAAATAGAGAGAAAACATAGAGAGAATTGAGAAACTGAATTCAAGGCTTGATTCAATGTATCAGTACAAGGTGGTAAAGCCTTATATATGGCTATCCTCAGCAGTTAATTGATTACTGTGGAAAAATATGGCCATATACTTCATTGAATTAGTAGACATGTATATACAGAAGATGCTTACCTAGATATAGAAACAAATCCCCTAATTGAGCAACCTTCTATTTACAATAATATAAACATAATCACATCCTAATTAAAGCTTTAAATCTACAGAATACTAAATAATCACAACCTTGATTTATCTGCCTTGATTCACGACACTCTCTCTCAAGCTAGTGAATAGACATTGTCCATTTCCAACTTGACTATAATCTTGTGAAAGACTGGACTACTAAATCCCTTGGTTAGGACATCGGCTAGCTATGATTCACTTGGTATATAAGGGGTGCAAATAAAACCACTATCAAATTTCTCCTTAATAAAATGTCGATCAACCTTAATGTGTTTTGTCCAATCATGCTGCACAGGATTGTGTGCAATGCTGATAGCAAAATTATTATCACAATAAAGTTTCATTGGGCCATCTCACTTGAGTCTTAGATCTTCCAAAATAATCTTCAACCATAGCAGTTCACATATACCTTGTGCCATTGCCCGAAATTTTGATTCTGCCCTCGACTTTGCCACGATAGGCAGCTTTTGCTCCTCCAAGTAACTAAGTTTCCTCCCAAGAAAGTGCAATATTCTGTGGTAGACCTTCTATTAACAATTGAGCTTGCATAATCAACATTTATGTAGGCCTCTAGGGTGAGTTTACCCTCCTTTTTGAATAAAATCCCCTTTCCTAAGGTACCCTTAAGGTAGTACAAAATTCTGTAGTCTGCTTACAGGTGGAGTTCCTTGGATTTGTGCATGAATTGAATTACTATGCTAACTACATAAGCTATGTTCGGCCATGTGTGAGAAAGGTAAATTAGCCTGCCGACCAATCTCTGACATGCTTCTTTGTTTGTGTCCCTATCTCCCTCAGCTTCACCAAGTTTGTGATTAGGATCAATTGGAATGCTGGATGGTTTGCAAGCCATTTTTCCTGTGTCTCACAAAAGATCAAGGATATACTTGTGTTGGGATATAAATATCCCATGTTTGGACCGTGTCACTTCAATACCTAGTAAATATTTCAAATTCCCTAGTTCCTTGATCTCAAACTCCTCAGCTAAACATTTGCCCAAGTTCTGCCTCTCATTTTCATCATTTCCTATCACTATAATGTCATCAACCTAAACCATAAGGACTGTAATTGAACTTGAACCTAAGTGTTTTATGAATAAGGTGTAGTCCCCTTGGTTCGATTTGTAACCCATGACCTACATTACTTTGGAAAATCTCTCGAACCAAGCTTTGGGTAACTGTTTCTAGCCATATAGTGCGTTCTTGAGTCTGCAAACCTTAGTCCTAGTTTTGTTTCTGTTGAAGCGTGGGGATATGTCCATATAAATTTCCACCTCAATGTCTGTTACGCTAACTAGTTGTTAGTAGAGATAACAATATAATAGCGCTATTAGAATGTAAATAAATTGTTGTGCTTAGCTGGGGAAAATGTCCCAGCATGCAAAATCGCGTGAAGCGTAACCAGCGCACGCGAAAGCCACTTGTTCGTGCACATGGGTGAGGCCCAACAACTTTTGGCGCCCAATTGAGCTTGATCAGTATATAAACTGATCAGGGGCGCCTTATTGAGGATGTCGAATGAAATCAGGAAATCAGTTTCCTCCTTGATTCATTTCTCTCTTCTCTTTTCCCTCCAAATTCTCTCAAATCTTCTCTCTCTTTTCCTCTCGCCAGTCTCGACTACGCTTGTCAGATCAAAAATCTGACAAATTGGTATCAGAGCAAGCTCCGGGCCAAATTGTTTGAAGGCGATCGGATCAATGGCGAATGGTACTAGGATGTGTCAGATGGAGATGCAACTTCAACAGGTAACAGCGACAGTATCAGAGATGCAAGGAAGAGTTGAAACAATGGAAGAAAGGATAGGATCGGCGGTGGATAGGAAGCTGGAGGCTCTGGCCAATCGACTCAGGGGGGATATGCGCTTGCAAATCTGAGAGGAATTGCAAGAATTTCGAGATCAAGGGAATTTGTTGCGAGATCAGCTACAACAATTTATGTTGATGTTCGCAAATCAACCACAGGTAAGGATCTCCCCTGATTTTCCACCTAGAGAACAGACAAAACCAATTCTACAAGGAATTGGTATGCCACACCGACATGCGGGAATTACCGAATCAGAAGAAAAGCCAACGGTAGGTGATGAACTGGTAGTAAACCGATGGCGGGGATTTCCAATTCCTAAACTGGAACTCCCAACCTTCGAAGGTACTAGACCGCGATGGGGGTTGAGAAGGTGTGAGAAGTTGTTCGAGATTCACCAAGTACTAGAGAATCAGAGGGTGGCTTTGGCAGTAGCATATCTTCACGATGAAGGAGATGTGTGGTTCCAAGGATGGTCCAAGGTAAGAGCGAACTATAATTGGGAGGACTTCACCAAAGGCCTCAACGAAAGATTCAAAGAACGGGGACGGTTGGATATAGTACAAGAATTTAATCGCTTGAGACAGGAAGGCTCAGTGATGGACTATCAAGTGAAGTTTGAAGAACTCAAGTTCTTGATGCTCAATCGAAACCCCGGCCTCACTGAAGATTATTTTGTATCAAGCTTCATAGGAGGACTTAATGAGGAGCTTCGATCAATAGTACAAGTTCTTAGGCCCAGGACAGTTCCTGAGGCAGCGTAGGGGGCTTACCTACAGGAAATGACGTTTGACGCGTTGCTAAGAAAACAAAAGGGACAGATCAGAGGAGCCCAAGGAGGAATGGTATATCAGGGTGGTAGACCACCAGGAAGAGAGGCAATGAGGACGGGTCCTAATACCAGGTATTCCGCATTACTTGCACCCCCTCTAAATACGTTGAGCAGAGACAAGTTGTTGGAGCAAAGGAGGATAGCAGGACTGTGTTTTAGGTGTGGAGAAAAATATACACCAGGGCATCAGTGTAGGAAACAATTGTTGTTGTTGGACGGTGAAGAGGAAAGGGACGAAACAGAAGAGTTGGCAGCAATAGAAGAAGAAGAGGGCGAGGGCAGTAGCGCCATATCATTACACGCTATTAAAAAAGTGGCTAACAGCAAAGTTATTAAGGTAGAGGGGAAGGTGCACGATAATTCTCTTATGGTGTTAATCGACAGTGGGAGTACCCACAGTTTCATTGATGAAACGACGGCTAAAAGGATGGTGGCCAACAGCGAGGACACAGCCATTATCAATCGTGGTAGCCAATGGAGATAAAGTTCTCAACAAATCAGCTTGCATGGGGTTTTGCTAGGAGATGCAAGGGGAGGAATTCCAGGCTGATCTTAGACTACTCAGATTGGGGGGCTGCCATATTGTGTTGGGGGTAGATTGGATGCGGGAAGTGAGTCCTATTAGTTTTGATTTTAATAACTTGGAAGTAACGTTGGATAAAAAGGGGAAGAGAGTGGTTCTGCAAGGCCACATGGAGGTAGAAGCATGCAAGCTAATAAGGGGCAAGAAGTTACAACGAATGTTCAAAAAGAAGTGGGCACAGGTGGCTTATTTATTTTCCATTGAGGCCAGCGATCAGCAAGGGAAGCAATTTCAGACAGTAAGCTCAAAGTCTTCGCAACAAGTACTCGAACTGACCCTTTTAGATTCATTGTTGAATAAATATCAAGATCTCTTCGTAGAACCTAAGACTTTACCTCCTAAACGTTCCTTGGACAATACTATACCTCTCATACCCCAAGCCGAACCTGTTAACATCCGTTCTTATCGGTATCCACCTAAACTCAAATTCGAAATTGAGAAAATGGTCAGGGAAATGTTAGATCAATCCATTGTCCACCCAAGCCACAACCCTTTTGCTTCTCCTGTCTTATTAGTAAAAAAGAAAGATGGAACTTGGCGTTTTTGTGTTGATTATAGATAGTGTAACGCCATCACTATTAAGGACAAGTTTCCCATTCCCACCATTGATGATCTACTTGATGAACTCAAACATGCAACCATATTTACTAAGCTAGACTTAAGGGCTGGATACCACCAAATTAGAGTCCATCCTGATGACACTTTCAAGACAGCCTTCCGAACACATCATGGGCATTTTGAGTTTACCGTAATGCCATTTGGCCTCACAAATGCCCCAGCTACATTCCAAGCTCTTATGAACCAGATTTTTGAACCCTACCTTAGAAAATTTGTACTGTTTTTTTTTTTATAACATACTAATCTACAGCCCCTCTTTTGACCAACACCTTACCCACCTTAGGGCTACATTTGAGATCTTGCGATTCAATCAGCTATGTATCAAGCAGTCGAAATGTGCCTTTGCACAGTCCCAAGTCGAGTATCTCGGACACATTATATCTGGAGCAAGTGTGGGAACTGATCCGAAGAAGATTGAAGCCATTATGGCTTGGCCCAAACCTGCAAGCATACGGGCCTTAAGGGATTTTTTGGGGCTTACTGGTTATTATCGGAAATTTGTGAGGAACTATGGCTCCATAAGTAAACCTTTGATAGAAATGTTAAAGAAAAATGGACTCCAATGGAACACTAAGGCAGAAGAGGCCTTTGAGCAGTTAAAAGTAGCTCTGAGTAGCGTGCCTACATTAGGGCTTCCTGATTTTGATAAGCCCTTTACATTAGAAACAGATGCAAGCAACACTGGCATAGGAGTAATATTGATTCAAGATGGAAGACCTTTGGCTTTTCTCAGCCAAGCCTTAGCCCCAAGACATCAGGGCCTTAGTATCTATGAGAAAGAGCTGATGCCAATGCTAATGGCAGTAGAGAGGTGGTGCCACTACTTGGAAGGAGGAAAGTTTATAATCAAAACAGATCATGAGAGTTTGAAATACATTTTACAACAAAGGTTGCACAACCAATTACAGAAAAAAGGTATGTCTAAACTCATGGGCTTAGACTATGTGATCCAATACAGGAAGGGAAAAGAAAATGTTGCAGCAGATGCATTATCCCGCTGTCATGAAGAAGGGATGGCCGCAACTATATCTACAGTGGTACCCGATTGGTTCCAAGAAATTACTGACAGCTACCACGAGGACAGATGGACCAAGGATCTCCTAGAACAGCTAATTGTGAACACTACCAGCAAACCAGGGTACTCACTTACCAACGGAGTGATAAGATACAAAGGCAGGATAGTGATCGGTGATTGTAAGGAACTGAAGGACAGGATATTCATGCGTTGCATGGATCCCCCATCAGAGGACACTCGGGTATCCAAAACACATACCACAAAGTCAGACAGTTATTTTTCTGGCCGCAACTAAGGAAATATGTGTGGGAATATGTCTTGAGTTGTGAGGTTTGTAGACGATGCAAGCATGAAACAGTGGCCCATCCCGGCTTGCTTCAACCTCTAGAAGTTCCAGATTGCGCTTGGACTAATGTTACTATGGATTTTATTGAAGGCCTACCAAAATCGGAAGGGAAGGATTGTATCTTAGTAGTTGTAGACAGATTCATAAAATTTAGCCACTTCATCGGCCTAACCCATCCATTCTCTGCTCAGGAAGTGGCTAATGTGGTAAAGCTACACGGCGTTCCTAGATCAATTGTCTCTGACCGAGACAAAATATTTACCAGCCTATTTTGGAAAGAGCTTATGAAAGGCCTCGGAACCAAACTCCAAATGTCTACAGCATACCATCCTAAAACGGATGGCCAAACCGAACGCGTTAACCAATGCCTGGAAGGTTACCTACGATGCTTCAGTTTTGTGCAACCCAAAGGATGGCATAAATGGTTGGCAATGGCGCAGTGGTGGTACAACACTAACTTCCACAGCTCACTTAAGATGACCCCATTCGAGGCCCTTTTATGGTTACAAACCGGATTTACTTCCTGCCCTAGGAAGTCACACAACAGTAGCCACCCTGGAAACCTACCTCTAACAGAGACAAGAAGTATTAAGAATGGTGAAAGATGAATTGGCCAAGGCACGTAACCGAATGAAACAACAAGCTGATCGAAAGAGAAGCGAACGAGAATTTTTTGTAGGGGATGAAGTCTACTTGAAGCTCAATCCGCAACATTACAAGGCATTGAATAAACAGCCCATTTCAAAGTTGAATCCTAAGTTTTATGGCCCTTTCAAAATTGTAGAGAAAATTGACGCTGTGGCCTACAAACTGGAACTACCTGCTGAAGCAAGAATACATCCAGTCTTTCATGTATCCTTGCTGAAAAAATCAATGGGCAGCCAAAGCTCTATCTCGAGCTTACCTCCTATAGTGAGAGAAGTACCTCCGGAGGTAGTCCCCATGGCCATCGTAGACAGACGGGTGATACACCACAATGGCATTCCTATGATTCAGGTGTTAGTTCAATGGTCTTCCTTGCATTCCGACAACAATACTTAGGAGTACTTACCAGAACTTCTCCAGCAATTTCCCAATGTGGCAAGCCTACTACATATTTCTTGCGGACAAGAAACATTTTAAGGGGCCGGGATTGTTACGCTAACTAGTTGTTAGTAGAGAAAACAGTATAATTGCGCTATTAGAATGTAAATAAATCGTTGTGCTTAGCTGGGGAAAATGTCCCAGCATGCAAGATCGCGTGAAGCGTAACCAACGCATGCAGAAGCCACTTGTAAGTGCACATGGCCGCTTATTCGTGCACATGGGCGAGGCCCAACGGCTTTTGGCGCCCAATTGAGCTTGATCAGTATATAAACTGATCAGGGGCACCTTATTGAGGATGTCGAATGAAATCAGGAAATCAATTTCCTCTTTAATTCATTTCTCTCCTAAATTTCTCTCTTCTCTTTTCCTCTCGCCAGTCTCGACTACGCTTGTCAGATCAAAAATCTGACAATGTCTTCGTGCAAGAATGCAGTCTTCACATCAAACTATTGTAAAGGCCAGTCAAAGTTAGTTGTTTGAGTGTATCCTTTAGTTACCAACCTAGCCTTATATTTTTCAAGTGTCCCTTATGCTTTATACTTGACTGTGAAGACCCATTTGCATCCCACCGGTTTCTTTCCTTTTGGTAAATCCACAAATCTCCCAAGTATTTATCACAACCAAAGAGGAATTAGAGGGGTAATGTTGTCATTAGTTACAATTATTTGTTAGGACATGCTATTAATTCTGTTAAAATGCACATGGGTGCTATTTCTAGATTTTACTTTCAATTGAACAATTTATAAATAGGCTCTAATACGTAGAGAAGTGTATGTTGAAATGATATGTTGAATCAGATCTCTCTCCTTACTTTCTCTCTCTCGTTCTCCCTTGTTTTCCCTCCTTTTTCTCTGTTTTAGTTTTGACTCTTCCTCCAATTCTTCTTTATTTCTCTCCCAAATTCTTCCAATTTCCTTCCTAAACCCTAGTCAAATTAGAGGGTCGTAACATTTGGTATCAGAGCTGTTTGGTCCTTTGTGGTTCTCTTTGCCAAGTAATTTTGACGGTTCAAGTCGTGATTTAAAAGTTCTTAGCAGTTAACCACGGCAATTCAGAGCATCTAATTTCGACGAGCCAAGAGATTTTCGGTGCTTCAGGCGAGTAAAATTTGGCTGATAATTGAAGCAGATTTAGGTGACTGAAGCGAGAAGGAATAGCGCCAACAATTTATGGCGAATTGTAAGAGATGTCAATTCTGTAATCCAATTCGACTTGAGTTTTGAAGGTGATTTCAAGAAGCCGCAACAGATCCAATAGCTTCTCGGATCCAATTGATTCTTGAGGCTACTGAATTGTGTATTAGGTGAAGTCTGGCGGTGATTGGGCAAGAAGGAAGACGCGATTCAAGAAGTGGATCAAAGACGAATTCAAAGCCGATGGTCCTTGGGCTACTGAATTGCGATTGAGGCGAGTCAGGATTCGAGCAATGGAAGGAAGCAGTTAATTCCGATATGACTCTTAAAATATCGAAGACAGATCATAATGGTATCAGGATAGGTGATTGCTGATTAAAGGCGATTGCAGAGCAAGGCTATTCTCAGAAGCTAGTTGTAGGCAATTTTTAGAAATTTGCAACATATCCAATTGATCAAGGTCCATCGTCAATTCAGTTAATCGAAATTGAATTGAATTTGAAAAGCGAAGCTGAGCATAGCCAACTTTGGCTCGGGAGTGAAGACTACGCAGGCCGAAAGAGTTCCAACGGGATATCAAGTGGAATTCAATGGCAAATTAGAGGGCGTAGCAGAAGTGGATATTAAGCAATCGCTGAACAACCGACAGTGCAATCCAAGAAGAGGACTGGGATCAAAGGCGTTAACATTCAGATCTAGGTCGCTATAGGTAACTAAGGTGATTTAGTGAAGCATTCCAACAATCCTTGATTCCAGAATTGGATTTGAGGGCTTGTTGATTTGTGGTCAAGGCAGAGAGAATGAGGATTGAGTCTCGATTGGATGCTATCAAAATTAGGATACGCCAGAACCAAGAGCAGGTGGATAACCGCTTGGAGACCTTGGACATGGGGGTTCGGCAAGCTCAAAAAGAGATCAGTCGGAGCCGATCGGAGTATGCGGCCAATTTGGACTGAGTCGTTAGCGGGCTCCAAGAGGAAATTGCTGGATTAAGCCAACAAATCAGTTAGCCTCTCGATCGACTTTCCTCCCTGGGGCTTCATTGGTGCTAATCCTAATAACGCCAAGGGCGAGGCAGAGGCCTAACGATCAAATGGAAGCAAGGGATAGGGTGGAGGCAGAAGAAGACAATTTAACCCGAGGAATTGGAGGCAACCACTCTAACCCTCCAGGACCACGAATGGACATTCCCCTGTTTGAAAGAGATAGACCTCAGTAGTGGATCTGACGGTGTGAACGGGTGTTCTACCAATACCGAGTAGCTGAAAGGGAGAAAGTGAACATGGCGACAACTTATTTGGATAACGTTGCAAACACTTGGTTTCAAAATTGTTGCTGAGGAAAGATGGAATGGTGACGCAGCGTGTAGCGCGTGTGTGAAAAAAACACACCAAAATAAACCCTTGAAAGAGGAAACTTCAATGGCTGAAGCTTGACTTTCAAGAAGACGCAAAAACAAAACTATTTTGCTAAGAAAACCCAAAGAGGTTGCTAAAATTTGATTGAGAAAAACTTGATTACAAACTCTAGGTTCTAGGCATATTTATAGTATTTGGCTAATCCAAATCCATCTAATATTTGTAAACAAAATCCAACTAAAATCCTAATAAAAATAAATCATAAATAAAAGTTAACTAGAATTCTAATAAAAATAAAACCCTAATCAAACATAAAGTAGAATTCTAAATCAAGTAGAAACATGAAGTAGAAACCTAAATCAAGTAGAATCATGAATTAGAATCCTAAATCAAGTAGAAACATTAAGTAGAATCATAAATCAAGTAGAATTCTAAAACTTAAGAAGTATTAAAATATTGTTCCAGTGCTACTATTCCGGTGATACTGTTCCGGTTTGGTCGGGTCGGACTTGGGCCGAGTCTTGATTGGTGACCGCGTCATTCACCTCTACTTGAGAAAAAATTCGACCTCAAATTTTGATCCGAGTAGGACAAACCCACATTTGGCAAGTACAAAGAGAAATTAGCCACATTGAATGTTTAGAAATACCTATATGATTAGGCAAATCCACAACATAAGCATTATCATTGGTCTTCTTCGTAATCTTGTAAGGACCATACTTCTTTGATTTGAACTTGTTTTGCTTTTCTGCTGGAATCCATTCCTTCTTCAAGAATATCATGACTTCATCTTCAACCTCAAATAACTTGTGCTTCCTATGCTTGTCAGCTGTCGCTTTGTACTTCTTATTTGTGCAACCTTTGCTTGACATTTTCCTGAACTGCTTGAACTTTTTTGCTAAGGGAACATGAGCAAAGGCATTCCTCCCCTTCTTAGCCATATCTGGGTTGGCATGGGTCCAACCATCGCCATGTTTGTTGCCATCTGCCTCCACTATATTATTACTGTTAGATTGAGGACGTTGAACATTCCATCTTGAGTGCTTTTCTAATATGATAAATTTTATCATAGGTCATTTTCTTTTCATCAGCTTTCTTGATTTTGACTCCTCAACAGCTTCCGAATTCATCTGTAGATTTTTCTTGCCTGGAGAAGTATTCTTTTGCAACTGTTTCGAATAGAGGCTTATTCCATGACTACCAGCACTCTCTCCATCACTTAAAATATTGATGCTTGAATCCTCCTTTAGTCTAAGCACTTGATCAGCTATAGCAGCAGCTGCTACAGCATTCTTAGTTTTAGAATCTAAATTCAAATTAATACCGAAAGTAGTTGCACTATCCAAGTTAACTAGCCTGGGAGATCCAACACCTCTATCTACAAAGAGACCCTTGTGACCATCTTGCTTTTGCAATTGCAAAGGTGAATATGTTCCTATTGCCTTCGATTCAACCATGCTAGAACTTGAATAAATTGTAGAAGAATCTGTTACCATGGCCTCCATCTCCTTTACAGTCGCAAGCCGATTAGAAGAAACGCCACCATCATTGGATTGTGAAGCAATGCCTGAGCCCTCAGGACTAGAAAATACCCCAGTATGAATCAATAACCTTGGAGTTTTTATCATGTTAGCAGTATAAATCAGACCAAAGTTTGCAAATGTTGAGGTTGCTGGGACAACATAATCTTCGAAGTCAAGCTCCAAACTCATCGAAAAGCCATTCTTTAGTTTATACTCATCGTTTCCCCAATGGTTGTGTTGCTGCGCATGCCTCCTAACCCCTTTACCACTAGAGTTGGCTATCATACGACCAAGATCATCCTCATCGTCGCTATCATCCATCATTGGTCTTCTAGGATTAATGAGGACAGGATTAATGGCTGGTCTTCCCGATTTAACATAGCCGGCTTGATTCACGCCATTAGTCCGGTTCCGATTATCCTTCACTCGTTGTAAAACGCCCAATTGGTTACGGATTCGCTCCAATTGTTGCTCCATTGTACGAGTTATTTCCCGTTGTTCTTCGATTGCTCTCCAAACTGCGGGAAGCCCCCGATCACCATCACAAGGCTGGTTGCTACTATTACCTTCAAGATTAGCCATCTGATTGGTTGATAAACCATTCTGATACCACCTGACGTAGCGTGTAGCGCGTGTGTGAAAAAAACACACCAAAATAAACCCTTGAAAGAACAAACTTCAATGGCTGAAGCTTGGTTTTCAAGAAGACGCAAAAACAAGACTGTTTTGCTAAGAAAACCCAAATAGGTTGCTGAAATTTGATTAAGAAAAACTTGATTACAAACTCTAGGTTCTAGGCATATTTATAGTATTTGGCTAATCCAAATCCATCTAATATTTGTAAACAAAATTCAACTAAAATCCTAATAAAAATAAATCATAAATAAAAGTTAACTGGAATTCTAATAAAAATAAAACCCTAATCAAACATGAAGTAGAATCCTAAATCAAGTAGAATCATGAATTAGAATCCTAAATCAAGTAGAAACATGAAGTAGAATCCTAAATCAAGTAGAATTCTAAAGCTTAAGAAGGATTAAAATATTGTTCTGGTGATATTGTTCCAGTTTGGTCTGGTCGGACTTGGGTCGAGTCTTGATTGGTGACCGCGTCATCAAGTAGAATTCTAAAACTTAAGAAGTATTAAAATATTGTTCCGGTGATACTGTTCCGATTTGGTCGGGTCGGACTTGGGCTGAGTCTTGATTGGTGACCGCGTCAAATGGAGTTGGCCAAAGTTTGTACATGCTCCCTGCAACTAGTTTGGGGAAAGGACGAGGACAAATGTCATTAAGGAATTCAATAAGCTGAAATAGAAGGGAACGATGGAGGAATATTAAGGGAAATGAGGCACTAAGAAACAACCTTTTCAATTTCCCAATTTCATTACAACTAGAGGGATTGAGAAAATCTGACAGCCTTATAGTGAAAAAGAGGATAGTAAGAAACTCAAACATAAACAATGGGAAAGGATGCAGCCAAATATGGGAAAGATGGATATTGATTATTAGGTTCCCCATGATGTATTTTTCAAATATCAAACTAAGCCTAAGCTAACAACACACGGTGATCTGTATTTCGAAGGAAAAGAGTTGGAGGGAAAGCTAAGGGAGATGAAGCCTGGGATGTTGCCACATGAACTAAAAGAAGCTCTTGGGATGCCTAAAGGTGCTCCTCCCCCATGGCTCATCAACATGCAAAGATATGATCCACCCCCTTCTTATCTACATTTGAAAATTCCTAGGCCGAATGCTCCTATTTCCCCTAAAGCTAGTTGTGGTTATCATCCTGGAGGTTGGGGCAAACCTCCTACTGATGAATATGGTCATCCACTCAATGGTGATGTTTTTGGAGTTTTGCAACAAGATCAGCCCACCTACGAGAATGAACCAGTTAATAAGACCAAACATTGGGGTGATCTGGAGGAAGAAAGAGAAGAGGAAGAAAATGAGGTGGAAGAAGAGATTGAGGAAGAGGAATTGGAGGACAACATTCAATCAATTGACAACCTCTCAAGCATTCCGACTGGTGTTAAGACTCTTGATGCTATTGATCTCCAGAAGCAGCAGAGGAAGGAGCCTAAAAAGCCTCTTTACCAAGTACTTGAGGAGAAGGAAGGAAGGATTGCACCGGACACCTTGCTTGGAGCATCCCATACGTATGTCATTGGCATGAGCACACAAGACAGGACAACAACTGCCAAAAGGGTTGATTTGCTTAAAGGTAGGAAATTAGATAGAGTTGATGTGACATTATAACCAAAAGAGTTGGAAGTAATGGACAATGTTTTGCCCGCAGGGAAGTTTGAATTTCTTCCTATGACTGAAAATGAGATGGTTGCAGGAATGACAACTCCACTGGAACCATTTTCAATGGTAATAGGGAAGAGGTGGATGGCTAGACTTGGTGTTGCAGCAAGTCATAGTATTGTTAAGGAAAAAGGAAAGAGAAAGTAAAAGAAAAGGAAAATACGAGAGGAGAACAAGAGAAGGCAAAGAAGAAACCAACTAGTGAAGATGGGCATCAGGATGAAAAATAACGGCTCAATGGTAATAACTTTCTTGGGGATAAGAAACCTTTCAAGAAGGGGGGATTGTCACAACCCAAGAGGAATTAAAGGGGCAATGCTATCATTAGTTACAATTGTTTGTTAAGAGATGCTATTAATTCTGTTAAAATGCACATGGGTGCTATTTCTAGATTTTACTTTTAGTTGAACAACCTATAAATAAGCTCTAGTATGTAGAGAAGTGTATGTTCAAATGATATGTTGAATCAGATCTCTCTCCTTACTTTCTCTCTCTTGGTCTCCCTTGTTTTTCCTTCTTTCTCTCTGTTCAATTCTGACTCTCCCTCGAATTCTTCTCTATTTCTCTCCTGAATTCTTCCAATTTCCTTCCTAAACCCAAGCCAAACCCTAGGGTCGTGACAGTGTTATTATTCTCTAGGGCCTGCATTTCAATATGCATAGCATTCTTCCAATTTTCATAGTTTAAAGCCTCTGATAATGTGGTAGGAATGGATGCTGTATGGATGTTGGCAAGGAAGTTTCTATGAGATGGAGATCATCTTTTAAAGGATACAAAGTGAGAAAGTGGATATAAGGGATGTTTCGTGCACTCTTTAATTCCTTTCTTTAGTGCTATAGGCAGGTCAATATCAGTCATGGAATCAATGTTAGAAGATGAGCCAAGAGGTATTACCTCATTTCTAGAAGTTGGATTTGATGATAGCTTTAGCCTTGGCTCTAGTTCTAGATTAGTCCTTCTTGAGTAAATATGTGAAAAACATTTGTCAATAGTGGCCTTTCCCCCTTCGGTTTGGGAACGAGGTTGTAGGAAGGATTCAGGTTCGTGGGTTTGTGGATTAAGTTCAAGCACAGGTTGGGATAGTGAGTTAGGGGTTTGTGAAGTAGGTTCAAATGCAAGTTCAAACAAAGGGTTAGAGGTTGATGATGATAATGGTAAGTCAAGGAGGAACAACTCATCCTTATCTTCCATACTTAAGGTCTCCCTCTGAAGATAAGGGTGAGCAAAATAAGGTTCAGTTTTAACAAAGGTAACATCCATAGAAATTAGGAATTTTTTAGTCGGAGGATGATAGCATTTGTACCATTTTTGTGTGGAAAAATAGCCCACAAAGACACACTTAGTAGCTCTACGATCCAATTTTCCTCTATGAGGGCTATGAACATGAACAAATGAAACACACCCATATACCCTAGGGCTAAGATGATTTGCGGTAGGAAGATCGAGATAAAACTGCCATGGGAGTTTGAAAATGTAACACTCGGGATGGTAACCGGTTAATGACATGGGTGGCTGTAAGGACTACTTCCCCCAAAAATTGTTTAGGCATATTTTTTTGAAACAAATATCTAGGAGATGGCTATTCTTTCATTCTGCAACTCCATTTTGCTGAGAAGTGGAAACACATGATGACTCATGAATAACTCCCCGTTGAAGAAAATAGGTGGAAAGGGTTTGATTGAAATAATCCCTTGCATTATCAGACCTAGACCATTTGATTTGTGCCCCAAATTGATTTTGGATCATAAAAAAGAAATTTGGGAGAATGTCACTCACATCATATTTGGATTTAAGAAGAAATACCAAGGTAACCCTTGTACAATCATCAATAAACAAAACAAGCCAACATGCCCCATAAACATTTGAAATGGTTGATGGACCCCATATATAACTATAAATTAATTCAAAAGGAAAATGACATCTATCATTACTAGCAGGAAAAACAACACGTCTGTATTTGACAAGTTCACAAACGTCACAAAGAAACTGTCTTAACATCTAGGTCTTTAATATACACAATTATATTCTTGGGGGCATGACAATTCTCCCCTCCTTGAGAGATTTCTTGTCCCTAAGAAATTATAGCAACTGGCCATTGTTTTCCTCATCCAATCCTTGCTTTCACTATCTAGTTCATCCTTCTTTTCTTTTTCCTTTCTTTCTTTCTCCTTCTAAGCCTTTTCCTCTTATGCTCCTTTTGTTTTGCTTTTCTTGCAAATATAAAATATAGTCCTCAAAGATCTCTTTGTCAAAGCTCTCTTCTCCAATTGATCTATAAGTTCCAAAATTTCCTTGACCTTCATGTAGAAATTAGGGCAACGAGTCTATCAATGAGTATTCTGGCATCAACCTGCTCTTCCATCATCCTCCAAATCGTAGAACAATTCTTCTGTTCAGTCTACTTCAATTGTCCCTTCTCTGCTAAAACCAACACCAGAAACTAGTCTACACTATCTAAAATGACAGGAAGACTATCATATTGTTCAAGATAAAAAATATTCAGAACAACAATAAGATATTCTCCTGTTGTAATTGTCTTAACCTTTTTTATATCTAATTTAACTAAAGCTATGGGCTCTCAGCCTTCTCCAGAGTCAAAGGCACAGCAACAATATTCTTAGGACCTTCTTTCTCAGAGCCATTCCTCTTCTCTCTGGCTCTGTCTAGTAAATGCTCAATTACTAGCTTTGCATTGACATCAAGTATTGGAGGATTAAATATTGTCAACGGATATGTTCCAGATTTGGTGCCAATGATTGATTTATTTCCTGATTTATTTCCTATTCTTGTTGTATATCTTTTATTGTCATTCTTTCCATAGTTGTTGTATCTTACAAATTTGTATTATTTCCTATTTGTATTCTTTCCTTATTCTAGAATTAGAATCTTGCTAGGATTTAGAAACTTCCTAATCATTAGAGGAAGTTCTGTATATATATATTACTCCCACAAGGGATAATGCAAGAGGGAATTCACATTTTCAGCAAATACTTTTTAACATGGTATCAGAGCCATCGACCTAGTGCTTCAGTTTTTTGTGCGTTCCTTCCATTTTTTCCGTCTTCATCGACGTGTTTTTTCCTTCTCGCTATCTTCAGAAAGTTGTTGCTTCATTCATAACCTTTTTTCCTCGAGATGTCAACCACTCCTAATCCGACAGCAATCCTAGAATTGACTGCAACTAGCAGCACAACAGATACTCTATTTGTTGGTTCTGGAAGTATAGGATCAAGAAGAGAGTTGCAAAATCTCCAAGCGACCTATAGGTTGAATGGAAAAAATTACCTAAAATGGTCCCAACTCATCCGCACGTTTCTCAAGGGGAAAGGGAAACTTAGCTACTTGTTGGGAACCGATCAGAAGGAGGGAGATCCTATGTTCTCGACTTGGGATGAAGAAGACTCCTTGGTTATGTCATGGTTGTGGAACTCCATGGTACCTGAAATAAGTGATACCGTGATGTTTCTACCCACAACCAAGGATATTTGGGAAGCTGTTAACCTCACTTATTTGAAGGTTAAGGATGCTGCCCAGATATATGAAATAAGGACCAAGGTGGCAGCAACCAAGCAAGGGGGGAAATCCATTACCGAGTATGCTAACATCCTGCAAACCTTATGGCAGGAGTTAGATCATTATCAAAGTCTCAAGATGAAATGTGGCGAAGATACTGCTTTACAAAGAAGATTTGTAGAAAAGGAGAGGATATATGATTTTTTGGTTGGCCTCAACATGGAATTTGACCCGATAAGAGTTCAAATACTAGGAAAAGATGATTTACCTTCCCTTAATGAGGTAATTTCTCTAATTCGTGCTAAAGAAGGAAGGAGAGTAGTAATGATAGACACTCATCAACTTGAAAATTCTGCCCTAATCTCTCTAAAGACTCCCAGTAAAGGGCCTAGAGATGACAGGAAGATGGTAGATAGAAATACTCTATGGTGTACCTTTTGGAAAAAACCAAGGCACACCATAGACAAGTGTTGGAGATTGCATGGAAAACCAACTACCAAAGGAGGACAATCGAGGGGCCAAGGACATGGTCAAGCCTATATGGCCAGCAGTTCTCAGGAAAGTGAGCAAAAGAAACCAGAACTGGAAGATGAACTTAATAAGGCTGAAATTGAAAGGCTAAGAGGTTTGTTGGAATGTCGTGACAAAAGGACTGGAAAAGGTACCCATTCCCTTGCACTTTCAGGTATTTCATCTCAATCTCTCTCCTTACATGCTTCAGGAATTACTCAACCCAATAAATGGATCCTAGACTCCAGGGCAACTGATCATATGACCCCTTTTTCTAATCTATTCATCACCTACGGCCCATGTCGAAGCTCAAAAAAGATAACCATGGCAGATGGATCCTTGACCACTGTTGTCAGTCAAGGACATATCATTCTCAATGAACATCTTATTCTTAAAGATGTTCTCCATGTTCCAAAACTATTCACTAACCTGATTTCTATCCAAAAGTTAATTCTGGACAGCAATTGTGTTGGGTTTTTGAATGGAGAATTATTTCTAGAAGATGAAGAATAGAACTTGTTAGAATGAAGATGATGTGCCTTGTAATTACCGCCCCTATGGTTTATAAATAGGAGGCGAGAGGCTGAAAGTCGCATATAACAAATCATTCTATTGATTTCTCTAAATGCAAGTGATTCTGTCGAGAGAGAGAGAGAAAGGCTTAGAGAGAAAGTTTGTCTTAGTATTCTCTTGTATAGAAGGCAGTGAACTTGTGTGAGAGAGAATGAGAGTTCTTGTAATCTTGTTCAAGCAGTTTTTAGTGGATTTGGTTCTCAGGATCAAGGCTGGATGTGGGATTGCATATTGCAATCCGAACCAGGATAAATCAGCCTCTTGATTGGTTTGATTGCTCTTTTACTTTATTTTCTTTTCTGTTTTCATTTCCAGTTTTATATACTCTGTTGTGGGTTTGATTTCTGGGTGAGGAGTGAAGAGAGATTGGCAAAATAAAGTGTTGAATTGGGTTTCTAAGAGCTCCTAATCATAATAGATTGGTATCAGAGCCAAGAACCCTTTCAAGAATTGCCAAGAACCCTAGAAATCTGTAGTTTTAATCCCTGTTATGGCTTTCGCACCCTCTTCCGCTAGATATGACATAGAGAAATTTGATGGGTCAAATAATTTCGGTTTATGGAAAATTAAGATGAGGGTGCTGTTGGAAAACTTGGGATTAGAAGAAGCCTTAGAGGTAGAAAAGAAATTGCCTGAGAATGCCACTAAAGAACAGAAAAAAGATTTCAGTGAGCGTAGGAAACAAATCAACAAGAGGGCCTATAGTACTCTAATTCTAAGTTTAGGAGACAAAGAAAGTCCTTAGGGAAGTTTCAAGGATGGAAACGGCTGAGGCTTTATGGTCTAAATTAGAGAGTTTTTATATGACAAAAACCTTGTCAAATAGGTTGTATTTAAAGGCAAAGTTTTTTACATTTAAAATGCAAGAAGGGAAGAAGCTAAATAATCACATAGATGAGTTTAATAAAACATGTCTTGACTTAGAAAACATAGATATTAACTATGATGAGGAAGACAAAGCCCTTGTATTATTGCATTCTTTGCCAAGAACATATGAAACCCTTGTTGATATATTAAAACACGGTAGGGAAAAATTATCCCTAGAAGATGTTTTCGGAGCATTAAACTCTAAGGAGTTGCAGCAGAAAGTAGAAGGAAAGACTGCTGGAGATGTCCTTATTGCAAGAAGTAGGACTGAAAAGAGAGAGTTTAAATCAAAGGGGAAGTATAGATCCAAGTCCAAGAATGGCAAGAAACAGTTTAAGTGTTACCATTGCCATGAAGAGGGTCATATTAAGAAATTCTGCCCTAAAAGAAAGAAAGAATTTAAGCAGAAATCAAATTCTGAAATTTCATCCTCCCTATGTGAGTATGATTATGATAGTGCAGATGCATTGGTTGCATCTTGCCTAGAAGATAAGGATTTGTGGGTTTTAGACTCAGGTTGTTCCTTTCACATGACATCCCATAGAGAATGGTTTTTAAACTATCAACATATAGGTGGTGGAAAGGTGATGTTAGGGGACAACCATGAGTGCATTATAAAGGGGATAGGAGACAATGAATTAAGAATGCATGATGGGTTGGTAAAAATGTTAAAATCTGTTAGGTACGTTCCAGATTTAAAAAGGAACCTAATATCCCTAGGAGAATTGGATAAAAGTGGTCATTCCTTAAAGGGCATGGTGGAGTTTTAAGGGTATCAAAGGGATCCCTTATCTGCATGAAAGCTGCCCTTCCCAATGATATACATGTGCTGGAAGCAACCACTTTAAGTGGTGAGGCAGCTATAGGTGAGAATAAAAGCTATGATCAAACAAAATTGTGGCATTATAGGATGGCTCACATCAGTGAGCAGGGACCTAGAGAACTGTCCAAACAAGGTATCCTAGGACCTAGGGGCTGAAAATTTAACAGATTTGGACCAATGTGGAACATGTATTTTTGGCAAGTCTTCTAAAGTAAAATTCCCTAAGAAAGCAAATCACATATCTAAAGCCCCTTTAGAATACATTCATTCTGATTTATGGGGCCCTAGTCAATCTTTAACACATGGTGGGGCAAGGTATTTTTTGTCAATCATAGATGACTTCTCTAGGATGGTTTGGGTATATATAATAAAATCAAAAGATGGAACTTTTGAAGCCTTTAAATCCTGGAAAACCTTAATAGAGAATCAAAAAAGGTATGAAAATCAAGATTATTAGAACAAATAATAATTTTGAGTTTTGTAACAAAGGATTTGCCCAAATGTGTAAAGAAAGTGGCATCCTTAGGCATCTAATAGTTCCCAGAAACCCCAAGAAAAATGACCTAGCTGAGAGAATGAATAGGACCCTTTTAGAATTGGTAAGATGCATGTTAATCAATGCTAGGTTGTCCAAATCGTTTTGGAGAGAAGCTGTTACAACAGCTGCCTATATAATTAATAGGTCTCCTTCAGTTCCAATAGGGTTTAAAACACCTTATGAAATGTGGCATGGTCATAAGCCAAGCTTAGAGCATTTAAGGGTATTTGGCTGCATTGCTTATACACATGTTAAGCAAGAGAAATTGGAACCTAGAGCCAAGAGGTGTCTGTTCATAGGTTATCCTAATGAGGTAAAGGGATATAAGTTATGGGCCTTAGAAGAAGGATTGCCAAGGACTTTGGTTAGTAGGGATGTGACTTTCAATGAGGATTCCTTCTTAAAGGATGATAAGGTAGGTATTCAAACGGATAGGCTAGTGAAAGGGAAGGCTGTTGAGATGGAACAACAAGTCCAGGATGCTGCCATGCAAAATCCCATGGACTTGGCAGCAGATCAGCAAGCTGACAGTGCTGATTATCCTATGCAAATGGACCAGCATGATGCTGATCCTGATTCTCCTACCTTAGAGAGTTTTCCACAGAGTAGCAGTGATGATCCCTCTAGTTCTGAGAGGTTTCAGCCTTCTGGCAGTGCTGGACCTTCAGGTTCGAATAGTTCCCCTAGTGTAGGTGTCACGGCTTGGACTGACAATATGCTATCTCCCAATTCCAATATGAATTAGGAGAGCTTAACACACGAACAAGAAGCGGTAACAGAGAGAAGAGAAGAGTGGGGAGCAATCCAGAAGGAAGAACAGAAGGGAGAATATATATAGAGAGAGAAAACTGAGAATTTGGAAGGGAGAACAATAAGAATTCTGATTTTCCATTCATCCTTTCTCTTGTTGAGGGTAGGCAAATATATCCCAGCGCCTGGGAGGAAAGATTCCCCTGCCAGGTGGGTCCTACTCTCATAACAAACTTTGAGATTCTCTGCCCCTTTATGCACATGGCAGAACCGCCTCCTTCTAGGACTTACAACAGAAAATAAAGGTTATTACTGCATAAGGAATTACAGCAACAAAACAGTAACTAGCAACAACAATAGCAAAGCAGAAAATTTAAAAATTTAGGCTCAGAAGGTTCTTCTCGTGACATTTCCCCCGCCATAACAATTTTATTGTCCTCAAGAAATACTAAGGAGATTAGCTATTCTTGGAAATTGCTTGAGGAGATCTAGTAGGTACTCCCAGGTGCTGTCTTCCAAGGGTTTTCCCTTCCACCAGACCAACACCTGCATGAGGGGAGCTCCATGTTTGTAGGTCACTCTTCGCTCCAGAATAACCTCGGGTTCCACTGCTTGTCCAGCCTCCATGGGAATTGAGGGTAAAGCAGCACTTACTGGCTGTTCTCCCACTGCCTTCTTAAGTAGAGACACATGGAATACAGGGTGAATGAGTGACCTTCCCGGTAACCTTAGTTGGTATGCCACCTTCCCCACCCTGGCTTCTATAGGAAATGGCCCATAGTACTTAGGGCTGAGCTTGGTCACCTTTCCCCGAGTGATGGACTTGAGGTGAGGATACTTCAACCTCAAGTATACTTCGCTTCCCACTTCGAACTCTCGTTTGCTCCTCTTCCTGTCCGCGAACTACTTCATGCGGTTTTGAGCCGAAGCTAGTTCTTGCTTCAATTGCTGTGTCACCTCTTTTCTCCTTCGTAAATAGTCATCTACCGAAGCTACCCTGGATTCTTCTCCCGCCATAAATAGAACAGGCGGTTGGTACCCAAACAAGGCCTCAAATGGGGTCATTGTTAGTGTAGGTGCTCTAGACCCAATCAGATTGGGTAAATTGTACACTGACATTTGTAATCATATTTCATATTGAATTAAGAGTTATTTAATTCTACAAGAAGTCGTTTTATTAGTTTCTTATTATTAATGTAATGATCGGATGAAACTAGATAGAAGTCCATATGATGTATACTGTGATTAATCTATAAAGATGTGAGATGATGCATCACAGTTTCTCGACATCATTAAATGTCCCAAGTCGTAGCAATATCAAGAATGGACATTAACAATTGCGGTAAGACTTGTATGTGCTATGTTATTGCTATGTGATAGCAATAGGGGTCTCACACTCATAGGCATGGGGATGTCTAGACAAGTACATAGGTGACCAATGTTGGAGAACATGTCACTGGACATGACTCGCCATGAGAATCCATTTTGATTATATGTTGATGGAATTCTCATACGAGATGGGTGTAACAAATCCTTGGACCTGGGGTTGTCACGGTCATCTCATAAGAAGACCGATATGCTTTGACATCGTTTCAATTGACCTAAAAAAAGGCTGCACGTGGGTGATCGTTGGGCATATCGTGAGGCTTATGGAAATGGGTGCGTAACCAAGATGGGACTCGTTTATCCCTTGATAGAGGATGATGTATCTAAGGCTCCTTCGGTGGATATTCACTTTAAATCCATGGCCATGGTGAAAGAGATCAATAAGGAGTTATTGATTCACTTTCTATTAAGTGAAGATATCCGGATGACCGAAGAAAGACTTATGTGATCATAATCAAGAAACACATTGCCAACTTGAGATCACATAGGATACATTGACGAGATGATCGAATTACACGGTAACCATGCTCGTGAAAGGTTATTTGAGGATTATGAATCCTTCTGAATAATTGGGTAGGCATGATGCCTTGCTAGAGGCCAATCTTGTCTAATGTGTTCATACCGATACATTGCCAACATATTCGGGAGCCTAATGAGTCATACGCAATAGGCACGGTCCCCGGCTTAAACTAGGAAAGCGGACATATGGTTAAGGACACTTCGGCAAGAAGTTGTGCCGTCGTAGGTTCTCACGGGAAAAAGAACAAGCAAGCGTAATGACGTCGATATGACGAGGGGTCGTCATAAAGGAAAAAATTTCCTAAAATAACAATTGATTAAATTAGAAAGAAGTTTCTAATTTAATAATTTTGGCTTAATTTAATATTTGGGCTAAATAAAGTATTTGGGCCAAATATTAAATTAAATTAAATATTTGGGCTAAATTAGATTTGGGTCAAATATTAAATAATAAATATATATTTAGGCTAAATTAGATTTGGGTCAAATATTAAATAATAAATATATATTTGGGCTAAATTAGATTTGGGCCAAATATTAAATATTTGGGCTTGAATTAGATTTAGGCCAAATATTTTATAAATGGATTTGGGCCACTTTAATTTCTAGTTGGACTAGGATTAATGGGCTAGCCCAATCCATGTCCATTAGGGTTTGGGAAACCCTAAAAGGTTGCTTCTCTATAAATAGCCCTTTATGGGATGCCCAAATTAAGCTTTTGTTTTTGTTGGTTTTCAAGAGTTGAAAATCGATTCTTTTCTCGTCCATTCATAAGCCTTGTTAGGAGAAGGAGCTAGCACTCCCATTCCGCTCTCCTCGCCAACGGACGCGCGCCGCGTATCACAAGTTAGAGGCCGGACACTTGGACGGCTCGAATCCGCAAACGACTCGAAAATCTAAAGGTTAGATTTACTTTATTATGTATGTGATTGTTTGATTTCGACGTTGATCCAATCGCCGGGATTGGGGTAAGGTTCAAAATTTTTGAACTACACTGCTTACCCCATAGCGATCTTGCTTAACTTTCAGTCATCTTAATGGAAGAGTGGTGGGAAGTATTGTACCACCATTGAGCCAAGGCCAACCACTTGTGCCATTCCTTAGGCTGCATTAGGCAGATGCACCTCAAATAGGTCTCAAGACTTTGGTTCACCCTCTCGATTTGGTCATTTGTTTGAGGGTGATGAGCAGTTGACATGCTCAGCTTCGTTCCCAGTGATTTCATCAATTCCCGGCACATCGTGCTGGTGAAAATCCGATCTCTATATGAAATTATGGTCTTGGGAGTTCCATGTAATTTAACCACCCGATCCAAGAAGGCTCTAGCCACCTCTTGAGCTGTGTAGGGGTGAGTTAATCCGATGAAGTGGGCAAACTTGGTCAGCCTATCCACCACTACTAGGATGTTGTCCTTGCCTTCGGACTTCGGCAACCCTTCCACAAAGTCTATTGATACACTTGACCAAGCTTGCTAGGGAATAGGCAAAGGTTGTAGTAACCCCGGGTAGGCTACTGTTTCTGACTTGCATCTTTTACAGGTGTCACAGGCTTGCACTAACTCCTTAATCTCTGATTTCATTCTTGGCTAATAAAAACTCGCTTCACCCTTAAGTATGTGTTTTGTTCCCCTGAGTGGCCCCCCATGGGTGATTCATGTAAGGCCTGAAATATCTTCCTCTTAAGGTCTGACTTATCTCCAATTACTATCCTTCCTTGATATCTCAGCATCCCCTTGTTTAAAGTATACCCCTTTCCCATGTCGGCCCCCAACGTTAACCCTTCTAGCAAAGGCTTAAGCTTCTCATCCCCTTCATAACTGTCAATTGCCTCTTGGTACCATTGGGGAACCACTTCGGTCATGGCTGTCGAACTACCTTCCTCACGGCACCTTGAGAGTGCATCGGCAACAATATTTTCTTTTCCTTTTCAGTAGTGAATAAGATAGTACAGCCCCATGAGCTTGGCCATTCCCTTCCTCTGCAGCTGTGTTTGAAGTCTTTGTTGCAACAAAAACTTCAAACTCTCATGGTTAGTCTTCATTATAAATTTTCCTCCCTTTAAATAATGCCTCCATTTTTCGACAGCCATTAAGACTGCTAGGAATTCCTTCTCATATATGCTGAGTCCCGAGTGTTTAGGACCTAGCACTTGGCTTAGGAACACTAGAGGTCTTCCCTCCTGCACCAAAACTGCCCCTATTCCAGTTCCACTAGCATCGGTTTCTAGGATGAAGGCCTTATTAAAATCTGGCAGACCCAGAGCTAGTACCCTACTCATGGCCCTTTTTAGTTCCTCAAAAGCCTCTTCTGCCTTTGGACCCCAACTGAAACCTCCTTTCTTCAACAATTCCGTTAGAGGTTTGCTAATTATCCCATAGTCCTTCACAAATCGGCGATAATACCCAATTAATCCCAAGAACCCTCTCAAGGCCCTTACTAAATTTGGCCTTGGCCAAGACACCATGGCCTCCACCTTTCAGGGGTCGATACTCACTCCTCCTTGGGATATAATGTGCCCCAAATACTCCACCCGCCCCTGACCAAATGCGCACTTAGACTTCTTAATAAATAGCTGGTGGGATCGAAGGATGTCGAGGGTGGCTCTAAGGTGGAATAAATGTAGTTCAAAGGAAGGGCTATAAATGAGTATGTCATCAAAGAATACTAATATGAATTTTCGAAGATAGGGTTCAAAAATGGTGTTCATAAGGGATTGCAAAGTGGCTGGGGCATTGGTGAGTCCAAAGGGCATCACCAAGAATTCACAATGCCCATGATGAGTTCTAAAGGCTATCATGTGGATATCCTCGGGCTTCATCCGGATTTGATGGTAGCACGAGCATAGGTCTAGCTTAGAAAAGAATTGAGCATCGTGTAACTCATCCAAAAGGTCTTCTATCAAGGGTATAGGGAATTTATCTTTGATGGTTATAGCATTTAATTAGCGGTAGTCCACACAAAACCGCCATGCTCCATCTTTCTTTTTAACCAAAAGACAGGAGAAGCAAAGAGACTTTGGCTTGGCCTGATGATGGCTTGTTTTAGCATTTCCCTCACCATTTTTTCAATCTCATTTTTCTGGAGTGGTGGGTAACGATAAGCTCTAATGTTAATAGGCTCAGTGTGTGGTTTTAAGTTGATAGAGTGATCATGTACTCGGGTAGGAGGGAGTGATTGGGGTTCAAGGAAGAGATCCTCATACTCATCCAGCAATCTATTAAGGAGGTCTAAGTGACGTACCTGATCGGGTCTCCCTTGGGGTGCACTCACCATTAGGCATATCTCCCATTGCAATGTTGGACCTGCTTGGACCTCCTCAGCTGCCACGATCGAAAAAAGGTGTGGCCAGCGTCCCCATTTCCCTTTGATCACCCTTTGCAGTTTCTTCACAGATATCATTTTGCACATTCCCACCTCTTTTCCCTCGGACAATGTCATTTTCCTTCCCTCCTTCTCAAAGGATACTTCCATTCTATTAAAATCAAAACTGATGGGGCTAACCCCTTTCATCCAATCTACTCCTAGAACCACATCACAACCCCTAGTTGCAGTAGTCTCAAATCTATTTCGAATTTTTCTCCTTGCATCTCCCAACAAAACCCATTGTAGGCTGATTTGTTCAACACCCTTTGGCTGTTAGCCATCGTTACACTCAAAGGTAGAGTCCCTATGACTTGGCACTTCAGTCTCTTTGCAATGTTTTCATCCAGGAAGCTGTGGGTGCTCCCATTATCTATTAATATCATGAGATCGTTACCCTTAAAGTACCCCTCCACCTTAATGATCTTGTTATTAGTCACTCCCTTCAAAGCATGAATAGAGATCTCTCCATTGTCCTCTGTTCTTTCTTTCTCGCTGTCTCCTTCTATTTCCTCTTCTTGGTTCTCCTCTTCATCCCCTTCCAACAAGAGAATCTGCCTCTTGCAGGGCTGCCCTGGGTGGTACTTGTCACCGCATCGAAAACAAAGGCCAGCCAACCTCCTTTGTTCCCTTAATTGTTCCCCATAAGGGGCAGAGCTCGATCCGCCTACACCTTTTACTCCCTGGTTACCTCTTGTTGAATCTCGGGGGTAACTTCTTCCTCCAACAGGGTTGGCTCCAAGATTCACCCCTCATTGTTGTTGTCTCTGCTTCTTCATTAGGGCCTCCACGAACATCTCTTGTAATCGAGCGCTTTCAGAGGCTTGCCCCACCGTCCTCGGCCTCATCATTTTGACCATTAGTCGTAATTCCTCATTCAAGCCGCTCAAGAAGTTTGACACAAAACAAGCCTCTGATAAATGTGGGTTGTGGCATATCATAAACGACCTTAACTCCTCAAACTTCTGTAAATAAGCCTCAACACTCCTTGTTTGTTTGAGCTTATTGAATTCTTCTATCGTGTCCGCCATACTCCTCTCTCCGAATCGCTCGCATAACTTTTTAGAGAATTCTTCCCATGTGTAACCTTCCCTCACACTAAGATACCCCTAAAACCAAGCATCCACCGCTTCATTAAAGTAAGCGGCGGCCAGCAACACCCTCTACCCCCTGGGTATGTTATGCCAGCTGAACAACCTTTCGCACTTCCTCAACCACCATCGAGGATTAGCTCCTTCGAATACCGGTATCTCCATCCGGGGCATGGAGAATCCTGGAGGATGGCCGTGAGGCTGCTCAATCCTTTCTCTGGCCACCACTCCCTCTAACCATTCCTTAGGCTCTACCTCAATCTCGGACATACCTTCCCTTCTATGAATTCTATTTCTCGGTAAAATGGGGTCGTCCCTCTGACGTGGGGGAAAGTCAAGAGCTATCCTTACCGTATTCTGGTGTGTAAACATGAGCACAAACTGTTGCATCTGCGCCCCCATGTCCTCCTGTAGCCTTGTCATAGACCCTTCCAGTCTCTGCTCCATTCCTTCCAATGATCCTTCCAGCTTGCGATCCATCGCTAAGATCGCCTCATGGTTCCTTTCCCCTCGAATCTCTAGAGGGTCGATCCTTCCTTGGAATCCTGACACAGTTGAGCTAACCTGCTGCAACTGTGTCTCAAAATTCTTCATGCGAGTTCCTTCCCCCATTACACCAAGTTGACAGCCTCGACCAAGAACCGATGCTCTGATACCAAGATTGTCACAGCTTGGCCTGACAATATGCTATCTCCCAATTCCAATATGAATTAGGAGAGCTTAACACGCGAACAAGAAGCGGTAACAAAGAGAAAAGAAGAGTGGGGAGCAATCTAGAAGGAAGAACGGAAGGGAGAATATATATAGAGAGAGGGAGAAAACTGAGAATTTGGTGGGAAGAACAATAAGAATTTTGATTTTCCATTCATCCTTTCTCTCGTTGAGGGTAGGCAAATATATCCCAGCACCTGGGAGGAAAGATTCCCCTGCCAAGTGGGTCCTACTCTCATAACAAACTTTGAGATTCTCTGCCCCTTTTTGCACATGGCAGAACCGCCTCCTTCTAGAACTTACAACATAAAATAAAGGCTATTACTACATAAGGAATTACAGCAACAAAACAATAACTAGAAACAACAATAACAAAGTAGAAAATTTAAAAATTTAGGCTCGGAAGGTTCTTCTCGTGACAGTAGGTAGGTACAACGTGGCAAGGGATAGGCAAAGGAGGGAGGTTAGACCTCCTATTAGGTATGGATACTCTGATTTAGTCTCATATGCACTGTTAAGTGCAACAAAGACAGTTGGTGATGAACCTCTTACATATGAAGAGGCTATGAGATCAAAAGATTCCAAGCTATGGTTGGATGCAATGAGATCTGAAATGGATTCTCTAAATAAGAATAAAACTTGGGTTTTGGTTGATAGACCCTTAAGTAAAAGGGTGGTAGGCTGTAAGTGGCTCTTTAAGATAAAAGAAGGGGTAGGTAAGGAGCAAAAACCTAGGTATAAAGCTAGATTAGTAACAAGGGGATTCACTCAAGTGGTTGGGGTGGATTTTAATGAGGTTTTCTCACCAATAGTGAGACATACCTCTATTAGAATCTTGCTTGCAATAACTGCCTATTTAGACTTAAATCTAGAGTAAATGGATGTGACCACCACATTCCTTCATGGTGAGTTAGAAGAGAACATTCTAATGGATCAGCCTAAGGGGTAAGAAAGAGCAAGTATGCTTGTTAAAGAAGTCCTTATATGGACTTAAACAATCCCCTAGACAATGGTATTGAAAATTTGATACATTTATGATCAACCAAGCGTTCAAGAGAAGTGCCTTTGATTGTTGTGTCTATTTTAAGCATATTTCATCTAAAATTTCCATCTATCTCCTTCTATATGTGGATGACATGGTGATTGCTAGTTAATCAGATGTGGAGATTCATAGGTTAAAGCTGAAATTAAATTCAGCCTTTGAGATGAAGGAGCTAAGAGAAGCTAGAAAGATTTTAGGGATTGAAATAGAAAGAAATAGACTTAAGAGGTTAATCAAGTTATCTCAAAAAGCATACCTAGAGAAATTGATTAAGAGATTTCAAATGCATGATGCAAATGAGGTAAAAGTTCCTTTTGCACAACACTTTAAGCTATCCCACAACCAATCACCTAGTGATAAAGAAAGCATGAGAGAAGTGAGTCAAGATGCCTTACTCTAGTGCTGTAGGTAGTCTCATGTATTGTATGGTGTGTACTAAGCTAGACTTAGCCCATGCTATGAGTGTTGTTAGCAGGTTTATGGCTAATCCAGGTAAGGAACATTGGGCTGCAGTAAAATGGACATTTAGGTACCTCAAAGGATCAATAAACATGACTTTAGTTTATGGTGGAGCTTGTGTCAAAGATGAGCCTAATATACTAGGATTATGCTAACTATGCAGCAGACCTAGATAGAAGGAGGTCATCTACCGATTATGTATTTAAGCTATAGAATGCTACCATAAGCTGAAAAACAAAATTGCAATCGGTAGTGGCTCTCTCAACCACTGAGGTTGAGTACATAGCGGTTACAGAAGCTATGAAGGAGAGCCTATGGTTGAGAGGTTTAGTAAGTGAACTCCTAGATAGAAAGGTATTCTTAAATTGTGATAGCCAAAGTGCTATTCACTTGGCTAAAAATCAAGCACAACATGAAAAAACTAAACACATTGATATTAGGTATCACTTTATAAGAGAAATGCTTGATAGGAAGGAAATAGATTTGGTAAAGGTAGCAAAGGAAGATAATACGGTAGACATGTTTACTAATGTAGTTCCAATGACAAAATTACATCATTGTTTGAGGCTCTTACACATTTATATTTGTGAATGATTAGTTGTTTTGCTGGTCCAAAGAGAGAGCAGATTGATGGAGTCCGATTCTAGAAGATAATCATGCAAAAAGGGAGAAGATTTGTTGGGAGCATGGAGAATTATTCTAGAAGATGAAGAATAGAACCTGTTAGAATGAAGATGATATGCAGCTGGATTTTTTCAAAGTTAGATTAGTTAACTTAGTGGTTATATTATGAGGGATACATTAGTCTTTTGATTAGTCTTTTGTATAGGCTAAGTAGTTAGCCTTGTAATTATCGCCCCTATGGTTTATAAATAGGAGGCGAGAGACTAAAAGTCGCATATAACATATCATTCTATTGATTTCTCTGAATGCAAGTGATTCTGTCGAGAGAGAGAGAAAGGCTTAGAGAGAAAGTTTATCTTGATATTCTCTTGTATAGAAGGCAGTGAACTTGTGTGAGAGAGAATGAGAGTTCTTGTAATCTTGTTCAAGCGGTTTCTAGTGGATTTGGCTCTCGAGATCAAGACTGGATGTAGGATTGGATATTGCAATCCGAACCAGGATAAATCAGCGTCTCTTGATTGGTTTGATTGCTCTTTTACTTTATTTTCTTTGCTGTTTTCATTTCCAATTTTATCTACTCTGTTGTGGGTTTGATTTTCGGGTGAGGAGTGAAGAGAGATTGGCAAAATAAAGTGTTGAATTGGGTTTCTAAGAGCTCCTAATCATAACAAATTGCAATGCTCACTTTTCTTCTAATATCTGTAAAATTTAGGGACAGAAGCCGAGGAGGATGATTGGGCTTACTAGGGCAAAGGCTGGTTTATACTATCTAAATGGACCAAATGGGCAGGAGACAAAGGAGGAGGTTCACCCTATGTCATGTTTAGTTCAGTCCAATAAAGATTAGATTTTGTTATAACACTCTCGATTTGGTCATTCTTCTTTTTCTACTATTCAAGTCATGTTTCTAGCTTTATTTAGGGATCTTGATATTAAAGATTTCCAATGTTCTGTTTGTGAATTAGCCAAACATAAAAGGGTACCTTATCCTTCATCAAATAAGAGGACTTGACTTCCATTTTCTCTAATCCATAGTGATGATTGGAGCCCTACAATTGTCCCCAATATTTCTGGGGCACGATGGTTTATTGTGTTTGTGGATGATTGTACTCGAGTTTGTCTTTTTCTCATGAAAAATAAATTTGAAGTGAGTACAATTTTTCCTTCCTTTTATAACATGATTAGTACTCAATTTGGAGTAGAAATCGAGACATTGAAATTTGATAATGCTAAAGATTATTTCAATCAATCCCTTACAACTTTCTTTTAGCAAAAGGGAATCATTCACGAGTTCTCTTGTCCCTACACCCCCCAACAAAATGGGGTGGCAGAAAGGAAAAATGGGCACTTACTAACTGTCATAAGAGCACTTCTCTTCCATCACAATGTCCCTAAGCATTATTGGGGAGAAGTTGCCCTAACAGCTACATTTCTTATAAATCGGTTGCCTTCTAAAATTCTTGATTTCCATAGTCCAATTCAACTATTGACAAGATTTTTTCCTGATCTTCATATTCTTAGTGGCTAGAAACCAAAAATCTTTGGTTGTGTTGCATTTGTTCATATTCATGGTCCACATCGGAATAAGTTAGATCCTTGGGCTCTAAAATGCATCTTTGTTGGGTATTCTAAAAGGGTATAGATGTTTTCATCCTCCTACTAAACGATTCTTTGTTTCTGATGATGTGAGTTTTGCTGAAAATTTATCCTATTTCAGCAATGATCAGGGTATCCAAAATCAGTCCACCACAAATGAAGATCAGCTTCTTTTTCTTCCCGAACTTCAGCCCAATTCTTCTAATTTTTCTCCTGTTGATCCTAAAGATGTTCCTAACATGAATCAGGAAGAGCCTGACCCTAAGACACCTCACCCATTGCAAGTCTACTCAAGACAGCAGCCATCAGCTCCTTGCCCAATGCAAGTTCCTACATCTAATCCATCTCATGCATCTGCTGTCAGTCCTCAATCTATTACAAATGATGACATTGCCAGCCCTTCTAACCCCACATCAGGTAACTCTTATATTCCTGAGCCTATGGATTCTATTTGTGAACCTCCAAATGACCTTGATTAGCCCATTGCCCTTAGGAAAGGCACAAGAGCATGTACCAAACACCCTAAAAACTTGTTCTTGTCCTATTCCAAGTTATCTTTTCCACATAAAGCCTTTTTAACCAGCCTACAACATTACCATTCCTAAACATTTTTTCGAAGCTTTGAAGGATGAGAATTGGAGAAATGCTATGGACGTTGAGATGGCAGCCCTAGAAAAGAACAATACTTGGGACTTAGTTCCATTACCCAAGAGTAAACACCCGGTTGGATGTAAGTGGGTTTACACCTTAAAGTACAAATCAGATGGGTCTCTTGATTAGTACAAAGCACACCTTGTGGCCAAGGGCTATACTCAGGTATATGGAGTGGATTATCTAGATACATTTGCTCTGATTGCTAAGCTCAATACTGTAAGAGTGCTTCTATCCCTAGCTGCAAATTTAGGCTGGTCACTTCACCAATTTGATGTTAAAAATGCGTTTCTGCATTGGGGTCTAGAAGAAGAGGTGTACATGGATTTGCCACCAGGGTATAGCCCAAACACTCGGGGGAATATGGTATGCAAATTGAACAAAGCTTTGTATGGCCTTAAACAGTCTCATAGGGCTTGGTTTGGCCGATTTGCACAAGTTATGTTAAATCTCAGATATAAACCAAGTTAAGGAGACCATACTCTTTTTATCCATCACTCGGCCACAGGGGGAGTGACAGTGCTAATTGTTTATGTTGATGATATTGTAATCACAAGAAATGATGAGGAAGGAAGGAGAAAACTCAAAGACTGCTTGATTCGTGAATTTGACATCAAAGAGTTGGGGCGGTTAAAATACTTCTTAGGTATAGAAGTTCCCCATTCTAGGGCAAGTATCTTCATTTCCCAACAAAAGTATATTGTGGATCTTTTAAAGGAGACAAGGTTGTTAGGTTGCAAGGCAACTGCAACTCCAATCGAGCCTAATCACAAGTTGGGTGAGTTCCTAGAGGAGAAGGCTGTTGACAAGGGGTCCTACCAATGACTGGTAGGCAAGTTGATTTATTTAGCCCATACCCGACCAGATATTGCCTATGCAATAGAAGTAGTAAGCCAGTTCGTGCATGAGCCTAAAGAGACCCATCTAAGAGCTGCTTACAGAATATTACATTATTTGAAAGGAACACCGGGGAAGGGAATTATGTTTAAAAGAGGTCAGGGTATGAATATTGAGGCCTATACAGATGCAAATTATGTTGGGTTAATGGTAGATCGAAGGTCTACTTCGTGTTATTGTACTTTCCTAGGAGGCAACCTTGTGACCTGGAGGAGCAAAAAACATCATGTTGTAGCTCAGTCTAGTGCAGAGGCCAGAGATTAGATTAATAGCTCTAGGTGTTTGTGAACTACTTAGGTTGAAAATTCTTCTAGATGATCTAAAAATTGAAGTGACAGGCCCTACGAGACTATTGTGACAATAAATCAGCCATAAGTATTGCTCACAATCTAGTTCAACATGATAAAACTAAACATGTTGAAATAGACAGGCACTTCATCAAGGAAAAGTTGGATAGCGGCTTAATTTGTACTCCGCATATACCTTCTTGTGATCAGCTAGCAGATATTCTAACCAAAGGACTACTAGCAGCCGTATGCCAAAGAACTATCAGCAAGCTTGGAATGGATGATATCTACTCTCAAGCTTGAGGAGGAGTGTCAACGGATATGTTCCAAATTTGGTGTCAATGATTGATTCCTAAATCAATCAATGATTTCTTGATTTATTTACTATTCTTGTTGTATATCTTTTATTGTCATTCTTTCCATAATTGTTGTATCTTACAGATTTGTATTCTTTCCTTATTCTAGGATTAGAATCTTGCTAACATTTAGAAACTTCCTAATCAGTAGAGGAAGTTTTGTATATATATATTACTCCCACAAGGGATAATGCAAGAGGGAATTCACATTTTCAGCAAATACTTTTTGACACCTATTCCTTCAAGAACAACAAACTTATAATCTTCAAAATCCAAAGTTGATGTGCTTTTAACCTTCCCCAACTTGCTGGTGTACACCAAGGTTTATCTTTAACAAATTTCTCCTCCAATGGTGTCACAGTGACTTTTCCGGCAACTATCGTTCTCGTCTTGGCATCTTCGACTTGATTTATAGACAAAATATCCGATGCCTCAATGTCTTTTACCAATTCTAATTGTTCCCCAGTTTCTTGTAAGTCAAAAGTCTGAGGAAGGACTCCAGCACCAATATCCTCCTTATTAGTACTTTCCGAATCAAAACACTTCTCCTCGAGATCAAAGTAATCAAAGAATCATTTCTCCACAATTTTGACTTCTCCTAGTACTACTTTACTTGAAGAAACTCCCAAGGCTAAATAACATCATTCACAATGCCCTTCTCATTACTTCTTTCTTCCTTAGTTTAACTCTTTGGTTTGTTAATGGAATACTGATTCCATGGACTGTTAATGGAATCTTGATTCCTTGGACAAGTAATGTATGGATCTCCAACTATATTAGGGACTAGTCTCTTTCTTTGAATAATTGGATCAGAATATTCCTTAGAAAGTGTTCAATTGGAAGATTAACCCGATACCATTTTATCGTCATAATCATGAGTTCATCTGGCTTTTGGTTGAGGTTAGCAAATGTTTCCTTGATTCCTGTATCCATCTCCACAGTTCAACTTCTCGCCTTCAATAAGGAATACCTAAACTACTTCACTCTGAATCTACAACCTTCAATGACTCAATCGATTCTGTTATAGCCTTCTGAAAATCGCCTCTAGATCTAGCTCTGAAACTACTTCCAAAATCGCCTGAATTCCACTCCTGAAATCACCTTCCTGAATCACCCAAGTCCAAGTTAGTAGCCAAGGTCCACCAGCTCTGCTTTGCCTTCGAAATTCAAACCTAGAACTGTTGCTAAGAATTGCCGGAATAACAGCCAAGAATCGTTGGCTCTACTTCGCCTAAAAAATCCAAACCTAGAACAGCTGCCAAGAATTGTCGAAATCACAATCGAGAATCAACTGGCTCTGATACCAAATGTCAGGAACCTAGGTTTAACTTAGGGTTTTAAGAGGAAATTGGAAGTAACCGAGGGAAAGAGAACAAAAAGGGAGGAGGAAATCAAAAGAACAAAGGAAGAATTCAGAAAGAATAGAGAAAGAGAGAGAGATTAGGGGGAAACCAAGGAGCAAATCGAGAGAGAATTGATGAGAGAGAATCTGCAAATCTGATTATCATTTGACTATGCCTATTCTACAACTAATTTAGCCTATTTATAGGCTTTTCTATCTTTCACTTATAATAACAACTAAAAGGTACAATCAACTTCAACAGCAAAGTAAAACTAGAAAGAAACACATATAATATATAATTACTATTATATCCTTGGTGTCGTAACATTATTCCTTTGAGAACTAATATACTACAACCACAACTCTATTATGAGTGTACACCCAAAGTCTTGACATCTCCCCCCGCTCTTCTCTGGAAATTCAATTTCATTTCCTGAAGGCAAGGTGAACCAATTACATTGGAGCTTCTATCATTAAGTCTACATTACAAATTCATTGATGATGTTTGAAATTTCACCAAAGAAATTGCAATGTAGGCTTAATGATGGAAGCTCCAAATTCCAATGTATTTGATTCACCTTGCCGCTAGGAAATGAAATTGAACTTCCAAAAAAGAGTGAGGGGACAGTGAATATTAGATCAACAGAATAGCAGAGTCCTCTCTCTTTTACTTATTTTATTTATAAGCAAAAGTGTGCTCCTCCTCTTCTCGCAGCTAGCTGTGAACAGCTATTTAAACCACGCTCCTCGCCTAAGCCAATTATTGCTAGTTATAATAGATTGCAAAGTTGCCACCATCTGGCCCAGCCTACGTGGCTCATTTAACTGATTCTTGTCAGAAAACAAGCAGGCTTAATTAATCGAATAATTGGTAGATTTACTCAAGTATTTTTGGAAAGCTGGAAAGCTGTGAATTAAGAAGATTTGGAAAAGTTTTCTCATGTACAAATAGAGATTCAATGTACAGAGATTAACAGTTTTAGTCAGTAAATTAGGGAGTATATTAGGGATTCTCTCCATTATAGGAATTCCCTAATTAAAGGTTTTCCTTTTTGTAGATTTGTCTACTCACTACATATTTAGGACTGTAAAACATTAAATGAAATCAAGCAGTTGTTTTTTTCTCAAATTCTTTCATGGTAACAGAGCCTTAGGAATTCTTTCTGTGGGCAATTTTTTCCCTTCCAGCCTTCATCGCCACTGCTGTTTAGCTGGCCTTCCGTGGGCAATTCTCCTTTCGGGCCTTCATTGCCATTACTGTTCTGTCGGCCTTCATTGCAACTGTCTATCAAGGCCTTCATTACCATTGAAATCACTGTTTCCCTAAGTGCCTTCATATTCCTATGGATGTCAACTACCTCTGCCTCTACTGACATCATCTCTCGCAGCACAGACAAAGTGCCAGCAACTCTGGCAACTGACAAACTCCAACAAATCAGTGCTACATAATTGACTCAACGGGATGAACTATTTAAAATGGTCACAATTGATTAAGACCATTTTATAGGAAAAAAGGTAAACTCAATCACATACTCAGAACCGACCCTAAGGAGGGAGATCCCAATTTCATCTCATGGGACGAACAAGATTCTATGATTATGGCATGGCTCTGGAACTCTATGTCACAGGAGATCAGTGACACGTGCATGTTTCTACCAACTATAAGGGAGATTTGGGAATCAATTCGACAAACCTATTCCAAAGTCAAGGATGTGGCTCAAATTTAGGAGTTGAGGGTTAAAACCATGCCAACAAAGCAAGGAGATAAAACTGTCATAGAATATGTGAATTTGCTGAAGGGGGTGGCAGGAGATGGACCAATACTGGGTTATAAAACTGAAAGACAGCAAGGATGCAGCCATGTTAAAGGCATTTATTGAGAAGGATTGAACCTATGGTTTTCTAGCAAGACTAAATGTAAAATTTGATCATATGAGAATCCAAGTCTTGGGTAAGGAAGATCCGCCTTCACTTAATGAGGTAGTAACAATCATTTTGGCCAAGAAGAGTAGAAGAGGAGTGATGTTGGAGACAAAATGTAATACCTCAAGAGCCCAGAGAAGAGTAGTATATATCGAAAATAAGTAAGGAAGGAAACAATACCAATTGGATACCTTTTGGATTGAATGTAGGCAAAGAACTCCCGAGTTAAGCATGCTTAAGTTGAGGAAGCTTATGGATGGGTGATCCCTGGGAAGTTCGCGTAAACCCATCAAGGTAAGTTGTTTAGGTCCTTACTATCGCTCGATACAGGATGCTACAGGTGGTATCAGAGCCGACCCTTGGTGAAGGCGGTCCGATGAGGGCGAGGAGTGGTGTTGGGGCTCGAGGGCCTAGACAAAGAGCGGTTTCTGGCAGACTTCTAGGATGGCAGCCCCCAAAGGGAAGAAGAGCTGGGATCAGTTATAAGGTCGCATGATGAGAACGTCATGTGCTCAAGGAGGGGATAATGTAATACCCCAAGAGTCTAGAGAATGGTAGTATATATCGAAGATAAGTAAGGAAGGAAACAACACCAATTGAATACCTTTCGGGCTGAATGTAGGCAAAGAACTCCCGGGTTAAGTGTGCTTAAACTGGGGAAGCTTAAGGATGGGTGACCCCTGGGAAGTTCGCATAAGCCCATCATGGTAAGTTGTTCCAGTACTTCCTATCGCTCAATGCGGGCTGTTATACAAAACCACCGAAAGCTTTGGCCATGCTAACAAAGGCTGCAAATCGTGGTCCAAATGAGCATTGGAAGACTGAACCAAAGTCTGCAAGTGGGGAAGAAAAGGACTCTCTATGGTGCACTTACTGTAACAAACTAAGACATACTCAGGAGAAGTGTTAGAAACTGCATGGGAAACAAAGGCAGACAAAATAAGCTACAAAAAGAGAAAGCACGCCAGGTGACAGCACTGCGGGGAGAAGAGAAAGACCTAGAATCTAAGGACTTCAATAAAGAGGAGATTGACAAAATGTGGAACCTCTCGGCAGCTCTTGAGAAACCTTCAAGTACCTGTTCATTGGCACATTCAGGTAAGTTTCCAATCTCTCGTGGTTTAAATGTCTCCAAAAGGTCCTTTAGAAACTCATAGATTATTAATTCAGGACCCACATATCACATGACTCATGCCTCTCAAAACTTTAGCACATATACTCCTTGTTCGAGCATCAGAAAAATATTCACTGCAGTTGGCTCACCAACTACAATAGCTGAAATAGGATATATAAGAATCAGCCCAAAACTCACGCTTAAAAATTTCCTTCATGTTCTGAACTTGTCCACAAATTTGGTATCGATCACCAAAATCTCTCGAGATCTAAATTGCAAAATTATATTTTTTCCAACTCATTATTTATTTCAAGACTAGGATTCAGGAATGATAATTGGACGTGCTAAGGAAAATGACAGATTATACTATCTTGATGTGTTTGAGAGACCAAACATCATCGAGCAAAATCATCCCCTAACTCTCCTATCTGAACACCACTCCACCAATGAAGACTTGATCTGGCCTTACCATTATAGACTTGGTAATCCCTCTTTTAAAATTCTTGAAATTATGCTTCCTTTCTTGTTCAAAGGATTAGAAAATAAACCTTTTGTTTGTGAGGTGTGTGAGTTTGCAAGACACAAGAGTGCATCCTTTCCCATCACCAATGAAAGGAGCTTTGTCCCCTTTGATTTGATTCATAGTGACATATGGAGTCCATCCACAATTCCTAATATTTTTGGGCTCGTTGGTTTGTGTCATTCATTAACGATTATATCAAAATTACTTGGATTTTCATGCTCAAACCCAAGAGTGAAGTTAGTGATGTACTTCCGAATTTTCTTTCCATGATAAAAACCCAATTTGGTGTCCAAGTTAAAGATTTCGATCAAACAATGTTAGGGATTACTTCAATCAAACCCTATCTATTTTTTTTTCCAGAAAGAAGGGATCATTCGTGAGTCATCTTGTGTCTATACCTACCCCCCCCAAAACAAAATGGGGTAGTTGAGAGGAAAAATAGTTATCTCTTTTCCACGACCCGGGCATTACTATTCCAAATGAATGTTCCAAAACATTATTGGGGGGAAGCAATTCTCACAACCACTTATATTATCAACCACCTTCCTAGCCAAGCATTAAGTCTCAACAGTCTCATTAAAGGACTATCACAGTTTTATCCAAGTCTTAGCATCACCAACCATCTTGTTCCTATAATTTGTATATGTATCTCGTATGTTCATATTCATGATCAAAACTGAGGGAAATTGGATCCAAGAGCTCTCAAAAACATCTTTGTGCGATATTCTTCAACTCAAAAAGGGTACAAATGCTAATCATCCACCAACCAGAAAATTCCTCATCTCTGCTGATGTAACATTTGATGAAATAGAGCCATACTTCACCAAACCTTATCTTCAGAGGGAGCCAACACGTGGAAGATAAGGATTTTTCCTTCTAGACCTACCACCAACTAGGAAACATCAGTGGTACCCTGAACCTCAACTTGATCCTGAACCTTTTGAACATCCACTTAAAGCCCCATTTGAACCTGAACTAGAGCTTGTACCCTTAGATGGGGGCAATGAGGATGCTTCTGATAATAGGTTTTCTCAGGTCTACTCAAGAAGGAAAGAACTAGCTCCTGAACCGAGGTCAGTTCAAGCATCAAACCCAAATCCCAAAAATGAGGTAATACCTTCTAATCCTTCTCAGTCTACACCTAAAATTGATTGCCTATTGCCATTAGGAAAGGAACCAGAGAATATACTAAAAAGCCACGGTATCCAATTTTAGAGTTTTGTCATTTGTGAGATGCTCACCCTGTCATATAGATGCTTCGGTTGGGTTTTTGTATGGATAATTTTGTTTAGAAGATAAAGATGATAGAACCTATTAGAAGAATGAGTGAGGCTGGATTTTTCTGAGTTAGATGTTATATTATAAGGGATATTTTAATCTTTGTATAGGCTAAATAGTTGGTCTTGTAATTAACGCCCCTATGGTTTATAAATAAGAGGCGAGGGCTAGGCAGTCGGTCATAACAGCATTCATTCGTTCAATTGTGTTTCTGAATGCAAGTGAGATTGCAGAGAGGGAGAAAAGGCTTTGAGAGTGTGAGAGTCTTTGTACTCTCTTGTGTGAGGACAGTGAACTTGTGTGATAGAGAAAAGAGAGTTCTCGTAATCTTGTTCAACGGTTTCTAGTGGAATTTGCTCTTGGGATCAAGGCTGGATGTAGGATTGCATATTACAATCTGAACCAAGATAAATCAGCGCCTATTGCTTGGTTTGGTTGTCTCTTTTACATAATTTCTTTGTTGTTCTTTTCATTTCCAGTTTATATTATCGGTTGTGGGTGATTTCCAAGTGAGGAGCGTTGAGAGATTGGCAAACTAAGAGTATTGAATTGAGTTTCTAAGAGCTCCTAATCCTAACAACTTCCTCACAAATTTAAACACCGTGACAATTCCCAACACCCTTTCTAAGGCTTTATCCTGTGAGAATTGGAAAAGTGTTATTAATGTTGAAATACAGGCCTTGGAGAAAAACAATACATGGGAAATTGTAGAACCATCAAAAGAGAAGAAACCAATAGGGTGCAAGTGGGTATACTCTGTGAAATACAAAGCAGATGGGACACTAAAAAGGTACAAAACAAGGCTGGTAGCCAAAGAATATACGCAGATGTATGAAATAGACTACTAAGAAACTTTTGGTCTTGTAGCAAAAATGAACAAAGTGAATTCTATTGTCTTTAGCTGTAAATTTTAACTGGCCCCTTCAACAGTTTGATGTGAAAAATGACTTTCTACATGGAGATGTTGAGGAAGAAATATATATGGAGATTTCACCTAGTTATACTAAGAACGTAGCCCCTAATAAGGCATGCAAACCTAAGGAAGCACTGTATGGTTTGAAATAGTCCCCTAGAGACTGGTTTGGGAGATGCACTAAAGTGATGATAAGCATGGGCTACAAACAAAGTCAAGGAGACCACACTCTGTTTATCAAACCTTTGGGTTCAAAATGAGTCACAATCCTCATTGTATATGTGGATGACATAATAGTGACAGGGAATGATTAGCAAGAAAGGCATAATCTAAAACAATGCCTAAGGAGGGATTTTGAAATTAAGGAGCTCGGACACCTTAAGTACTTCCTAGGAATTAAAGTAGCGCGATCCAAGACATGGATTTTCATTTCACAACAAAAATACATTACTAATCTCTTAAGGGATACAAGAACGTTGGCATGCAAGCCTGCTAACTCACCTATAGATCCGAATCACAAACTTGGGAAGCTAAAGGTGACACAACAATAGATAAAGGAATGTATCATAGATTAGTTGGTCAGCAAATCTATCTATCTCACACACGCCCAAACATCGCTTATATGGTGAGTGTTGCGAGTCAATTCATGCATAATCCGAAGGAAATACATCTACAGGCGATCTACATAGTATTTCACTATTTAAAGAGGACTCCAAGGAAAGGAATATTGTTCAAAAAAGCATGCAAATATTGCACCTGAAGCCTATACAAATGTTAACCATGCAAGTTTAGTGACAGGCAAGGGATCTACCTCTGGGTATTGCACCTTTCTTGGAGGAAATTTAGTCACTTGGAGAAGCAAGAAGCAAAATGTGCTGGCAATGTCAGGTGCTAAATTTGAATTCTGAGCTATGGCACAGGAGATATGTGAGTTACTATGGTTAAAGATTATCTTGGAAGACTTAAAGATTAAGTGGAATGGTCCTATGAAGCTCTAATGTGACAACAAGTCACCTGTCAACATAGCATATAATCCTGGACAACATGACCAAACAAAACACATTGAAGTTAACAGGCATTTCATTAAGGAAAAACTAGACAGTGGTCTTGTTTGTACTCCTTATGCATCTTCAGAGTCCCAACTAATAGATGTGTTTACAAAGGGAATTGGCAACCCTCAGTTTTAGACATTAATTTCCAAGTTAGAAATAGACAATATCTATTCACCAACTAAAGAGGGAGTGTCAGAAAATATGTTGGCTTAATTAATCGAATAATTGGCAAATTTACTAAAGTATTTTTGGAAAGCCGTGAATTAAGAAGATTTGGAATATTTTGAATAGTCTCCTAATGTATAGATAGAGATTCAATGTACAGATATTGACAGTTTTAGTCAATAAATTCAGGATTCTCTCCATTATAGGAATTCCCTAATTAAAGGTTTTCCTTTTTGTAGATTTGTCTATTCACTGTATATATAGGACTGTAAAGAATAAATGAAATCAAGTAGTTATTTTTCTCTCAAATTCTGTCAATTCAAAAACATCCAAATGTCACACAACAAATCATGTCCATGTGGCTAATATTATTGTTTAATCATGTGCAAGATAAAGAACCCATCACATTCATACTCGAATAAATATGTTAAAATTAAAAAAAACGATCTTTTGAAACCATCTGTAAGACTCATTATATGCAAAAAAAGCCGTATACTAGCCCATCACCACAAGCTGCACATGACCGCCCTAGTCCACTTATTAGAAACAACAATTCTGTGGGATTTACAACATTAGTTCTGATTGCAACTGCCTTAGAAGTTAGAATATGACTAGTTTGCAACCATTTTGTAGCCATTATGTGGCTAAAAAAGTATATTGATTTTAAATTTTAAGGTGAAAGTAATTTAAAGTTACAAAATATATCATAGTTTAAAAATAATAAAATAAAATGAGCCTGCCCTTCAAGGACAACAGGCTGTTGAATTGGCTTGGCCCAACAAGCTATGGGTTGATCCAGGTTGGGCTAAGCCAGCCATTTGACATCTCTAGTATGAAACAAATCAGTAGAGGTTGTTAAGCATTAATGTTAGTGAAATTGAATAATGAAAATGAAAACTGAAAGTGAGCAGAAGTTTTTTGAATGTTCCACTTGTGTTCAAAATTTTGAAAACTTTTGAAAATTTTTTAAAACAAAAATAGATAATCATACAAAATTTTCTGTTTTTGTTTACAAAATTCAGGAAACAAAAATAAAAAACTGAAAACAAAAGTGTAATCAAACAGACCCTCAATAAACCTTATCAAAAATAAAATCTAAAATCTAACTTCCAAAATTTATATAGAATATAAATCCTAAGGGAAACAATGCCTAGACATTATGCACTTCACCTTTTCAAACATTATGCTCCTCATCATCTATGCATGAGTATCTATGCATGAGACACCTTTTCAGACATTATGCTCCTCATCATCTATGCCTGAGTATCTTTGAGTGGAGCACTACAACTAAACTTTTAAATTTTCATAGAACAAATACTTTTATCTGGTGGTCACAAATCTGCATGCATTTTTTATTTATTGGAAATGGTTGTGGTCATACAGAGAAGGACTAAATGAAAAAGAAGAATACTGCATGATCTTTTAAAGGTAACGTGGCTGGTAGAAAAGGTTACCATTAGCATTTTGTTCTGTCGTTGCAACTCCCGACACAGTGACTCAAGTTTATCTCGAACAGTGATGGCTACAAAAAGGGTTAAAACATATCATAAGGGAAAAAAATGAAAAAGATTATAAAAGGTAATTTAAAACGATGGATATAGTTTATGGACAAAAAAGTTAAGAAACAGATACATTCATTCGAACTCACTGTGTCAAATAAAAATGTGAACTAGTTTATCTATTCATGAACTTGCCTCACCTGTTTCCTGCAAATGTTTTAGTGAACTGGTGAAATTCAAAGATTGTTCTGATGAGGCCCTTAAAGAAAATACCTCTACATTTTCCAAAACTTCCTGAACTGTACCCAAGTAGGAGCTATCTACCCATTAAATGAATACTCATACAACTTAAATATTTCTATCCATTTAATGGTAAGCAAAAACATTATCCAATGGGTAAAATTCCTAATATATCCATATAAAAGACTTTTCTTTTGGTAGTAAAATTTTATTAGATGGTACCAATTCATGTGGTGTGGGAGGGAGGTCAAGGAGGGAAATGCACAACATGCACTCCACTGCCTCAAAAGACCGAGGATTCCATTCCCTAGAATCACTAAAAAGGTACCACACCAAGCATCACAGAGCTGCTCCAAGCCTTCCTATCACAACCTTCAGGGCAGCCATTCCTCCGCAGGGTAAAAAGCCCTGGACCCATCCTTGTCATCAACCACTCCAGCCCAATCAACAAAATAATTAACATTCTATAGCTGACTTGCACAATTCAAATGAAAAGGAATGGAGTTTGCATTTCCCCCTTCTTCTCTACACATCAAACACTAATATAACATGACTCATCTCCTCCTCAAGTTATATGTGGTTGGTCAAACTAGAGTCTTGAGATGCTTCCCAATCATGAAAACTACTTTAAGAGGAGCATAGTATGCAAAATTTCTCCAAGGAAAAGAAGAAACAACCTTCACTTGAGCCTGGTAAAAGGACAAGACAGTGAATACCCCATGCTAGAAATCCTCCAAACCACAGCATCCAGTATCTTGCCCTAGACCCTATGGTCCCAAATAGCTGCAAAAAAGCCTCAATAAACAGCATTCCTCAATCATCCTAAACTGCACTCTGAAATGTCAATGTGCTGGACTGCTGATGTCTGAAGAATCCCCCAAAGAATCCCAATTGACAATGAATACCATCAATCACACAGACATCCTGTAATGCTGGAAACCTACAGAGATCCTGAAGAGGACTGATAAGCAACAAGAATCAAAAAGATCAGAGCGCATGTCGGCACTGGTGAAGGATGACCATGCGCCTATCACTGTGCAATATTTGCAGAACCTGAGTAAAATCCAAGGCTAATGTGAACCCAAAAGTAAGTCATCTCCACATATCAGGCTATCAGCCCACCAGAACTAAACATTCCAAAAGCTCATTTATTGAACCCAACCATCTTGTGGTACCAAATAAATTGAAGAAACTTCAGAACCGAATGGCCTAAAGGTAATGCAGCAGCATGTGACTAGTTTTATTTTTCAATAAGTAATAAAATTATCCAAATTGATGTTTCAATGAGTCTTTCCTACAAAAAAGAGAGAGGAAGAAGAAGAAAAGAAATGATCTTGGTAACAAATATTGGAGAGGAAGAAGCAGTAGAAAATTGATTATTTCTTTTGATTAAAAATAGAAATCAACTTATTGAAAGCATAAAAAATGTTTGCATTGCTAGTGCTGGACAGTTGAGGGAGAGCTTTCTATTTGTCATGAGAAAAGTGAGGAAATGTCTAAAACAAAATATATAAAAAAAAAAAAAAAAAAGAAAGAAAGAGAAGGAACAGCTTAATCGTTCAAAGCTTTCATTTCAATTTGTTGTTTTAAGAAGTCTGCTTAAATAGTTTCTTTAATAATTGTTTGGGTGCCAATATTGTACAATCATTTTATAGTTGAATTAATACAAAAAAAAAGAGGAATAAAAAGAAAAGGAAACATTTCAAGAAAAATATATTGGAGAGCAAATTTTAGCGTGTGGAATCTAACTACCTAACCAAATTAACTTTTTACTTTTCTATAACATAAAGTCAAATCTCAACTCAAGCAAATATTTTCAATAGCAATCATAGATATGAATTTCGTACCATACCAGGGGAAATCCAATACAATATGGTGACCATTGAAATACAGGTCAATACTGACCAATACCACTGTTCGTCCTTGTCAGGGATTCATCCCTATTGCATGGATGCCGAACTTTGTCCCTGTCGTGGGACGCAGTTCGACCCTGCACACACAAGGAAGAGGACCTTAAAATTTTTTATTCTACATATATGAATGTTATATCGTTAATTAAATGTTCCTCATCTATTTATTTGTTATTATTAATTGTATAATCTGCTTATCTATAATACAGAAAAGTAGAGTGTCTCTTCTTCTGTGTCCATTAATTTGGTGGCATTGTAATATTTTTATGTTATTATGTTAAATTGTTAATTTAGGACATGCTTTTGGTAATAGTAATGGTTTAATATGCTTTTATAATATCATTTTGTATAGGAAACGTTATTACAATTGTACATATTATCTTATAATTTATATTGTTAAATATCCCAAAACAATACCTTGTACCAATACTGTAACATTGATAAACCAGGTACCTCATCCTATGGTACTAATAGTTATGATAGCAATCAATAATAAATCAAAACGGAAGGCAAATATTATTACTAGAGAGAACATTTCCACAATATAATTGCTTTATCCATTCCTTTATTTTCTAATAAATATGTGGCTCTTTCCATTATTTCCATAGTGAAATGCGGCCTGACAGTATCATCAAATAGGCAAAAAATTAAAATGCTAATATTGACCATACAACTCTTGGCACTTGCTAACTAGGTTACACACATTTATCAGATAAACTACAAAATATCCACATGTTTTGCCTATAAGCACTAAAGAAGAGAATAGTAGCTTTTAGAAGACTGGATGAAATAAATTACCTGCATCTCTCTCTGCAATAACTTGTTGATACTTCAAGGTGAACTCTAGAAACTCCTTTTCAGATTTCAACATGCGCTTTGTGTTCTTGCGTTTTGCTTCAGAGTTTTCCTGGCATAGAAATTGCCCAACCATAAAATACTTAACAAATATTGAAGACTAAATCTTTAATGTTAGGTCAGGAATCAGCAGAAAAGTGTACAAAACATAAGAAAGATCATAGACAGGCTTTCCAAGAGATGATAGTATCAAGAGATTTGTTTTGTCCAGTCACTTGAGGCAATCTAGAGAGAGAATGAGAATGAATGGAGAAATTGCACCAACACATAATAAAAACTATAATCAGCAATATACAAGAAAGGGGAATCACACATAAACAGCATTGACATTGAGAAACTGGAAGAACAAAAGCAAAATGCTTTTTCTTTTAATAAATTAATAAGAAAAAAAATTATCGTAATAAAAGCAGGTTAATTGAAAAATAATCAAATAGTCAAACTTGATATACGGCATGGATATAGAAAACTTTCTTTGCAAAGAAGAGCCCCCAAGAATATCATTTGCTTTCTGACTACATGATCCAAATAAGATTTTTTATGAAAAATATTAAGATGGTGACTAACAACTTCCGACTGGGCATTTTTATGGATTCAGATGAAAAATTGCATCTGTCCATGTAACTTACAATGTCCAATAGTTATTGATATGCCCTACAAACAACAAGCATAACCCGACTAAATACTTCCCATCGATCCATTGATGAAGCATGAAGCACAACTTGTTGAGCAAGTGCATAATTGAGCAAGGCAAAGGTGGAACAAGCCAGTGACCGAGTGGCCACTCAGTCAAGAAGGTCCAAGTTCACATTCAATATACAAACAACAATTGGCCAATCAGTCAAGAAGGATCAAGGCTAAAAGATCCACTATTGAAGAGAAACTAGCAAAAACAAAACCAATCAAGCAAAGGAAAGGGCAAAAAGCCAAGGGAAAGCCAAGGAAGAAGCACAACTCGGCTATGACCGAGCGCCCACTCGGTCAAAAGTAACTTAGGCCTTTGAGATGCCCCACTAAATCTGTCCATGAAGGAATATCACAAACGAGCAAGAATGAAACGGATCGAACAAGGAAGAAAGCAAGAAAAACCAAGCAAATTGGTAGTGAAGTGATGACCGAGTGGCCACCACTCAGTCATGATGGCCATCCATCCCCGAGAGCCTCCCTTGTAGCAAACAGACCCTCTCGGGGTGTTCCTTGAGCTGAACTCAGGATCCTCTATGGGACCTATAAGAATATTCCAAAATTCCACGAAATATACCAAGAATATGCCATAAATATGCTGAGAATATACTCAAAATATGTCACCCAGGATGCCTACCACATGTCCCCCTCTCTCCCTCCTCTATAAATAAGAGGACCACCTCCTTTCTCAAGTACGCTCACTCTGCAACTCTAACTCCAATTCTTACACTCAAGCACTCGAAGACTAACTTAAGTATCGGAGAGTTCTCGTGGGGACCTCCACCCACGCCCCTAATCGGTTGTTCGTCTTGACAGGTCTCTCGATCATCCAGGACCACTCTGTCATTTTAGAGCACCCGTTCATCAACAAACCACCCATTCGTCAAGGCACCTAATCATTGCAACAAGACCTCTAGGTCTCCCAATCATCATCACACAAGACTATCAAGATCACCTTTCCCACATTAAAAATTCATTGTTGTATCTTGGCAACAACAATTGACGTTGTCTATGGGAAACCCAATGAAAAGTCAAGCAACGATTGCTATCAATGGCAAACACTAGAGGTAATTGATGAACTCTTTCTCAAGGTGTTAAAATTCGCCCTCCTTCACGAGACTCTTAGCACCAACAAGAATACACTTGCCTCCGCTAGACTCTCGGCAACAAGGGAGTATTCAATCAACTCCCCTAGATCCCCAACAAGAGATGGGGACTCAGCCACCTCCACCAGGCTTCTACACCTGGTTAATCAGTATGGGCGTCATGATCAACTTGGCCCTTCATAGCAGGCTCCACCCACAATCTCTTGGGCAGCGTATGAGGCACTACGATAGCAACATATTAAGGGAAGGCAAGCACTACAAGTGTAACGATTGGAAATTCTCCTTAATTTTTCTCTTATACAACGGAAGCACGACTAATATATCCCCAATTCTCTTACATAACAAAATATGGCAGCGTCCTTGGGCACAAACACACAAAACTGCCCGCGCATCTTTCGGCCAGGGGATCTTTGTACACACCATCTACCCATGAAGGATCAGACTCAGCTGGATACACCCTCAACGATCACTTTTCCCTTACCTGGAATGATGTAAAGCAAGGGTGAGTCACAAGACTTAACAAGCATAAAGAATGAAGGGGTAATAGAGCTGAGGGAATAACCCAAACCACCCGCACGACACGTGCATATACATACTCACATCCATACCATGAACATCCAACCATGCAGTATACGCATAAATAAACATGCACATATTAGTCTTTGGGGCCCACATAAGGCACACCGGCACCCAAGGTTCCACATACAAACTTGCATGCAGCCATGAACTGGCTAGCAAATCAACATGAGTCGCTGCTCCAAAATTCGCACTATGTGCTCCAATCCTCATACCAACATCCCAAGCCCAATGCTCACACAAGTCACATAGAGCAGTAGCTTGCCAAGCCCATGCTCAAGGGTATACCCCGTGGATAAATCTGTCGCATGCAATAGTAACCATGCAATGCAACACATAGAAAATGCAATGGCGTAGTAAGCATAAACATGATACAAGGCCCCATAAAACCAGATATTAGGCTATGTTTCGCCCACATAGTAATATACACGCGATGCAATGCTTGTGTGCAACCCTAATCATTCTAACATGCCCGTGCCCAAGCAATCATAGCATGTGAACCCCTAGATGCAAACCCGACCCCAACATCACATTAACATGCTGTAAAATACAAACAAGGCAAGATCGATCAACAAATTCCCAAGCATCGATCGACAGTTTGTGTCTCAGGGGCAACCAATCGACAACTTGCCCGAACCGGTCGACAGTCTCCTCCCACAACACCAAACGATCAACAACCATGCCCAATCAGTCAACAACCCCTACATCCAGCAATCTGAACAGCAACATAAAAGACCCAAATCACATGAACCAGCATGCATGCATCTAACTAGAACCTACCCCAACATGGTTAGGCATCATTCCATGAAGAAACATAGGGAGAACCAAGCCCTATTCAAGCTCTTGGAAGAAATACAACAAGATTGCCCCTACAAGAAGCTCACAATTCAAGAGACCTAGAGGAGACTAGAAAATAGAGAATTCAAACCGTAGAGAGGGCAAAAAGAAAGAGAAACTTGCATCTAAAGGAAAAAGAGATATAGAATTGAACTTGCCTCTTAAAAGGAAAAGAGAAAGAAGAACTAGTCTTAGATATTTCTCTTTAAGTCTCTCAAAGTGCCCGATTTTGCCAATATCACAACTCAAAGTTCTTGTAGCAACATTAGGCATAATTGGTAAAAAGAATTATTACAAAATAAGTGTTAGACTACCAGTTTCAACCCAACCACTAACTTTAATCACTTATCTTTAACCCTTAAATTCCCAGATTGAGGTCCTCAAGCTTGCTCCCAATTCCTCAAGTCATTCCATAGCCCATTTGAAGCCTGATGGGGGTTTATATAAGGGAGAAAAGTGTAGGAAAGGTGGAAGCTTGGACACGTGGCAAGGCTGGCAGCAACAGATGGCAACAAATGGCAGCCGCAGGCGGCCACATGGCGCAGCAAGAGCCAAGCAGGGCCTGCATGGTGCGACAAGGCCGCACAGGTTATGTGCATGGCACGCACCTAGTGCGTCTCCGAAATGACGCCATTTTGGCGTCAGCTTGGCTGGAATTAATTCCAAAAAAAATCTACTCCAGCACGCCCCTAGGCTCAAACCCACGACCACCGCCAGCCCCTCGTGCACGTGCCACCCACTCTACCAACTCCCTCACTTAAAAATGTGCGTATTTTAATTTTAAGATGATCTGACTACCAGTTTCGAAATTACGCTTAAACCCCAAATTCTTCTTAAAATTAGCAATCACCTTCCTCTTTAAAAATACCACCCATTCCAGACACTCGCCCATTTTTAAGAGAATATGACAAATTTAATATCTTCCCATAAACTCTTCAAATCCTCAAGTACCCAGTAAATCATAGATAATCGGGTCGTTACAACGAGACATAACGAGGATACTTCAGAGCACAACCCCCAATGTGGCGTTACTCACAACATTGAGGAGATTTATACCAAAGACTGCCCCACCAAGGAAAACCCAACAAAGAGATGAGGAAATCGATTCTTATCGAGAAGCTATGCTTAACCCCAACTCTCGGCCTTCTCTCCGTCAAGGAAATCACCCAAAACCCCCGTTGTGGGGCACTAACGCCTCCCCACAGCAGAATTGAGAGCGTGAGCAAAATTACCGAAGAGAGGGAGGTGATAGGCGAAGCCCAAGAAGAGAAAAACAACAAGAAGTTGTGGCAAGTACACTTATAGGTAGAAGGCAAAGTCCCACTAGGGGTTCGATGCCAAGGAATTGAAGGGCTAATAATCACACCGCAATGAGTATGTGGGACGATATGAAGAAGATGGTGGAAGAAGTGCTTAAACATAAGAGACTGATTCCAATCGCGGAGGAACAACCAAGAAGGAGATCCCCATTCACTGAGAGCATATTGGGGAAACTACTACCGAGAAAATTTAAAATGCCACAGATTACCCCCTATGCCAGCAAAGATGACCCCGATGATCATATCCAAAATTACGAATCTTTGATGATACTTCATGGTTGGGATGATAAAATTATGTGTCGAGCATTCTCGCTGACTTTAACAGGACATGCCCGAATCTGGTTCAGCAGCTTACCTGAAGCATCTATTAGAAGGTTGCCTCGAGAAATCCAGAACATTTGCAGTAAGGTTGCATCAGAATTCAGGGGGTATAGATGGGAGGTTTCCAGCTTTGTAAATAGAATTAAGTTGGGGGACAAAATTAGAAATATCTATACCGGTTATAACAGTCCTAGTTATTAACGCCCTATTCTTCTATAAATAGGACAGAGGTCTAGAACAGGCGGGGCCTTCATTCTCACGAGAAAGTCTAGGAGAGAAAAGGCTATGTGTGTTAGAATAGTCTTTGTAACCTTGAAGGCTTGTAATCATGAGGGTTGTACTGATCATTCTGATAATCAAATGAGGCTGCTCTCGAGAGGTTTTAAACGCTGGATGTAGAGCCAATTCAATTGGCTTGAACCAAGATAAATCTACTATCTCACGTGGTTTGTGTATTTCTTTCTTGTTCAGTTTTATGCCTTCAAATTTTGGTTCTTTATTATCTGTTCGTGTTGTGGTTTGTTAGCCGGTGAGTTGAGAGTGATTGAGAGTGTGTTGGGCGGTGTTTGATTGGTTTCTTGGGTGTGTTTAAAGGTTGCCAGTGCTCCCAATTTATAACAAATTGGTATCAAAGTCGGGTCTTCTCATCAAGAACTTAGAATTTCATCACATACCCGCAAGAATGGCTTCTATAGCCTCTGTCACATGGTATGATGTTGAGAAATTTTATGGCCAAAACGATTTTAGCCTATGGAAGATGAAGATGAGAGCCCTTTTGGGAAATCTTGGATTGGAGGAAGCTTTAGAGGCTGAAAAGTCTATGCCCAAAACCCTAATTGAAGTCCAGAAAAAGGAAATCAGGGATAGGAGGATAGAAACCAACAAAAGAGCCTTTTAACACCCTTATTCTAAGCCTAGGAGACAAAGTCTTGCGGAAAGTTTCAAAGATGACAACTGTGGAGGAGCTTTGTAATAAGTTAGATGCACTCTACATGACTAAAACCCTTTCTAACCAGTTGTATTTGAAAACACAATTTTTCTCTTTCAAGATGAGTGAAAGTCAAAGGTTGCAAGACCATATGGACAGTTTTAATAAACTGTGTTTGGATCTTGAGAATATAAATATCAGGTATGAAGATGAGGATAAGGCTTTGGTCATATTGCACTCTCTTCCTAAGTCCTATGAGACCTTTGTGGATATCTCGAAACATGAAAGAGATAAGCTGACCCTAGATGATGTGATAGGAGCTTTGAATTCCAAGGATTTGCAACATAAGGTAGAGTTCCAAAAATCTGCCATAGAAGCTTTGGCAATGAACACTAGAATAGAAAAAGAGACCCTAGGTTCAAAGGTAGGTCTCGGTCTAAGTCTAAGAGTGGCAAGAAAGTGGTTAAATAATTTCATTTCCATGAAAAAGGGCATATGAAGAAGAACTGCCCAAATAGGAAGAAAGAATCCCAAGAGAGAACCAGCCCTGAATGTTCAAACACCATGTATGGTTTTGGCTATGAGAGAACGGATGTCCCATAGATTTCTAGGTATGCAGGAAAAGTAGCATAGGTCCTAGGTTTAGGGTGTACTTCTCGTAGGAAATGGGTATTTACCCATAGAGACATGGTGGAGGGGGAAATGGTTTGTCTAGGCAACAAATTAAGATCAAGGGAATTGGAGATGTGAGAATAGGATGCATGGTGGAGCTGTTCCAGAATATTAGAAGCTGTAAAATGAAGCCTAATGTCCTTAGCAGAATTAGATAGGAAAAGGTGAATCCTATAGAGGAGAATTGGAGTCCTAAGAAGTTGCTCAAGAATCTCTTAAAGAGATGGAACCAACCCTCAAGAATGGAGGTTATGTGGTGCATGCTTGCATTTATATGTGGATAAGCTGCAGCCACTAAAGTATAGCCTATGATAAGGTTAGGCTGTGTCATTTGTTGAGGATGGTTCATAATGGTGAGCAAGGACTAAGAAAGGTATCTAAGGCTAGGGATATTAGGGGGAGGGAAATTTTGCAAGTATAAGGGAATAGGAACTATGTAATTTGGTAAGGTCACCAAAGTAGAAGTCTCCTAAATAGACCTTGTATATGTCAAAAGCCCATTAGAGATCAGTTTCTAGGATCTAGGGGGACCTATCTAAGCCTTGTCTCATGGTGGAGCTAGGTGAGGTGAACCTAGTGGAGATGGTGTGTCCCTAAGGAATTCCCATTGTATATGAGCTTGCTCATATTAAAAATAAGCTTGCTGGAAATTGCTTCTGGTGTGAAGGGTTAGGTGCTGTGGAGTTGTAAAAATAGGTATGCCTAGGACTTCTAAAGCTAGGGTTCTTACTTATGTAGTGAAAACTCTACCAATAGGACATAAAATTAGCTGATGCTAAGGGAAAGGGATGGAATCTGGAATGCTGTGTAAAGAAAAACAGCAAGGAGAATCCTTTGGGAATGTCCTAGATTAACCTATAAATCAAGGTATAGCAATAAGAAAATCTGAATTTTTTTTTTTTTTTTATTATTCTCATTGTGTGAGCATGGGCTGGATTGTGAGAGGGAGAAAGCTAGTGTTCAAGATAGCTTTAGCTCTTGCAGTGAGGGTCCTTGTGAACAGTGAGGGGAAAAGGGTGTGTGCAAATATTGTCTTGTATGGTGTAGCCCATGTTGATCAAAATCCGGGTTAAGCAAGGAAAGGGAAGGAGAATCATCTTGTAGGTAATGAGCAAAGGAATAGAAGGTCTAGTGTTGCCTAGGATGTGGAACAGATAGAACCACAAGAAAGTACCAGTGAGGTATGAAATGTTGGGTAGAAAATGATGCTTAGGCACTGGTTTTGAGTGCTAAGCAACAGGCTGGAAAATGGAACCTCTTGTATAAGAAGAGGTGATGCACTCTTGTCCAAATGAATGGTATGGAGCCATGTAAATTTGGGGAGAAATGAAACTTGGACTTAAATGGAAGATCCCTTAGGTTAAAGGGGTGGAGTGCTGTGAAGTGTCTATTAGAGAATTAAGGAAGGTGCTGGAAATGGGGAAAAGTCTAGAAAAAAGGCTAGACAAATGGCCATGGGTTAAAGCAGCACATGAAGGCTTAATTTGGATCAAATAGGTATCACGAACAGCTAATTATCCATGTGAAAACTGAGGGAAAAGTGATCTTATAGTGTAGCCAAGGGATAAGAGGCTAGAGGGAAAGGTAAGCAAGGATTGGTTGCTTAGAAGGTCTCTCTAGGTATGATAGTAATTCCTTAGGTAAGATATAAGATTGGAAGAGTTCAAAAGGGTTTAAATTGAGTGCATGTGGAAACTGTGAGTATTTCAGTGGTATGCCTTGTATACTGAGAGACAACTTCATTGGTATTCTCTTCAAATAGAACTCTCAAGGTGTAGCTGAGTGTTTAGATCAGTGTTTGAGAGTGTGGGAGGAAGGATAAACTGGGAAATACTAAGACATGGAGATTGGAATAGGGTTTGAACAACTTAAGGCAGCCTAGGTTACCTTAATCTTAAGCATATCTTGGTAGACTGGTAGGAAGATAGAGCAGAATTAAAAGAAAATTCGAGCAGTCTTGTTTGTTTGAAGTAAAGATTAGAGGAAGAACAGTGGTAAAGCCTAAAGACCGGTTTTGGGGAGCTAGGAATAAAGTCTAGCAGTGGAAAGGCCAATCCGGGTGAGGTTTACTGTGTTGTGATGCTGTGTAAAAGGATGAAGCCTTTGGAATTAAGAAATAACATTAACTATGGATTTGGTTTATGGTGGAGTGTAGTTAGACACCATGGAGAGACTAATCATATCGATGTCAGGAATATATTCATTAAGAAAACTCCTTGAGGAGGTAGATAATTCTAATGAGAGTTGCAAGTTTAGTTAAGTGCAGCTGGAAATTATCCAAAGGTGTTTCTCTATATCAGTTACAGCATTGTTTGTTTGCTTTAATGTGTTTGTTGTTGTTCTGATGATCAGGTATATATTATGCTGAAACCACAAAGGAGAGCAGGTTAAGGCTTTCATGGATGAAGAATGGAATGAATTTTACTCAAGACAATGGTGGAGATTTGTTACAAGGTTGTCTCGAGAAATCCAGAATATTTACAGTAAGGTTGCATCAGAATTTAGGGGATATAGATGGACGGTTTCCAACTTTGTAAATAGAATTAAGTTGGGGGGCAAAACCGAAAATATCTATACCAGTTATAACAGTCCTAGATATTGTTATGAAACCAGCGACCGTGTAGGCTTCGTTCCTGCCTTGATTCGATCCGTAGAGTCGCAAGCGCGAACTCCTCCAAGTCAGTCCACACGATCGACCTTTCTACGAACGCCTCAAGAAGTGCTAGCAACCCTAGGCGTTTGAGAGAATCCGAATTTTCTTGTTTTTCTTTCAGCTTCTTAAGTGGCATATATATAGAGTTAAAAACCCTAATTGTGCCTTGGAAAAACCCTAAACACTTTAGACCTGGCCCCTAATCACATTGGGCCGACTCTCTCTTTTAAATTGTGGAATGGACTCGACCTAAGTGTGTGACCCCTTAGGTCCACCATTAGACTAGATGTAGGGCCAATTCTATTAGTTTATATTAAGACCCAACTTATTAGATTAATTAAACTCTTTAATTAAACTCATGGGCTTTTTAATTAACACATCTCATGTGCTTCTTAATTAAACTCTTTAATTAATAGTTTTAGAATTAATCAAATTAATTCTAAAACCCTACATATCATGGTTAACGTCTAGCAACATGCCATGAATACCTAGCTAATGATGAAAAAGCACGGACATTTTCAATTGCAATTACCGTGCAGTAAAATCATTTTATCGATTTATGTCCCGATTGAATTTAGGGTATGGTTTTATGACGAAACCCTAATCATTCAATAATTATGTATCCATTCCAGATTCATGACTTGATAGGTGAAATCAAAACACCTTTTGATTTCCACCTCACCTTGGCCAAGGATTTCCTCAGTCATGAAATCATCGGAATACATAGGACATCATCTCATCGTGACGATAAGCGATGAATCCTATTTCGACATTCACAACCTTTCATATGTGATAAAGCCACGCCCAATAATAGTTTGTCAATGACTCTATTAGAATCCAAAAAAGCACCAAAGCGCAACTAGTCAAATATAAGACTACCATGATATCTCAAGTCTAAGGACCAATCTGCACTATTACAACACAGGAATTCCAATTCGACATTGAATAATAACCATTAGGAATTTTTTAGCAAATCAGTTCAGTGTACTTATTTTTATAATAAGCACCCACATATATGCACTAGTGTCCACACACACCAATGTCCATGAAATAAGACATTCTCCTAAATGAACATGCATTATATGTGCTAGTCTATCTGAGTTATTAGTGTCAAATCCTAATAACTCTATGACTAGGAACATTTAAGATCAAGACTTGAAAGGAATATGTTTCATGATCGTCATCTCTATGCACAACCATATTCCATTAGCCTATTTGATCTATGGACTTTGTCAAGTATGGATTGCAATAAATAATGACGACAACCATCAATGACAAATAAAAACATAATGCCTTGCAGTAATAATTGATTGAAGATAAAGAGTCCCAATGTAAAATATGATCAATTACATAAAACATGATTGGCTTGTAGGGCATAACTCTAACAGATATTAACGCCCTATTCTTCTATAAATAGGACAGAGATCTGGGACTAGTGGGGTATCCATTCTCACGAGAAAGTCTATAAGAGAAAAGACTGTGTGTTAGAATAGTCTTTGTAATCTTAAAGGCGGAATTTAGGGGGTATAGATGGGAGGTTTCCAGCTTTGTAAATAGAATTAAGTTGGGGGGCAAAACTAGAAATATCTATACCGATTATAACAGTTCTAGATATTAACGCCCTATTCTTCTATAAATAGGATAGAGGTCTGGGACTGGTGGGGCATCCATTCTCACGAGAAAGTCTAGGAGAGAAAAGGCTGTGTGTTAGAATAGTCTTTGTAATCTTGAAGGCTTGTAATCGTGAGGGTTGTACTGATCATTCTGATAATCAAATGAGGCTGCTCTCGGGAGATTTTAGAGGCTGGATGTAGAGCTAATTCAATTGGCTTGAACCAGGATAAATCTGCTGACTCATGAGGTTTGCGTATTTCTTTCTTTTTCAATTTTATGCCTTCAAATTTCTGTTCTTTATTATCTGTTTGTGTTGTGGTTTGTTGGCCAGTGAGTTGAGAGTGTGTTGGGCGATGTTTGATTGGTTTCTTGGGTGTGTTTAAAGGCTGTCAGTGCTCCCAATTTATAACAGCATCCATCTCCTCATTCGAGCAACTAAGGGAAGAATTCACCAGAGCAATTGTCATTAATATTCGAAAAAATAAAAACGCAACATATCTCCTCAATATTCAACAAGTGGGCAAAAAGACCGCTCGTCAGTTTGGGGACAGGTTCCGTAACGCCACCCTCGAGATTCGTGATTTACCAGTTAAAATGGTAGTATCCTTTGTATTACAAGGGACACGGTTAGGTTCCCTACAAGAATCGCTAGCACTAGACTTGCTAAAGTCCTTGGCATATTTGTTTGTCAAGACAAATAAATACATACTCTATACGAAAGTAATGAAGACTGTGGCATCACACCCTTAGGGTTGAGCTAAGGTATGAAAAGGGACTTGAGAAGATTAAGAGAAGAATTTGGGGGAGAGATCAAATGGAAGGGAGAGAAACAACAAGAAGAAGATGAGGATAAGGGAGAGAAGATAACCAAGAGAGAAAGATAGAAATATTAGGAGAGAAACAGCTCACAGCTGCAACCTCCTTAACTACAAGACAAGGCATTGTAACTACCTTAGCTATAGGACAAATGGGAAAAAGACAAAAGGAAAAAATATCCTAACAGCCTCTAGCTATAAGTCAAATAACCCTAACATAAAAAGAAATTAAAAAACAGAAAACCAAAATTACAAATACTACCCTTGGAATGTGACAAATTTTCCCCCCTTGAAATGTTTCTTGTCCCCGAGAAAATTATTACCATTGAGCCATTGTTATTCATCTAATCTCAGCTTTCAATATTTATTTTATTCTTCTTTCTTTCTTTCTCCTTCTAGGCTTTTTCCTCTTTTCTTTTACGTTCCTGATCTTTTGCTTTTCCCTTGTTAGGACCAGCACTAGAAATTGGTCTGCTATAGCTGAAATAACAGTAAGATTGTCATATTGCTCAGGATCAAACATTGGACTAGGAACCCAGGCTACTGCAATGGCCTTTGCTTCCTCTGTCAATTCATCAAATAATTCCTCACTTTTTTTCAGTACCCTCTCAATAGGCACATCTTGATCTATTAGGTCTTCTTCTGGTTTGTTGACAACTGTAACCGAATTCATTTCAACAAATTCCTATCCCAGTGGAGCCTCAATAACATCTTTGGTAGTTGCAATCCCTTCTTTGTCATCTTGGGTTGTCTGCTCCAATTCAAGTCTTTCCTTAGCTATAGAAAAATTCCAATCAGACAAACTGCCTTCCGAATCTTTTCTTTTTAAGGACTTAGAATGTTCCTTGGAAAAACATTCAATTGGAATACTAACTTAGAACTTCTGTAAAAACAGAGTCAATAAGTCATCCAACTTGTGTTTGAGGTCTACCAGTTGATTGCGTGCTTCCTTGATTTCTTTTCTTGTCGCAGCATATTCTTTCGTGATCCCTTTTCTGATTGCAACCCATTTTTCTCGAGAGTGACTTGCCTCCACTTAACTATGTCCAAAGCCTAAGGGTCGCCTGCAGATCGCTTGACTCACAGCTAATGACTGGTCAGAAAATAACCATGAAGAAGCGTCGGGAAGCAACGGTCAAGTACATCTAGTACCGTCGGGAATTAATAGTTGGATAGGGTCAGAAATCATCACCTTTCGATCAAAACTACAGCACATGACAATTCTGATTTGAAGCCGTTTCTAGCAGCCGCCATTAATTGCCAGTCTAAATCGCGGTTGGAATTGGCCTTCAGAAATCTGAACCTAACTGCTATGGATTTGCAAAAATCCAGCCAAGGATTGAACGGTTCTGATACCAATGGTCACACTCTTAAGGTTGAGCGAGGGTATGGAAAGGGACTTGGGAAAATTAAGAGAAGAATTTGGGAGAGAGATCAGATGGAAGGGAGAGAAATAACAGCAAGAAGATGAGGATAAGGGAGAGAAGATAATCGACAGAGAGGGATAGAAATATTAGGAAAGAAATAGCAATATTCAATTCATTCTCATTCATACCATCCAACGTAAGTTGTGCCTTCAATATATATGCTCACAGCTGCAACCTCCTTAGCTACAAGACAAGGCATTTAACTACCTTAGCTATAGGATTAAAGTGAAAATATCCTAATAGCCTCCATCTACAAGACAAATAGCCCTAACATAAATAGAAATTAAAAAATAGAAAACCAAAATTACAAATACTACCATTGGAATTTGACATGTGGGAATAGATGAAGACAGGTGCAGAAAAGAAAAGAGCGAGATGTAGAAGAAGACCTTAATCGGCGATGAGAGAGGGCCTGAAGACTAGATGATGTCGAGCCCCAATTTAATCACTATGCCCGACTCACCCAACCACGATCAGCTATACTAGCGACCATAGAGGGATCGAGTCTCATCAAACTTTGAAAATGGTTGATCGGCCTATAGGAAAGAGCCAAGATGAGTATTGCAGAAACCATAGAACTCATGGCCATTCCACCGATCAATGCCAGGAGTAGAAAAATCAAATTAAGATGATTATCCAAGAAGGACACTTTCGAAGATATGTACGAGAAGAGGAGGGAAACGACAGGGAGCCACAAAGAAGGGAAGAGAGACTTGAAAGATAGGAGAGACATAGTCAGAGACAACAAGAGAGAGGGAGCGACTATAGACAGAATCCCCCTCTAGATAATGAACCAACACACTAGGCTATATACATCATTTCGGGCGACAAAACCTTAGCTGGTGACAGCTCCTATTCTCGAAAAGCCTATGCCCATCAGGCCTACCAAGTCAACTCAATAATGGAAACTAAGAGAATGAAGAACCCATTACGTTCACACCAATTGACAGGGGAGACATAATCATCCCGCATGATTATCTGATGGTAATTTCAACCATCATTACAAAACATCCCATCGGGAGAATTCTAGTAGACAGTGGTAATTCAATCAACCTTATTTATTAGAACTGCTTCAAACATATGCGAATTGCCCATGACCAACTGAAAAATGTCTCCTCCCCTTTATACAGTTTCACCGGGGAAACTGTCCTGGTGGCCGGCTCAATTCAATTACCAATCACATTGAGCTCCGATCCCCAAAGCATAACACGACAAGCTAACTTTATGGTGGTTAAAGCCACTTCGACTACATACAATGTGATTTTGGGTCGCCCCCTACTCAACGACATGAGGGTTGTAGTCCTCTCCTGCTATCTATTGACGAATTTTCCTACGCTTCGGGGTGTGGGACAAGTTCGAGGGGATCAATGAAAGGCATGCACTTGTTATGTGTCATCTACAGAAAGGAAGAAAAGTGAAGAGACTTTATCCATTGCCAAGCAAGCTATGCAAGACTAACTACCCATAAATCCCAAGTTATATTGTTCCCCTCATATGAATTGTATGCATGATGATTGTTAATAATATGAGGCCAAGGCAGGACCATGGACATAGGCACATTTGGCTGAACTAAGTAAAAAAATGCTTGTGTTTTCTCGTGCATTACATTATCATTATTTGTCCATGTAATATGTTTGTCTCATTTCTCAAGATGAAAGGAAAGATCAATCAAAAGTTCTTTCCCAACAAAATCCAAGGCTTGTTGTCCCGCTAACAGCTAGACAACAAGGCAAAAACAAAAAGCCCGTTACCCTGCACATACCCCAACAACGAGAAAAACAAAAGCCCGTTGTCTTGCTTACAGCCCGGCAACAAGGAAAACACAAGCCCGTTGTCCCACTAACATCCCGACAACAAGGTAAAAATAAAAGGCCAGTTGCCCTACTTTCAACCCGGTAATGAAGAAAACACGAGCCAATTGTCCAACTAATAGCCCTACGAAGTGAAATATCCAAGGCCCGTTGTCCCACTAACAGTCAGACAACGAGGTAAAAACAAAAAGCTTGTTGCCCGCACATAGCTCGGCAACGAGGGAAACACAAGCTCATTGTCCTGCTTATAGCTCGACAATGAGAAAGACACATGTAACACCCTGCCTTACACGGGCGCGTCACTATAAGAGAATCCTCGAGAATCTTTTTTTTTTCTAGTTTGTCACACGAGGCGCCATGAGAACAATCTTCACGTGCAGATGAAACACTCGTCGCATACAATGGCCGACGCCCGCGGTGATTTCAAGAGCAATCTTCACATGCAGGTGAAAATCCTAAGAACCCCAGTCTTACTCGTTTAACCAACAAGATCATAGGCTTAAATTAAACGAGACATAATATAACGCAGAGGATTATATATTATCCAAATGTCGTGTCCTAACACGAGTACCTTACAAAGTGTTCCCACACCGAAATATGTATTACATCGTTACAAAATGATAACAGTAGTATCACATAACCGTTCGTACATAAACCAAAATAAATACTGACACCTTCATAATGGTACAACGACTATCAACTAAACACCGTTGGCCCCACCAGCCATGTCCTCAACCTCGCAGCAGTCCCTGGCTGGAACGTTGAATGTTACAGGGGCATAACCCAGGTTAGATGATAAAACATCTAAGTGATGACATGAAACAGTTTACACAATGCATGAACAACATACGAGCATGGCATATACAGACAAACGACAACATGCAACACGTCTATCTTGAGAAATCTCCCTGACATACTCAACCTCCCGTGGAAAACACATTCCACACACCGTTGGGGTTGATCTTGTCGCGACATACTTAATCTCTCGAGTGCCCTACCATGTCACTCGTTCACATGGATTAACCTTGTCCTATTCTCAAGAAGACCCCATTCCGTCCCATACGGACCCAACAACGACAAGAAAATCGACACCCCGAAGATATGAAAATACACGCCATGCACCGACTCGTTTTAAAAGTAAAAACAGTTGATGCAACATATCACATGTTCAATATGCAAATGATGCCACAATGTACCTAAGTGAAACGCCTTTGTAAACAACCCAAGTTCAGGAGGGTATAACCGCTCACTAGAACTGGTCTGATCATGTGTATCATAAGCTCGGGAGGATAAAATCGCTCACCAGAACCCACTACACACACTCCAAAACACATTCAAGACAAGGTATAGCTAGAATCAAACCACGCGCCTTAATTCAAAAAAGTCCAATTTTCGCCTCGAGAAACGTGCCACACCTCGAAAATCGTGTAATCCTTCTTCCAACAACTCAATTGACTCCTATTTCACCATTAAGACCTTAGGAATCAATATTTCCATTTTTCCTCAATTTTCTCTATTTTTCTTTATTTTTCAAACATTTCTACCTCTCGAAAAATCATAATAAATGCCAAACACCTAGTTTTCCCAAATATTTTTACATAAACCATCCTAAAATAATTTTATAAAAATTATAAAATTAAAATCAAGGAAAACCTGGGCTTCACGCGCCCTTATGCGCTGGCGCGTGGGTGCGGCTGGGGTCCGCGCGAGCTAGTTTATACAGTCGTCTTCTCCGGCCTTCTTCTCCAGCGACGGTGTTCGATGCTCGATCTGATGGCAGGGCCTTGAAGCTCTTGGAGAGGCGACCTCAATGGCACCCTCACACGGCCGAAACAGTTGTCGAAAAGCACCTTAAAAGGCGGTTGCAGGTCTCGGTCCGGCGGCGATCATTTTTCCAGCCAACTCACTAAAAACTCATCAAACGCACTCGAAACCACTTGAAATTCTCCAGAAATCACCCTCACAGCTCGTAAAACAAAAGCCCCTGATCCCTGAGGCTCGATTCAAGCAAAAACGAGAGCAATTTTAGCCAATTGTACTTCAAAACCCTTGACCCTCAACCTCCTTTTTATACTCATTTTCGACCCGATTCCCCACCAAATCTTGCTTGTTCTTATCCCTTAAGCCCAGATCTAGCCTTTAATCCCATCAACTAGCCCTATATCACGAGATAAATCGCTCAAAAAATCCGACTGAATTCTTGGTCCCATCCGCCATTAATTCCGGTCACGTCGTCGCCGTGCTCGGCCAATGGCCACCCCCAGAAGCTTCATCATCACCTGAAGACTGTCCTAGCACCTCTAGGCGAGCTTCCCGACGTCCAGAAGCGGCTATCGACGGCCATGTGCGGCGATCGCGTTCACACCATGGGATTTTCAAAATTTGCAGTTTTGCCCCCATGAATTTTCTAATTGCATTTTCTCCCTACCCATGGCACCCCTAGACTTTTCGTTAATTCCTTGACTGCCCTCAAGTTCTAAACTATTCATTTCCCTCAAGATTTTCTAGAAAATTCGTCGTTTCAACCTCCCTCGGGTAGTTTACAAAATCTGCACTTTTGTCTGAATGCTCCTAATCGCATGTTTTTGACTTCAAACTTTCGCAAATCTCTTGATTTTGTCGAATATTGCTTAATTGGACAATTTTACCCTCATTGGCTTGCTTGAAATAGTCCCTCACCTTTCGTTTACATTTTGAATATTACACGTAGACCCGAAACTTTAATAAATATCATTTTGACCTCGTAAATTCTGAAAATACTCTTAATATTAGATACTGGGTATTACAACACAAGACCAGCTAACAACTCGACAACAAAGTAAAAACAAAAAGCCCAGTTACCCGGCTTATAGCACGGCAATAAGGAGAAAATGAAGTTCATTGCCCCGCACATAGCCCGGCAATGAGGAGAAAAACAAGCCCATTATCCCACGCATAGCCTGGTAATGAAGGAAAAACAAAATCATTGTCCCGCACATAGCCCAGCAACAAGCAAAAACAAGACATGTTGTCTCGCAAATGGCTCGGCAACGAAGAGGTATAAGATCGTTGTCCCGCAAGCATCCCAATAGCGAAGAGATGAAATATCCGTTGCCTCGCCAGCGACTTACATTGCTTTGCCTTTAACCAAATGACACAGTCTATGTTGCCCTGCAAGAAGCTCGATAATGAACAAGCAACCCAACAGCAAAGAAATAGAATGACAATCATCACAAACATCCACAATTTAGAAAAAAGTTCCCAATATGCCAATGTTGCTCCCGACAAAAGAAAGAAGTGAAAGAAAGGTATGTATGAGATTTGCAGGACGAAATACTCTTCCGCCTGGGACTCCCAGTCAAAAGAGTAGGGAGCAATTGATATGCCCTGTAAACAACAAGCATAACCCGACTAAATACTTCCTATCGATCCATCGATGAAGCATGAAGCACAACTTGTTGAGCAAGCGCATAATTGAGCAAGGCAAAGGAGGAACAAGGCAATGACCAAGTGGCCACTCGGTCAAGAAGGTCCAAGATCACATTCAATATACAAACAACAATTGGCAAATCAATCAAGAAGGATCAAGGCTAAAAGATCCACTATTGAAGAGCAACTAGCAAAAACAAACCCAATCAAGCAAAGGAAATGGCAAAAAGCCAAGGGAAATCCAAGAAAGAAGCACAACTCAACCATGACTGAGTGCCTACTTGGTCAAAAGTAACTTAAGCCTTTGAGGATGCCCACTAAATCCGTCCATGAAGGAATATCACAAACAAGCAAGAATGAAATGGATCGAACAAGGAAGAAAACAAGAAAAACCAAGCAAATGGGTGGTGAAGTGATGACCAAGTGCCCACTCAATCATAATGGCCATCCACCCTTGGGAGCCTCCCTCATAGCCAACGAACCCTCCCGAGGCATTCCTTGGGCCGAACTTGGGATCCGCCATGGGACCCACAAGAATATTTTGAAATTCCACAAAATATACCAAGAATATGCCACAAATATGCCGAGAATATACTCAGAATATGCCACCTGGGAAACCCGAGATGTCTGCCACGTGTCCCCCTCTCCCTCCTCTATAAATAGAAGGACCGCCTCCTCTTTCAGGTACGCTTACTCTACCACTTTGACTCCAATTCTTGCACTCAAACACTCGAATACTAACTTAAACATAGGAGGGTTCGCGCAGAGACCTCCAAGCGCACCCCTAACGGGTTGTTCGTCTTGACAAGCCTCTCAGTCATTCAGGACCATTCGGTCATTAAAGGGCACTCAATCATTGAAAAGGCAATTGGTGTATCTTGGCAACAACAGTTATGAAACAAGATATAACATTTATCAACAACCCTGTGAAATTCTCATTCACTAAGACAAAATATTATTAAAAAGTTCAAAAGGCCATCTAATTTTGGACAATAGTATGCAAGTACTTGTAGGAATTTCAATATCTTTGCAAATTGTGCAAGTAGGCGATCTAAATGGCTTAAGTTATTAAACCAATTACCTTTACTAGTTTTATACAAAACTATTTGAAGCTAACTAGCATCCTTCTCATATAGATCAATTAACCTCTTTCCATATTATGCCGTCAACCAAAACCCAGGTTCACTTTGAAGATTATTCACTAAATAAAATAATGTGCAAGACTCTTCTAACAGTTTACTGTTCCTCTTTGCAAAAGATAATATACAAATAACATAACCAGAATCATAAGGGGAACCAGCAATATTTGATGATAGATCTCTTTGAACTTGCAACTCAATATCTGATGAAGCTCCAGCACAGCTGGGCTTCCAGTAGGATCAGCAAACTTTTGACAATCATTAAGACAAAATTTCAAACATGAGAATGCTTGAATTAATTTAGATTTAGTTGAAAGTAAAACATGGGTTACTTCTACTTGGATGACCATAGTCCAATTGATCAAAAGTACCATAAATTTCACAAGAGAAGAAAAAAGAAGTGCAACCACAAGAGTAACACTCAGATTTCATCCACATTCTCCAACTTAAAAATTGAATATGATCAATCCAGCATCTATGCAAGGGGGGCAAAATGAGAAGGCGGGAGAACAAAATGCAACTCTTGACAGCATGTGAGCCCAAAATTTACTCAAATTGAAGTTTCATCATACTACTTACTTTTCTGTTGTTTCCAGCACTCTCAGTTGAAGTTATCTCCTTTACGTTGTCTTCCTGCATCTCCAAGCCTCTTGTAATTGCTGTAAAAATAAAGAAGTTAAGACACTCAAGATAGAAACTAAACAATTTAGGTGACATCTACTGCGTATTAAACACTACCAGATATTAAAGATTTCAAACAAGCTATTAGAACATTATTACTTTCATCTTACTACACACACCAATATTTCCACAGGTCAATTAAAAAGGTATGTGCTTTGATAAGTGATAAATGAATTTGTGTACAAAAACAGAAACTCAAACTAAAAAGGAATATGCCCTGTACACCACACTCCTAATATTACTAATTTGATTTCCTTTCTATATCCATTTCTTGATCATAATTTTTTCTGCTATAAGAAGGTCAACAGCTACTTTCTATGGAGTCTATAAATGATTAAATCAACTCCAGAACAGTCAAAGGTCCTGATTTTCAGGCTCATTTGTCAGAGGTAGCACTAGGGCAGCCTTAATCCTGCTATTTTTGTTTTGTGTAGTGACTGATCCCTGTAAGTAGATGATATTGTTGTCCTATGTTTCCCTTCTAAATTACATTATAGTACCACAATGTGTAGTATGCAATATATGTAATGAGCCTAATTTAATTATTTAATGTTGTGTCATGCTTTGAGGATTGAGTTGATTAGCCTTGATGTTTAATATGTTGTTTTTGGTGGTTATTAATTAAGTGTTGGGTCTAAGTTTGGAATATCCAATGATATATAATGTCATATTCGAGTTTGGAGTCTTGTATTTGAATGGGGTGAGTCATATTCGGATGTGCCTTTGAAATTTTGAGTCTTGCATTCGGATAGATGGTGTAGCATTCGGATATGCTAGATTGGGAAGGTTATCCGGATGACTAGAGGCTTATTCGAATGATCTCTTTGAGATTTTGTGAGTGCCATCCGGATGCTATAGTGATCCATCCGGATAGGGTGTGGTGCATTCCGATAAGAGCATAGTTATTCGGATGGCCCATGTTTCAGCATTGCAGTTACCACCTTTCAGCCCAATTTTGACATCAATGCAGTCCGAATCTCAAAAAACTTAAAACATGAAAGTTGTAGATCTTTCTCTTGTCGTTCCATAGCATCTTGAATCACCTCAATTAGAGCTCGGACGAGAGAGTTATGCCCAAAATACGAAGATGTGTCAAATCTGTCCAGAATGTCCGTTTTCATTTAATTCCTCTCATTCGAATTATCTACTGTAGCATCCGGATGGGTCTTTCTGAGACCGAATTCCCAGGCCATATTCTCGATTCAGAAGCTGTTTTTCAGGAGACATGTCGGGAATTTATTCTCCTTTCTTGCCACATATTTGCGCCCATTACCATTTGTCTCTTGCCTTTGCCTATATATCAAAGGGAATGTTAAGGGAAGAAAATTGGCAGAGAGTTGGCCGAGAGAAGTGAGGAAAAAGAAGAAGAAGAAGAGAAAGAAGAAGAAGAGGTTGGGCTTAGCTTCTGGAGTTGGCTTCATTCTCGTTTCAGGCAAGCATCTTACCCTCTTCGTACCTTTCTTTTCCATTAGCAAGCTTCTTACCCACTTATTTCTCTAACACCCGATGTTTAGTTCGAGAGAAATACTGCCACTTTCTTATTCTGTATATTTCCTTACGGTTGTGTTGATTTACTAGAGGATTGTAGTTGGAGTGGTATGATAAGCTTATTATTTGAGGATTTATTGGAGGATTCACTCACTGTGAGTTAGTGTTGGTTTTTATTTGAGGATTATAAGCTTGTCTATTGCCAATTTTCTCCATTTTGGTTGTACAATTGTTAAATTGTTGTCTAGAGTATAGGTTAATAAGATCAGTTATAGCATTGTATTTGAGGGCCAATGAAGTATTAAATAGAAGTTGTAACCCAAACTGTAATTAGTGATAAGTTGGAGATTTAAACTATAAATATTTTAAAGTCTCCATTGGGGTATCCGCCCACTATTATAAATAGAGGGCAAGGGGTAGCAAGTGAAGCAGTGTGTTCTCATTTTCTATTTGCAATGAGAAAATCTGTCGAGTGCTTGTGCATTCTCTGAGAGAAAGGCTGTGTGATTAGAATATAGCTTTGTAATCTTGGAGAGAATAATGTGGGTGTACTCGGCCAAGGAAGCACTGTTGTTCTGATCAGTTTCTGAATAAATCGAGACTGCTCTCGGGGTGTTTGAAGGTTGGATGTAGGGTTGTTTTAAAGCAATCCGAACCAGAATACATCTTGTGCCTATTGTTTGGTTTGTGGTTTGATTGTTTCTGGTTTTCATTCATTTAAATTATGTTCTTGTTTTGTGTTTATTATTTCTATTGGTTGGATTGATTTCGGGTGAGGAGTGTCACACAGGCAGTTTACTAGGGTTATTTTTAAATTTTTGCTGATTAAGACATTTATATTGCAAGGTGTATCTCGACTGCCACCCTAGGCGCTAGGTGGACCAGCAAGTTGGCTAGGTGGACCAGCAAGTTGGTTAGAATCAGGTTGTTACACGGTTAAGGAGAGGGCCCCAACTGTCAAGGGAATAATCTCTCAACGTCCTTATAAAGGACCTTATCGTGCGATGTAATGGAATGCTGAAAATCAAGAAGATTGTCTTCCAGCTATTCTCTCCTCCTTTCTCCCTCTGACACTCTCGTCTATCTCTCTCTCTCCCTCTCTCTCTTTCTCTCTATTCTTGCTGTTTCCTTTATCCGACGACTCCACATCGCGTGGAGTTCTGAATTTCTTCTTCCGCAATCCCCTCGGAATTGTGGTAAAAGCTGTCACAGTGGCACAGGGTTGTGACACATTGGTATCAGAGTCCTGTTCTAACCCGGTGGGTGGAAGGGATAACTCATGGTTGAAACCCAGTTGCAGCAAACTGGGGTAGTGATAGCGGAATGCCAAAATAAGATGGAGCAGTTGGAGCTGGGTACGACTCGGAATCAGGAGGCGATCCTTGCACTAGATCACCGGGTGGAGAACGCCATGGGTGGAATGGAAAGGAGATTGGAAGAGTCCATTATGCGGGTACGGGAGGAACTAGGTGCACAAATGCAACAATACATGGCCATATTGGGCCGACAACAGCCGATAAGGCTAGCACTTGACTTTCCTCCGAGGGAAGGGATGGATGCTAACCTTCAGAGGGATAGAGCTAGTCAGGAGCTGGAGACACATGAGAAAGAGATTAACCAAAGTGGCAGAGACGAAGGAATACTAGAAAGGGGACCAGGGGGCCCAATGAACCATCAACCACAGGGGTTCCCTTTTCCTAGGATGGAAGTTTCGAAGGCATTAACCCCCGATGGTGGATAAGGAAATGCGAACAGCTGTTCGAATGGCATAACATTCCAGAGCCGCAAAAGATGCCACCGGTAGCAGCCTACTTCAATGAGGAGGTTGATGCTTGGTATCAAGGAGTGATACAGCTAAGGAGAAACCAAACGTGGGGGGAGTTCACAGAGGCTCTATGTGGAAGGTTTGGAGAAAGAAGCATGGCTGACATTGTGGAAGAGTTCAACAAGCTCAAACAGTTGGGAAGTGTGGAGATGTACCAGAAACGCTTTGAGGAGCTGAGGTCTTACATGATCCAATATAACATCTATCTAACTGAAGCCTATTTTGTATCAAGTTACTTGAGTGGCCTCAACGACGAATTAAGGCCAATGGTAAAGGTACTTAGACCCCAAATTGTAGCTCAAGTAGTGGAAGATGCTTGGTTACAGGAATTGGTAGTAAAAACCTTGTTAAAGAAACAAAGGCAGCAGGCAAAGGGGATGGTGGCAGGGACCCAAAATAGAGTAGGGAGGTATTTTAACCGGGAAGTAGGCAGGGGTACCAGTGGGGTAAGAGGAATTATGGGTCCAAACACAACACCCTCAGCAGATCAATTGAGGGAGCAAAGAAGGTTGGCCAGACTATGTTTCCGTTGTGGAGACAAGTACCACCCTGGCCAGCCCTGCAAGAGGCAGATTCTATTGCTAGAAGGGAATGAAGGTAGTGACCAGGAGGCGGAGGAAGAAGTAGATGGGGGCATGGAAGACAGTGGAGAAATATCCATTCATGCCCTGAAAGGAGTGGCCAATAATAAAATCATTAAGGTAGGAGGGCAGGCCAAGGGCAATAACCTGATGATTCTAATTGATAGTGGGAGCACCCACAGCTTTATAGATGAGAACACTGCAAGAAGGCTAAATTGCTAGTTGATGGGGAAGCCTCCCTTGAGCGTAACAATGGCCAATGGCCAGAAGATGTTGAGCACTTCGGCCTGCAATGGGTTTTCGTTGGAGATGCAAGGGGAGAAATTTGTGACCGATTTAAGGCTGCTGCAGTTGGGAGGCTGTGATATGGTCTTGGGGGTGGATTGGATAAAGGGGGTGAGCCCTATTAGTTTTGATTTTAATCATATGGAAGTATCCTTCGAAAAAGAGGGTAAAAGAATGACCATCACAGGCGGAAAAGAAACTGAGATGTGCAAGCTGATGTCCGGGAAAGGTCGGAGGAGAGTCATGAAAGGGAAATGGGGTCAATGGACTCAGCTCTTTTCAATAGTGGCCAAGGAAGACGCACTCGAGGAACAAGGAGAGCTGGGGCAATCTTACCCAACAGTCAGCAACCGGAAGGAGCCTCCTGACCAGGTAACACATTTGGCTTTACTTGGTGATTTATTGGTGAAATATGAGGACCTCTTTGCAGAACCAAGATCCCTACCCCCTAACTGACTATTTGACCATTTGAATAACCTCAAACCGAATACAAAACCAGTTAACATTAGAGCCTACCGATACCCACCTATCCAAAAGAATGAGATTGAGAGGATGGTTAGGGACATGCTCCAACAATCCATTATCAAACCAAGTCAAAGCCCTTTTGCTTCTCCTATTTTGTTCGTGAAAAAAAAGGATGGAACGTGGCGATTTTGTGTAGACTACCGCCACTTGAATTCCATCACAATCAAGGACAAATTTTCCATACCTTTGGTGGAAGATCTTTTAGATGAACTCCACAATGCCCAATTCTTTTCCAAACTTGATTTGCGCTCGGGTTATCATCAAATTAGGATGAGACCCGAGGATACTCCTAAAACTGCATTCAAAACCCACCATGGCCACTTCGAATTTCTAGTAATGCCATTTGGGCTTACCAACGCCCCAGCCACCTTTCAATCACTCATGAACTGCGTCTTTGAGCCCCACTTGCAGAAATTCATCTTAGTTTTCTTCGATGATATCCTTATCTATAGCTCCACCTTCGAACAACACTTGCTGCACTTGCAAACCACCTTAGACATCCTACGGTCCCACCAATTATTCATCAAGAAATCCAAATGTGAGTTTGGTCAAGGGCAGGTGGAGTATTTGGGGCACATAATCTCTAACGGAAAGGTGAGCACTAACCCAAAGAAGATCGAGGCTATGGTGTCCTGGCCGAGGCCCACAACTGTGAGGGCCCTTAGGGGATTTCTTGGGTTAACAGGATACTATCAGCGGTTTTTCAAGAACTATGGAGTTATCAGCCGACCTCTAACTGAGTTGCTGAAAAAGGGGGAATTCAATTGGGGCTCCAAGGCAGAAAAGGCATTCCAAGAGGTGAACGAAGCCATGAGTAGGGTGCCTGAGTTGAAGCTGCCAGATTTTGAGAAGCCTTTTACTCTGGAAACTAATGCGTGTGGCACTAGTATTGGGGCAGTGCTGGCACAAGAAGGAAGACCTATTGCTTTCCTAAGCCAAGTGCTAGGCCCTAGACATTCTGGACTAAGCATCTATGAGAAGGAATTTTTGGCAGTCCTAATGGCAGTGGATAGGTGGAGGCATTACTTGGAAGGGGAGCGGTTTATCATCAAAACGGACCACGAACGCCTGAAATACTTATTGCAGCAAAGGCTTCAAACGCAGTTGCAGCGCAAGGGGACGGCCAAGCTCATGGGATTAGATTATACAATACAGTATAGAAAAATGAAAGAAAACATAGCAGCGGATGCCCTTTCCCGATGCCACGAGGGGGGAAGCATTGCAGCAATCACAGTAGTGACTCCGCAGTGGTACGATGAAGTGGTCAGCAACTATGAAGGAGACCAAAGAATTGCGGCCTTGCTGGAGAAGTTTACTGTGAGGCAAGAAGAGGTGGAGGGGTATAAACTGAAGGAAGGGATGCTGAGGTACCAAGGACATATAGTGATCGAGGACAGAGTTGAGTTAAAAAGGAAGATCATGCAGGCCTTGCATGAGTCGCCCTTAGGGGGCCATTCGGGCAAACAAAACACATATGTGAGGGTTAAGGGGATATTTTACTGGCCAAGAATGAAAGCGGAGGTCAAGGAATTTGTGAGGGCTTGTGATGTTTGCAAAAGGTGCAAAACAGAGCAGGTACCCTACCCAGGACTGCTGCAACCCCTCCTCATTCTAGAGCAATCTTGGTTGAGTGTATCAATGGATTTTGTGGACGACTTACCTAGATCAAAGGGAAAAGACAGTGTTCTGGTGGTGGATCGGTTTACCAAATTCGCCCACTTCATCGAATTGTCCCATCCTTATACGGCTCAGGAGGTGGCGCAATTGTTCCTAGATCGTGTGGTTCAGCTGCACGGGGTTCCCCAGAATATAATTTCCGATAGGAATAGAATTTTCACCAGTCTAATGTGGCAGGAATTGATGAAATCGCTGGGAACGGACCTAAGGTTGTCCACAGCATACCACCCTCAAACGGATGGCCAAACCGAGAGGGTGAATCAATGCCTTGAGACCTATCTAAGGTGTATATGCCTAATGCGACCTAAGGAATGGCATAGGTGGTTATCTTTGGCACAATGGTGGTATAACACCACCCAACATTCAGCCATTAAAGTGACCCCCTTCGAAGCTCTATTTGGATACAAACCACCCGTGCTACCAGCAGTAGGAGGAGGATCAGACACAGCCACCGTAGAAGAGTACTTACAGAAAAAGAGAGAAGTGACCCAGCAAATGAGACAAGAGCTGGCCTCTGCCCAGCACGCCAACACCGCATGAAGCAGTATGCGGACAAGAAGAGAACGGAAAGGGAGTTTGAGATTGGGGAAAAGGTGTATCTAAGACTGAAACAACCACACCCAAGGTCACTGACACAAGGGAAGGCAACCAAGCTTAGCCCCAGGTACTTCGGGCCTTTCCCTATAACTAACAAGGTAGGAAGACTGGCGTACCGATTACAATTACTGGCCGACACCCACATCCACCCTGTATTTCATGTTTCACTATTGAAGAAGTCAATTGGGGGGCAGCCAGCAAGTTCCACATTGCCATCTTTACCCAAGGGGAGTAAACAAGCTGCAGAACTAGAAGCCATACTCGAAAGGCGAGTGATCCAGCAAGGAGGGGTGCCATTAATCCAAGTCTTGGTTAAATGGCAAGGAAACACTAAGGAGGGCAACACATGGGAATACCTACCTGAAATGCTCCAAAAGTTTCCCCGCGCGATTAGCCTACTCAATCTTCCTTGAGGACAAGGAAGCATTCAAGAGGGGAGCATTGTCATACAGATAGTTTACTAGGGTTATTTTTAAATTTTTGTTGATTAAGACATTTATATTGTAAGGTGTATCTCAGCTGCCACCCTGGGTGCTAGGTGGACCAGCAAATTGGTTAGAATCAGGTTGTTACACGGTTAAGGAGAGAGCCCCAGCTGTCAGGGGAATAATCTCTCAATGTCCTTATAAAGGACCCTACCGTGCGATGTAATGGCATGCTGAAAATCAAGAAGATTCTCTTCCAGCTATTCTCTCCTCCTTTCTCCCTCTGACACTCTCGTCTATCTCTCTCTCTCCCTCTCTCTCTTTCTCTCTATTCTTGCTGTTTCCTTCTTCCGACGACTCCACATCGTGTGGAGTTCTAAATTTCTTCTTCCGCAATCCCCTTGGAATTGTGGTAAAAGCTATCACAGTCGCACAAGGTTGTGACAAGGAGTTGAGAGAATTGGCATTTCAAAACATTAATTTAGTTGTCAAAAGAGCTCCTAATCATAACAACAATTTATCTTCCTTACTGTCGTTTGGTTATTTCCTCATTATTATTTCCTTACATTGATCTTGAATCGCTATGGTTGTAGTTGGGGTTTTATTTGAGGATTATAGGCTGGTTATTGGAGGATGATAGGCTTGGTTTATTTCTTTATCGAGTTGGGTTATTTTTTTACTGTTGTAGTTGAAGTTTCGGATAAGCTTATTATTTGAGGACTTATTGGGGGATTCTCTCACTTTGAGATTCCAAAGGGTATATTTCAAGGATTTCAAACTTGTTATTTGAGGATTATAGGCTTATTATTTGTTGGTTGTCTCCCTGTTGGTTGGATCATTGTCAGATGATGAGTCTTTTCTTGTGAGCTTCGAAGGGCTCGGTTCTCCCTTCTGTTGTTGTTGGAATGAATCTAGGTTGCTACAGATAGGTTCTTGTTAGAGGTTGCTGTGACCAAGAGTATTTGCATGTGTTTTCTTTTATTTCCAGTATATTGTCAATTCAAATGCATGCAAGGGCATGGGAATACGCATTTGGGGGTTTCATGTGACTGGTGTGCTTCGCCACAGGCATATTGCATTAGATGTGTCTTCTTAGTAGGGCGAGCAGGGCTTAATGCATGGCTTATGGGGGTTATGTATCATCGTTTATGCTCACTATGCCTCTGCATTATATTTAGACACGAGCACTGCATTGTGTGTGATTTTCTATATGGGCAAGCAGGGCTTGATGCATGGTTTTATGGGGTCTATATATCAACATTTATGCTCAGTATGCCACTATATTATATTTGTGCATTGCATGGTTAACGACGTCGTGTGGGCGTGTTGTAATGGGTTTACAGACGCAGCTGGCGAGATAGATTTTATGGTCAATTATCTTGTGATGTGGTTATAGACGTGTTAGTGTGCCGCTCCGAGTTCCGGTCGCACCGACTCGAGAGAACTTTGGCTTTGTGAGTTATTTATTCTACCTTTCAAAGTAGTGATAAGTTTGTGATAGGGACTTGGTTGTTGTGTGTCTTATGTGGGCCCCAATGACCAGTATGTGCATATTTTATTATGCAGCATTTTTGTATATACTTGTCATGTGATTCATAGAATGGGATGTATGATTGGTTGTCGTGCTTTGCATGAGTTTTGCACTTGGGTGCGGTTTATTCTTTAACTTCCATACTCTTATCAGCCTTTCCTTTCTTTTATGCTTGCTGAGTTTTGTGACTCACTCTTGCTTCTCTTCATTCTAGGTAAGGGTAAAGCTAAGTATGGGGGTAAGGCTAACAGTCTTGAGTTATCACGATAGGTGGTGTACAGGGCAATCCTAGTAGATCCTAGTTGGTGTGTTCCTTGTGATGTTATGCCATGGATGTTTCGCACTTGAGTGCTTGGCACAATTTTTTGTATGTGTAGATGTATATACATCATGTAACTCGGAGACCGCTTATCTTTTGTATGCATACCTAGGATGTGAGTTATGCTTCCACATCTATTTCTTATGTATGAGTATGGGTAATCCTACTTGAGCATGCATGGCAAGTCGGGTGATTTCTATTCTGTTTTCTTTAACCCTCGTAGGGCTCTCACTCAGGTTCTTCGACTTGGCTGGGGTATCCAGGTGGGGGTCTTACAATATAACTACAGACACACAGAACTGCAAAGAAACATCTATGGCTGAGGAGCCAAAAAGTGAAAATTTGCCAACATCAAAGCTCCAAATTTAAGAACAGACAGATGCATAGTTGGCCGTGCAAAAAATGCAGTGCCTTTCCAGAAACTTGGTTAGGACGTTAATAAAATAAAGTCAGCCAAAGTTTATGAACAGAACTTCTCAAATTTTATTGACCCACAAATCTTAGTGTACTCATAAGCAGAAAAAGCCAGTTCCAAGTAACCTTAGCGCATATATTATTATTCAACTAAAATAGACATATAAAACTGGAAAAAGAAGGTAACTGAGATAAGGACATAACCATTTCCTGAAGTTGGGGGCTTCTCCTGATCTTGTGGTTTTCCACAAGACGAGCCAGTTACTAGCTCGCCAGACTTCCTCACCACATCAACAGAATCAGAATGCAGCGATTGATTCATAACTGATGTGCATTCACCCACCACAGAACAGCCAGCCACTTTTGCTGGTTCCCCCGCAGCAGTGAATCCATCATTTCCAGATAACACAGCCGGAAAAGATCCTGAATTCTCATTTTTTTCAAGTTCTCCCCCAATTGACTGAGGCTCGCCAACAACCAAATCCGTTCCCGGATTGGGTGCTACTAGTTTCTCCTCCTTGTAGTCAGTGGAGGACTTTTCTTGCGAAGGTATAGGTGTTGAAGGAGGCAATGGTTCCCCAGAGCTCTCCACAAACCCGTCGGGCAAAGAATGCGCTTCAGGAAGATGATCCGCAGCCGAGTTCTCCATCTTGCCTGATTCTGCATACTCGTATTTATCAATATATATATAGGCATTCCGGATTCCCGAATCTTTAACACCAAAAAAAATAGAGCATAAAAGTTTATGACTGTGACTTTCTTCTTTCCCCAAATTTTCTCTAAACTAGAAGCGGCATTCTTTGGTAAAAAAAGGAGAAAAGCGAAATCCTATGAAATCGAGTCCAATAATCAACACAAAACAGACGAAATTACTGTTTCTGATAATCAGAACCATGAGCGATCGCGTTAAGAACAAAAAGCCTCACATACATTATACTTGAAACTGAAGATGAGAAGTCCCTTACCAGACGACGAATTGTGAAGGACGACTTCGATTGAGAGCGAGCGAGCGAGCAAGCGAGAAAGAGAGAGAGAGAGAGCTGAAAAAGGGGCAAATATGCTGACAGTGAACTGAAGTGTACGAAAAAACATAAAACCCGCACTTGGCAGCAACAATTGCCTTGAAACCTTTGGTTTGCTTAATGGAAGGGTATATTGCACTCACTTAATACTTCATTTTAATTTGGTTTTAAATGTAATTTAATTTATTATTATTGTTGATATACAATGATAATATTTGATTGAAAACATTATCATTAAGCTATCTAAATATATAAGAAAAAAATAATCAAAGAGCGCGATAAACTCCCCGCACAAATATTCTGATATTTAAGTCAAATACTGAAAATAATGAAAACTATATTGAAATCAGTATTAGATATGTATCTTTTCAAAAACGAGTGCTTACTTATTTATAGATGAATATGAAGTAATCTTAGGTCATCGGAGATTAGGTTTATTGTAGATAATGTTTATTTTATATTTTCATAATTTTGTTGAAATTAAGATCTTTACAGATAATATTTATTCTATTTTTTTCTAATCCGGCTGGGATTAAGATTCTTCTGGATGATATTTATCCCTATATTCTAAAATCTTTTTATAATTAAAATTCTTTATTGATAATTGCTTGTTCTTTTATTGGAATATTTAGAGGGATTTTTAAATGTTAGAGTTATCTAATTTGCACATTGGTGCGAGACTCCCTTTGGTTATCAAAAAATTTACATCTTTTAGCCTATAGATATATTTTGGTGTTTAAATATGCTTTCACCTATGACACAACACTTGTTCTCTCACTCTTTTATCCGAGTTTATTGGGTGAAAGAGTAAACTATGTCGTGGTTTGCCTTTATTTTTTATGATGGATTATTTTCACACTTTTCTGAGTTTCTGATTTTGGATCATTCTCACGTTTTTTGCGTTTGCGTTTTTTATTTTAGATCATGTTCACTTGTGCTTTGATTTTTAAACAATTCTCACACATCTGTGCCTCGATTTTTTGAACTGTTCTCATGTCTTGGTGCTTCGATTTTTAAACCGTTATTGCACGTCCGTGCTTCAATTTTTTGAACCCTTCTCAAGCCCCCATGCTTCAATTTTTTGAATTATTCTCACACCCTTGTGCTTCAATTTTTAAACCGTTGTCGCACATTCGCGCTTCAATTTTTTGAACCGTTCTCATGCCCTTATGCTTCGATTTTTAAACCATTCTCGCACGTTTGTGTTGGGTTTCAAGGAACAAAACTCAACAAAAACTTAAAATTATATCGATTAACTAAACTCTTTAGTCGATCATAAAAACCCAAAAAGAGCGGATCTAATATGCAAATATATAATCTCTTATGAATATAAACTAAATAACCGAAAATAAAATCAACCTTTTGGTTATCCAACGTGAGAAAAGGTTGAATCTTTATGCAGCGAGGTGTCACCCGCACTCTACAAGTGATCCACACACAAAAAAAAAAAAGCTTTATTCGATGTCAACGAGCATTCCCCTTTGGTCTCTTTACATCAAAATGCAAGATCTACCACCTAACTTTTCTCAAAAGTTGCATCTTTCCCCCTCTCTCTCTCTCTCTCTTCAAAGGCTATTTGACTTTGAAATATGGGAGAAAACCAAACCCTAGTTATACTAGGGTTGGAAACCAAGTCCCCACACGTTTTGGACGTGCTGGGCCATGGTCAGCTCGTTACTAGGCTGCCAGCGCACGCTGGATGCGCGGTGGGCCATACAAGCGAGTGGATTGGGCTGGACGTGAGCTGGGTTGCACACTCGCGAGCGAGCCTTGGGCCATGCCTATTGCGGCCCCTTGCCTATTTCTGTCTCGTTTTCTTTTCTTGCTCATTTTTTTACATTCCATGACTTTTATGCAAGTGTTAGCTCGCCCCAAAAACCCATGAATTCATCCAAACCAAAACATTTTTCTGTGCGCTAAATTTGGCAAAAAAACTTCACTTTGTTTGTGTGTGACCACATAAGTCTACTATGAAGATGAAAAATAACAATTAAAGAATCCTATTCCAAATTAAACTCTTTGATTATGACTTATAATTTATGTCATCACATGACCAAAAATTACCATTTTGCCCTTAGACCAAGATTAACCTCTAGTAACGTATCATGGCACCCATATCATAATGAAATGCAAACTACACTTCAGATGAACCTTTTCATCTATATTAGTGTCGGTGCCCTAATGCTAGATTTAGATAACATCTGACATTTATAATTATGGGACTACTGATGTAATTCTTGCAATATGTAATAAAATATATTTTGATATTTTAAGGTCATATCTTCATTCATAGCTCTCCAATCATTATATATGAATGAATCTCTAGATTTTCTATTGAATGCCTTATTCTTAAGTGTTAAGAATATGTGACAATTGATCTTTGTAATAATGATATCTTAATGATAATTCACAATCCTTAGAATTCTCAAAAGGGGTCTATGATTAGTCGATTACAAACTGACACATTGGATACTACCTTTGATTAGTCTGAGATGCTAATGATAAAGGATAGTGAGTCGCATGCCATAATCCAAAGATGGTCAAAATGTACATTCGGGCCTAACTACAATTTCTTAATTTTGCCTGAGAGAGGATGAAATGACGTTATTCCTAAATTTTTTGGGATGAAATGGAAAGTGTAAAGCTTATGGGTCGTAATGGCACTGTTATGAAGCTTAGAGGCTTCAAGAAAATGAGCAAAGTGAAAATTTGAAAGAAGTTGGGGTCAAAGTGTAATTTCACAAAATCTTGCAATAAGGAGACTGACATAGCCGAACAACCACCTTGCTAGGCTGCCGACCACCACTTTTGGCCATGGAAGGCTCGAGGAAAATGGTCAATGATGCTTTTGGGTCGGGCTTAGGCCGACATTAGCCATGGGGGTGGCTAATTTTGCGTGATTTTTGGCCGTTTCTTGGCCAAAATTTCGATGCATTGAATCCATGTTTGGTTGTCGAATAATGGTCTTTTTGGAATAATCTGGGGTAGGTAAAATCCTCAAGGAGGTTGGATTGACCAATCATGAGCATTGTAAGGCTCGGGATTACCTATAAATAGCGGGTTTGAGAGATGGTCAAATTGTGTAGAAAATTAATCTCTCAAATTCGAGAGTTTGAGGAAAAATTGAGAGGAATGGATAAGGTGCTTCTGTTCCCCAAATCCAAAGGATCATTTCTGAAAAATTTGAGCGATTTTCGTTAAGGTTTGAGGGAGACACGAAACTTCATAAAAAAAATGGGATTTGCCAGAAAATGGGTTTGACCAGTCAAAAATGGCTCTGATCGAGGTGTTTAAAGCTATAATCCTGTAGAGGATGAAAAGAAAAAGGTGTAGGTTCAAACGGGAGGCGAAACGGAGCTCAAACGAAAGAGAAAAAGCCGAAAACCATAGCTGGTCATGGCCGTGTGTGAGAAAGAAAACTGGCGCGTGTAACATACGCGCTAGCCAGTAGTGCGCATGGAGGACCTTGTGGCGGCGCGTAAGGGAGCATCTGGCAGTGAAAAATTCTGAAAAATGTTGAAAAATCTTAAAAAATCAGATCTATAGGGTTGAGCAAAAATATTTGGTGTTTGCCTTTCCAGTTTCTTAGATTTCATGCAAACTAGCCTTGTTATGCGTGCAAACAAAGCATCGGGATAAGTTCTGGAATTTTCTTTTAATGTTCTTAGAATATTATGAATTGTGGTGGAAAAATATTCGGGAAATTAACTAAGGAAGTAATTATTTGGATTATTAGAGAAGGAAATGGGAGAAAAATGGAGGAAAATATGAAAGAATTGAGGTATTGATATATTCCATATGTAAATATGATTTATAGGATCATTTTGGTTTGAGTTTAAGTGATTTCTAAGTTTAGCATGAAAATCGAGGTCAGGCATGCAAATCGAGACGATGCATGTTTTTCGAGATGTTTTGAACTTAGTGCAAAAGCTTAGTGGTTTTTCCTAAAAGCTTATATATGTTATGTTTTCCTCATGTTGAGCATGATAATCATGAAAGTGGCTAAGTTATATGTATTTTTGTGCACATCTTGTCATATTTGTACATATATTGTTGCATCGAAGGTTATGATATTTCATTCAGCATGATATTATTGGCATATCGATACTTGTGTTAGGATGGGATGCCATCCTGATAGTGTAATAGTAATTGTTCAAGGGCAATTAATGGAACAACATTAGGATTATCTTGAAAGCAGATTGGGATTCTACCTAAGGTTCCATGCCGGGCTGGTGGGCCAGAGAAGTTACACTAGGGCATGTGTTGTTCATGTATTTGTATCATGCATTCATGTATCTATTTTTAAAACCCTCACTAGAAGATTCATCTTTTAATTAGGTTATGCCCTAGAACATTCAAACATTCTAGATAGGACTTGTAGCTTAGACGTGGAAGTGATTGAGACATGATGGCACGTGGTGACGTGTTTGATGGATTCAGTATGTGGTTCCGGTATTTTGCTTCATCACGAAGAGACAAATATGTTTTTAATCTCATACTCTTTTGATGATTAGTACTATATAAGAATGTTATATATTCAAGTGATGTTTTGAGGAATCGATCATGTAATATTGTTTAATGTTATTAAAGTATCATTTGATTGTATCTGAGGTATTCAGTTATTATCTTTGAAAGATAAGTCTCCATGTATTTTGTATTTGAAGATATACTATGGTACGGATTCTTATGTTATGATTTAAGTAAATTCGGTTGTGTACCATATCAGGTTTCGATTATTGCTTTCGCATTTATTATGATTACATGTCTTAACTTATTGATTCTTATTTTGGTATGTTGAAAAGGTACAACGGGATTGTCGGGGAATGATTTATATTGAGTTTATGTTGAGTATATATATATATATATATATTCCTGAAATTCCTAAGTTATGATACAGAACCGATTAATGCTTATGATATGAGATATCAATGACCCGAAAAATGATGTGTATTACATTAACAAGGATATTAATGTTAAATCGCCATAATATTCAATAAGATTGAATTGAGAGGTGATTGATGCTCAAAAATGTCAAAATTCTGCCATATTTTTATTGCCCCCTAATCAATTTAATGAGCTAAAATGTCAAAAGTACTTGATTGCAGGCCCAATGGAAGGTCAAGATAATTCATTCAAAGGCATGATCAAATGTATTCAAATGAGAATGAGTAACTTAAGAAAAAAAAAGCAACCAAGCCAAATCCATTCGAATGTCCAAGTAAGCCATTCGAATGTCAAGGCTACCAGTTAATCATTCGGATGAGGTTAGTCCAATTCAAATGAACATGAAGTAGGGAAGTAAGAAATGAAAGTCATTCGAATGATTCCAACCCATTAGGATGAAAGCAAACCTATGCAGATGTTGCAAAAGTCATTTGAATGCATAGAAGAAATCAGAAAACAAGTCAAAATTCATCCGTATGAAGTCACTGTTGCATTCAGATGACTAGAGAAAATCAACAAGGAATTGACCAGTAAAGTGAAATTCACTCGGATGAGTAACACACACATTTTGATGACATGAGCAAATCAAGGAAATCAAGCTTGACATTCGAATGTCTTCACCACCTATTCGAATGTCATCCCAAAGTCAGTCTAACAAATGCGCAAATGAATGCGGTGGCACGAACAGTAAATTCAAGCAACTTTCTAGGTAACATTTCACCAAGTGTTCCCCCTCCTCCATGGGAGACAAGTTTAAAAAAGAATGATCTTCCTCGAAATCAAAGAAGGGGACGAGAACAACAAACTCTTTTTTTTTCTTTATGCTCAGAATCAGATAAGAATCAGTAGAAAGTAAATAATCTTTTCCTTTGCATTCTGCTTTGTTGTCTTATCTTTAGTATTGGTATGTACTTTTGAACACGCACTTCGGTTCTCGTTCTTCATTTTCTTTTTGTTTATTTCACTTCAGATACATTGCAAGTTCAATACCAGTTGTAGTTCAATTCAATATTCAACATAATAGTAGTTCATCTTCCTGTTATCAATTATTGCTTATTTTCATTATATTCATTATTCATCTGTCAAGTTTAATTTAAGTTGTTCATTTTACCTAAAAATGTGTGGCTAATCCTAAACTTGAGACAAAGCAAGGACAGTGTCCAATGCCACTGATTACCCAAGGTAGCCGAACTTCAGATGTTCAATAACAGAAACTAAGAAAGCTTGAGAACTATTCTTCATTAAAACTTCAGACTTGGATTGGTTCGTATGCCTAACCTAGAGTCTCCATACCATATATGGAGGTTGCTTAACTTAGAAATGTCCTCATACCCAAACTCGATTAACCATTTTGTTAAACATTATTTACACACTGATTTATGATAGCTGCTTAACATAGAGTCCTCCATGCCATGTATGGGGATTACTAGAATAAGAGTTATCATCATCTCGGTAGTGTATTTAATGACTAAACCTCAAGCCATTTGAACTTTCTATTATTCTTAAGAAAGCTATATGGGAATTAGTTGGGCTTAACACTCGAATTGTCTTGACCCAAGATCTTACCATGTCCAGACAATAGTTAATTACCATTAGTTCAAACCACTCTCATATTCTTTAAGCTAATTAATCTGGTGTGATTACCTCATTCCATGAGTAATCTCCCTATGAATCGACCCGAACTTACCCAGAAAATATAAATTTCTGCTACAATTACACTCATGCACCGGCAAGTATAAACGCCTCACCCTTTACTGAATAATTTAGCTTTCTAATAAACTTTGTTATAACCTAAAAATAAGATAAAAAGTGACAATGCAGGGTGAATGATGCAGCAAGAGGGTGATCATGGACTTATACAATGTGATTTTATGAATGTATGAATGAAGGGACGTATGTTATAGGTATTCAATGGTTTGTAAAATAATTTATTCCATTTTGTTTTTGGGGATGTAATGAGACATAAGTCTCCTTGTAATTTCATTTTAGTAGGAAAAATGTATATTATAAATTTCTTGTAAAATGAAGGAGCCATTAAGAGTTGGTGATCCAAGGAGCAAGAAGGCCACAAGGAGATTTCCTATGAGATGGGTCCAGCCCGCCATGTGTTTGATCCCTTATTAACCCTATTGATTAAGTCCAGAGGCTCGGATTTAATCAATTAGCTAAAAATTCATGATTACCCCACTTTGTATGCTTGAATTTATTTGTTTATGAGATACATAAAGGAAAATTTAATGCATGTGCAAAGTGAAACCTCAAAAAAAAAATTATGAATTTATTTTGAATGCATGAAGTTTATTTGTGTATGAGATACATAAAGGAAAAACTTAAATGCATGTGCAAAGTAAGACTTTATAAAATAAAGATTGAAATCTTCCCAAACATGCAAACTAATATTAGATACGATAAATAAGATTTGTCATGACCCTCTATCGTCGTAGGAATTCATCGCTCAATTGGGTATAGCCAACATACCACCAAAGTGTTTAGGTCATAGATGTTTCAAGTGGATTGCTGGTTGAGATGGTGATCTTGTTTATGTATGTCACTCTCCAACATATCACCAAAGCGTTAAGGAATAGGTGACATATGAGTCAGTGGATCAAACCTCACATGAGATATGATAGGCAAGAGTTGCCCACTCAAATATGTGGGTATCCCAACATACTACCAAAGTGTTGAGGGGTATTCATGTAGGAGAGAACTCGATCACCCGCCACGAGTCCCCTTAGGGATTAGGGTCTTCCACCATGGGAAGTGTGAGATTTAAAAAATTGAGTGAGAGGTACCATTTGGTTTGAGACCAAAACTAAATGGATTTTTGCAAGATAAACCAATCTAACAATCATTTATTTATTTGTGCAGCTTTTTAAAAAATGACACTTTCAAACCCTATCATGCGTCTTTTGGACAAAAATACTTTAACTGAACCCAACTACAAAGATTAGCTTCGTAACCTAAAACTGGTTTTGGGTATGGAGAAAATTCTTACTGTCTTAGAACAACATGTCCTTGAATCTCTTCATGAGGGCTGTAGTAAAGAGGAATGGGTTACTTAGGAAGAAATGAGTGATCAAGACTTGAGGGCTAGGACTTATAGTTTGGCATCTATAACCAATGAGCTCCTACATCAGCATGAGCACATGACTGATGCTCGTAGCATGATTGTGAATCTGCAAGAGGTCTATGGGGAACAAAATCGAACGATTAGATATGAGATATCCAAGTAACTGTTTAAGGCTAAGATGGAAGAAGACATTGATGTGGGAAACCACATACTTAAGATGATCAATTTGATTAGTCAACTTGAAGTGCTGGACTTCTATATGGATGTTGTCGACGCTTGGAATTGGTCGACCGTGATTCATCAGCCTGCACTGATAAAATAACCGCGAATGTAAAGAGAAGAAACAAATAGCATCAATAACAAATGATATGCAAGAGAGTTTTTATGTGGTTAGGCCAGAATGTTGCCTAGTCTACGACCATTCTTCGATAATTTCGGTAGAGTAACAGTATGTAATTGATTCTCCCTATATAATGGTTTTCGACCCTTATTTATAAAGTGATGTTTACAATTTGAATGACTTCTAAATATAGAAGGATAATATCATGAAGATGATATGTCCCTATCAGTTCCATAATATCGGGAAAGGTTTTCGTATTATCAGGGATCTGGTTTGTTTCAAATAAGGCAGGTGGGTATCGTCATCAATTATTCTGCGGTCTCTTTGTCATGCGACCTAAAAGGTTCGGCCAGCGAGATGAAGGCATTGTTGAGAGCTCGCTCGATTCTACAATCCGAGCTCGATTATCGGCGATGCGCGACCTTGCCATAACAACCTCGCCCTTGGGCCTGTTGGGCTTTGGGAGGTTGGGCCGAACCACTAGATTGTTTCCAGCCCAAAGTGGTCCAGGAAATACCCATAACACTGGCTCCCCAGCTCGTAGTTTGATCTTCGGGCTGAGAGTTGATGTATGCTGATCGATTTGGGCTAAGCGAACTATTATTCTACCTTTCAAATTTTTGCCCAATCATTTGAAGTCACGTTGTTCCATGCTGCACGTCTTGTCTAAGGCGCTTTTAATGAGCACATTCCCCGTAACCGCTTAATCATTATGTCCGTGGGCCCTATGCCTCTGTGCGTTACCGTTAGATCTAGGGCAACTCATCAGTCTCTCCATCCAATGGTGGAACTACCCAACCTATATAAGCGTGAGAGAATTCTTTTCCCCCTCATCGTGTTATTTTGAAACGTCTCTTACTCCCGCAACCTTCTTCTTCCTTCTGTCTCCAAGACTCCATTGCCGACTGCCCCGAAGCTTTTCCGCCTTTCACCGTCGTATTCTTGCCAAGCGTTGGTTCTTGTCCTTGACTTTTGCAACGATCAATCGAGAACAGTAAGTTTCTCCTAACTCTTTAGTTCGCTTTATCACTGTTCCCATTCTTTCTATCGACTCCTTTTCCATGCCTCGCCTTCTGGCAATGGCTGTGTATGTTTAGGGGCATCAAGTGATGTGTCACCTAGCCTTCGGGCTTGTCGACTTTAGGATTAGCGTTCAATTTTTTTGGAGGGTTGACAAAATCGTAGATTTAACCCCCTTTGTCTTAGGCAATACCCTGTTGCGAAGCGCACGATCTAATAGATAGGAAGTGTCCTTAGGAACTTCGGTTCATGAGGACTGGTCTGCCCTCAACGACCTAACTCTTCTTCTTCTTTTTGCCTTTTTATCGTAGATGTCTACATCAGGTTAGAGCACAACAAAGGGGCATGGGTGCGGACTACGCAAGATGCGGTCTCGTTTGATGCAGAGGTTGCTGAAAGAGTACCCCAGAGTTTCGACCCTATAGTCACCCAATGAGCTGCCGAGGAGTGCGTAACTCGTGAGGTCTTCAAGTGTTATCCTTTGAAGCTAAGGATCAATAAGTTGAGGTTGTACGCTCCGGAGTATCGTCTGCCCTGCGGCAGCTGTGTAATGGTGCTTTCTCCAAGCGACCATACAGCTTTTCCTCCCTCTAGGTTTCATAGCTGTCAGTCCTCAGCACCTAGAGTTCAGACTTAGGTTTCCAATCCAGCCCTACCTCATAAATATTCTCAACTACCTGAAACTTGCACCCTTTCAACTGACTCCAAACTCCTACGCCAATCTCACATCCTTAACCATACTCTTCAAAAAGAATAACCTTCCTCTTCCATTGCCCAAAAATCCTGTGGCGCTCTCACCCTTAAGTACCCTAGCTCAGGGACCCAAGGAGGAAGTGTCAATAAGGATGGTACATGTCACTCACATAAATAGAAAATGCCAAACAACAGAACTGGAAACCCCCGACAAGGGTACAAAAATAACATACATATATGTGGCAAATCTGTGTCTATTAAGGTCATATATACATAATAAATCTCAAAATACACTGATTTGACCCGTACATAACAAAATAGCTGAAGCTGACATCAAAAGAAGCCCTGAACTCTGGACTACTCTGTACATGTCTAATCTGGGCACTCAGAATCCACTAGGCCCGGCATCCGCTCTAGCCTTGCCCCTGCTTAGAATGACGCAAGCAAAGTGAGCCACAAGGCCCAACAAGCAATATAAAATAACTGGAAGCTAGAATAATTGAACTGAATAGCTAAACTAAAACATAAGATGGTGAGACATGAAAAGATAATTGAATCTCACACATCGCATATCTGAAATATACCATACTCATGGAAAGCTAAACCCACTAAAAATTGGCATGGGCTTTGATATCACATGCAATATACTGCTGACACCCACAATAAACTGACGTGGGGCTCTAAAATGTCGTGCAATTGAAACATGATTCATGCTTATATAATAAATACATAATCAGGATGTATGCAATACATAAATAACCTCGGAGCCAATAAGCCCCGCACTAATTTGATTTGTGGCGTTCACATACCACATAAGCCCGGCCTCTAATAGCCCATCGACTAACTGATATGTGTATGCCCCAACGGAATAATCTATAGCGGAATAACCCACTCAGTGCAAAATATAGGCACGCTAATCTTGATAATAATAATCCATGAATAAACCCATGCTTGCACACCTCATCATGAACCCATGTATGTATAGTAATCTTAAACTTTAACCATGCATTTAATCATACTTAAATAAAATAGCATGCTCGAATCATGTAAAATACTCCATATAATACCTCATATAATTCTTTTGCATTTATATAAATCATACGTGTAATGCATAGTCGAATCTGTAGATTTTCGTGAAGCATATTCGGACATGGGGCATTATTTAAAAAAAAATGGAAGTTGGACAATTTTGACATCCCTTGGTATTTTGGGCATAACTCTCTCATCTGAACTCCGATTGAGATGATTCAAGATGCTATGAAAATAAAAGAGGAATATCTATAACTTTCATGTTTTAAGTTGTGAGATATTCAAACTGTAATAGGGTCAAAATTGAGATGCAAAGTGGAAACAAAGTGCTGGAATTGACTGTAATTTTACTGTTCATCATCCTCTTGGTGGAATCGAATTTAAAACTCCCCCAACTCTGAAACCCTACCAAAAATAGCATCATCCCCAATGAAATAGGGGCAAACAAGACCTGTTGGACTGGTTACAATGAAGTTTAACCACAAAATGAGATCAAACGAAGCTTTTGATACAAAATGATATATTTATATATACATATGTATAACTAGAAAGACATAGCTATATGGATGAGGATGCTTGCCTTTTCTTATTTCTAACTTGTTGATAAACCACCTAAGCTTGTTTTTCCACTACCCTTGCTTGCTAACTCTTGAAGAGACAAAGAAACAAAGACGCTAAAAAACTCTCTGCTTCCTGCGCGTATTCCTTCCTCTGATGGCCGAAATTATCACCACTTCCTCATCTCTCTCTTAGATGAATACATACACATGGGCTCTTTAGGTGCAAATAATTCACATACAATGATTCCAAAAGCAACAATCTCACATACTTTGAAGCATTAGGAAGCTAGAAGAAGGAACTTGGCCGTCCAACTCACGCGCACAACTCTCTGCGTCCACACAATTAAACCCAAATCACTTATATAATATAACCCACTTACACCACATTGCCATACAAATAGATACACCACATAATTAACTCAATAACATAATTTATTTATTTAACAATCTCCACATATTACATAAATCACCATATACTCTTACACTAGATATCACAATATCTCTAGGGCGTTGCAAGTTCTCCCCCCTAAAAAAATTTGGTCCTCCAAATTCGTACCTGGTCATATAATTAATTGGGGATAAGATTGCTACTTCTTCTCCTCTAACTCCCATGTAGTTTCCTTAGGGCTATGCAACTGCCACTGCACCTTCACATATGGAATGGTCTAGGTCCTCAATACCTTCTCCTTACAATCTAGGATACAAAGAGGCTCCTCCTCATAAGACACATCCTTTTGGACCTCAAGAGATAGATAATCAATAATATGCTTGGGATCTAGCACATACTTCCATAACATCGATACATGAAACACATTATGAACATGAGACAAACGTGGTGGCAAAGCTAAGTGGTAGGCAACTGACCTTACATGCTCAAGAATCTCAAATGGTCCAATATACCGAGGGCTAAGCTTCCCCAATAAGAAAAAATGTCAGATGCCTTTCATAGGTATAACTTGCAACAAAATAGAGTCACCAACATCAAACTCAAGCGCTCAGTGACGCTTGTTAGCATAACTCCTCTGCCTGTCTTGGGCAACTTTCATCGGTGCCCTGATAAGCTGAATCTTCTCTGTCGTGAGCTCGACTAATTCCGGTCCCAACACCGCTGTATCACCTAGTTCCTCCCAACATAACGGTGATCTGCATGGGCGACCATATAATGCCTCGTACGGTGGCATCCCAATACTAGCATGGAAACTGTTATTGTAGGCAAACTCGATCAACGGGAAGTGATCACACCAACTACAATGAAAATCCAAGACACAGGCTCTCAACATATCCTCCAGTGTCTGGATAGTACGCTTTGTCTGCCCATTAGTCTGTGGATGGAATGCCGTGTTGAACCGTAACTGTGTGCCTAATGCCTCTTGTAACCCCCTCCAAAAATGCAAAGTAAATCTGGAGTCTATATCTGACACAATGTTAGAGGGCATTCCATGCAACCTTACTACCTCAGCAATATACACTGTTGCCAATTAGTTTAGAGAATAGGTCTTCTTCACTAGCAAAAAATGTGTTGTCTTCATCAGCCTATCAACAATGAACCATATAGCATCGTGACCTTTCACAGTCCGAGGCAAACCTGATACAAAGTCCATAGATATAATGTCCCATTTTCACTCTAGAATAGGTAAGGATTGTAACATACCTGCAGGTCTCTGATGCTTTGCCTTTTCTTGCTAACAAATAAGACATTGCGACACATACTTCGCAATATCCCTCCTCATGCCATCCCACTAAAACCTTCGTCGTAATGTTTGGTACATCTTCGTCACACCTGGGGGAATGGTGTAACGAGATCTATGTGCTTCAGTCAGAATCTCCTGCCTGATATCTTCAACATTTGGAACACAAATCCTATGATACAACAACAGGTCATCCCCTCGCTGACTGTAACCCAATAGAGTAAATCTCTCCATATTATCCAAAATCTTAGTTGATAATCGATTAAGGCATTGAGTATAGTCGAGTTTGTTTAATACTACTTGAGTGAATGATCTTGATTGTTGAGTATTTATTGCAAGGTTTCAACTATATCAAACATAATTAAATGATCAAAGTGATAGCCGGGTGATTTATCTTGATAATTGACTAAGAGTTGTGCATAATTGATTATATTCTTCTATTAGTCAAGTATCATTACTTGGACATTGATTATAAGTGATATGCCTTGCAAACTTGGAGCGTCATGGAACCTAAAAGAGTTACGATACATGGACATGAAGCCCAAAGGGCCTACGAGTTACAAGAGATCAAGGAAACAAGCTGAAGGAGCAAGAGGTCGAGCCGAGACCAAGCAGGGAGGACCCACTCAGTCATAACCGAGTGGGTGTGACACTACTTCGATTTTTTAGGAATAAATCTCTTGTCCGGACTCCGATTGAGATGATTAAAAATCCTATAGAAATACAAGAGAATTATCTACAACTTTCGTGTTTTACGTTTTGAGAGATACCGACCGCATCAAGGCTGAAATCAGCCGAGACCAACTAGGGAGGACCCACTCGATCATGACCAAGTGGGTGTGACACTACTTTGGTTTTTTGGGTATAACTCTGGTGTCTGAAGTTAGATTGAGCTGATTCAAAATCCTATGGAAATCTAAGAGAATTATCTACAACTTTTATGTTTTAAGTTTTAAGATATAAGGGCTGCATTAAGGTGGAAATGTGGCTTGAATTTTAGGCATGGGAACCTCTCAAGACCGAACCAAGAGGAAGCACAAAAGAAGGCATCGAAGCCAAGTGGGAAAAGATCCACTCGGTCATGACCGAGTGGGTATCATTTGCTCCCTTACGGACGGGCTCTGAGACTCTCGGATGGGCCGCAAAATCTATAGAATGGGCCGCGAGACTCTCGCCGATATTGCAACACGTGTCTCATATTTCTCCTTTATAAATAGAAGGCCATGTCTCCGACATAAAGGTACGCGTTCTTGGGCACTCTCAGGACATTTTTTTCGAACTTTTGCTCTCGGAAACTAACTTAGGCATTTGAGGGTTTGTGCGGGGACCCCCACCAGTGCCCTTAAAGGTGTTCCCGTCTTGCAGCCCAATAGGTCATCAGAGGCCACTCAGTCATCAAGGCCACTTGTTCATCAAGGCCACTCGGTCATCAGAGGCCACTCGGTCATCAAGGCTACTTGGTTATCAAGGCCACTCGGTCATCAAGGCCACTCGTTCATCAAAGGCCACCAGATCATTGAGACCCACGTGATCATTAAGACCCACCTTATCACCAAGACTCTCAGCACATGTTGGTGGAGATATTCTTAGCACACGGTGGTGACAAGACTTCAAAATGCTCACAAGGCCTGAACGAGACTCCCGTGATCAACCACGAACACCAATTGTACTCTCCCACAAAAAAAAAAAAATAGATTGTTGTATTTTGGAAACAACAATTGGTGTCGTCTGTGGGAAGAAGGACAAGAAATCAACTTAAGAATGGCAAACACCCATGGACACTGATGAACTCTTTCTCAAGGCGTAGAAACACGTCTACCTCCATGGAACTCTCAACAACAGAGAGCGCACCCGCCTCCTTAGGGCTCTCACCCTCAGGGAGTGCCTCCCTCTATTCCAGACTCCCACTCACAGGGAGCATCTTCGCCTCCTCCCAACTCTCAGCCACATGAAGGTGCTTGCTCTACATCCCCAAATTTGTAAGTAGGGTACCAGCCAACCCCACCTCTGCTTAACATTAACTCACAAGCATACCCTGCTGATCATGCCGGGACTTCGTGACTGCCATTGCTCATGGTCCCGTGGGATGAGTATGAAGCATTAAGACAACAACATGCCGAGGGTATGCAGGCACTTCGAGACATGTATGGGATAAAAATGAAATCTCATGATGACTTTAAAGATAAAAATGAAGCCTCATGATGACTTTAAGGATAAGATTTGATTGGATAACATTTGATAAGATTTGATTGAATATGATTTGATTTGGATAAAGATTTGATTTGAATAAGATTTGATTCAGATAAAAATGATTGTAGAAAATTTTAGAAGATTTGGAATGATTAGATAATATTTTAGAAGATTTGAAATGATTAGAGAATATTTTAGAAGATTAGAGAAAATTTGAAATGATTGGAGAAGATTTTAGAAGATTTGAAATAATTGGAATATTTTGGAAGATTTGGAAAAGATTTGAAATGATTAAGAAATATTGTATTATAATGTGACTTACTTGGTAACCAAGTTTCAAAGCCTATAAATAGGGTATTCATGGCCAATGGTTTTCTTATTCAAAGTTATGATAAATTTGTTCTAGACGATAGTGCTTCGGGTTTAGTGGATAGAGGGTTTTTAAAGCATACGCGAGGCATCACACGTGTAAAGCACTTGGGCAGCGCGTAAGGGCATGTAAGGAGGTGGTTTGGTCAAAAGAATTTATGGGTTGCATGAAAATCGAGGTTGGGCACAAGATTTGAGGTGTTCCGAGTTTCGTTCAAAATGAGTGTTCACCCTCAAAACTTGGTTTATTGTGAGCATTTCTATTTCAACTTAGTTTGTTGTGGGTGGTTCGACCATGTACTTGAATTTGTTACATACAAACAGTTTAACCAATGAAGGTTGTTTTCATGAGGGAGGTTCGTCCCAAAATGTTTATACATGTGCATTGAATTTTGCAAATTAAATTATGTGCATGAAATGTTGTTTTATATGATGCATTGAATCATGGTATGTGGCATCGACATATGTTTTTGTTGTCCATATGGGATGTCAACCTAGGATGTGGTCCGGATAGTGTAGCCGTAATTCCCAAGGGTGTTGCTGGAATAACGTATAGGGGTATCCCATGTCAGGTGTGCTTGTCGAGATGATTGTTTAGGGTTCTGTGCCGGGCTGTGTGGTCAGGAAAGTTGCACTAGGACGACTAGTTGTCCATGTGGGATATGAGTTGGGAATGGGCAATGTTTTTGAATTCCTTTGAAGTGGGAACATAATCCTTGATGTGATTGTAGAGAGACGGGTTTTTGCATTGATGTTGACCCTCCTAAGCCGAGAGTGGTAACAATTGTTCTCGAGGTGTCAGGGAGATGTGTTGACTTTGCCCCTCTTAAGCTAGAACTGTGTTGTGCCAATGTGTGGGTGGGATGATGTTGCCTTTAAAGAGATTGCTATTTCCCCAAGGTTGGGTTAAGCGATGTGTGAGATTCTCTTGGGCTGGGGCTTGTCAGGTTATGTCGATTTTGTTTCATGTCGTGCATACATTCATGAAAAATGTGTTATAAACTCTCACTTAGATGATTCAACATCTTTTTTGGACTTTGTTTCTAGAATATTCAAACGTTCCAAGTGAAGGCAGCGACGCTAAGGGGAAAGGAATTATCGAGGGTTAACGGCGATTAGTAGATAGTTCGTAGCATGTATTTCATTTATGATGTGTATTTTGATGATGTCATGTTAAGTGATAAGTACGATTTTTCATGTTATGAATAAGATGAGTTCAGTTATGTATCGTTTAAGGTTACGATCCAATTTTCACATGTATGATGATTTTCCTGTCTTAGTTTATTCATTATTAAGTTTGATATACTGAGAAGGTGTAAGGAGATTGTCAGGAAACGATTTATGTTGAGTTTATGTTGGAAAAAAATATATATTTCTGAAATCTTGCATTATCTAGCGCCTTGAAAAAGCGGGGCATTATAGAAATAAAGATAGTGTACATAGAAAACTCACAATTTTTATATAGAGACGATTTTTTTTTTTTTCTCTTTGAAGTTTAAAATATTCTTTTTGTAAATAGAGATAGATTTAGAGATAAGAAAAATTTCATCTCTACTTAAAAAATCAATCTCTAAGACAGATGCAGATGAAAAAGATGCTTGCACTAAGCTAGTATTACAAGAGATTCATGATTTTTTTTTAAAAACATTTTCAAAACTATATAAATGCAACAAAAACTAAAGTTTCTTACTAACCCAATAGTTTTAACCATGTGTATATATTTTTTATTCAAAATGAAGACCCATAATGTAACACCCGAGATTTTTGTTTCTTTTATTTCTGAGTTCAAATATGTAATATCTAAGAACTTTAAATTGTGATATATACCAGGGATCTTTAAGTTCAGATATATGGCGAAATGAGACATTTTCAAGGGGTTATGAAACTCCTAAGACAAAAATTTAGTTTTTGAACTGGTGGTAAAATCGTAATTACCAAGTCTGGGTAAAAGTCAATTTTTTGGAAAAACTCGGGCACAAGTGTAATTTACTAAAACCCTCGGGTATTAATGTAAGAAATCATTTCTCCAAGGGCAAAAGTGCAATTAAAAGATGGCGGAGGACCAACTTGCAAGGGTCTAAGCACAATTACCCAAAAAGTTCAAGCCAAAATGTAATACTGGTAAACTAGCTAAAATATCAACCAAAAATATCAAGGATTAGCCAATCAACACCCTCTAAGGGTCCTTGTAAGGTGAAAGTTGAAAGTAAAGCAAGATCACTATGGGGCAAGCAGCGTAGTTCAAAAAATTTTGAATCTTACCCCGATCCCAGTGATTGGATCAACGTCGAAATCAAATCAGTCATATACAAATAAAATAAATCTAACCTTTCGATTTTCGAGTCGTTCGTGGATTCAAGCCTTCCAAGCGTCCGGCCTCTAACTCGTGATACGCGGCACGCATCCGTTGGCAAGGAAGAGCGGAATAGGAGTGCTAGCTCCTTCTCCTTTTTGCGGCTTGTATATGGACTGAAAAGAATATCTACGTTTCAAATCGATGCCAAAAAGAAACGGGAAAGAATGAACGACAATTATTTTTCAACTCTTGAAAAACTATACCAAAATAATCACTAGTTTGGGAAACCCATAAAGGGATATTTATAGAGTTACATCTTAGGGTTTCTTAAACCCTAATGGATTGAGCGGCTAATCCTAGTTCAACTAGAATCTTAAATGGTCTTATTCTAATCCAACTAGAAATATAATTAGTGGCCCAAATCCATTTATAAAATATTTAATCCAAATCTAATTCAAGTCCAAATATTTATTATTTAATATTTGGTCCAAATCTAATTTAGCCCAAATATTAATTTAAGCCCAAATATATTTTATTTTCTATTTTCCACTCCAACAAATAGAAAATTACTAAATTAGAAACTCCTTCCTAATTTAATTAATTGTTATTTTAGGAAACTCTTTCCTTTATGACGACCCCTCGTCATATATACGTCATTACGTTTCTTTGTTCTTTTTTTGTGAGAATCTACGATGACATAACTTTTTGCCGAAGTGTCCCACTTAACCATACGTCTGCTCTCCTGGTTTAAGCCAAGGATCATGCCTATTGCATATGACTTATTAGGCTTCCGAATATGTTGGCAATGTATCGGTACGAACACATAAGACAAGATTGGCCTTTAGCAAGGCATCATGCCTACCCAATTATTCAGAAGGATTCATAATCCGCAAATAATCTTTCACAAGCATGGTTATTATGTAATTCGATCCTCTCGTCAATATATCTTATATGATCTCAAGTCTGGCAATGTGTTGCTTGATTATGATCACATGAGTTTTTCTTCTGTCATCCGGATATCTTCATTTAATAGAAAGTGAATTAATAACTCCTTATTGATCTCTTTCACCATGCCCATGGATTTAAAGTGAATATCCATCGAAGGCGCCTTAGATACATCATCCTCTATCAAGAGATAGACGAGTCCCATCTTGGTTATACACCTACCTCCATAAGCCTCACAATATGCCCAACGATCGCCACATGCAACATTTATCTAGGCCCATCGAAACGATGTCAAAGCATATCAGTCTTCGTATGAGATTACTGTGACAACCTCAGGTCCAAGGATTAGTTACACCCATCTCGTATGAGAATACCATCAACATATAACCAAAATGGATTCTTATGGCGAGTCATGTCCAGTGACATGTTCTCCAACATTGGTCACCTATGTATTTGTCTAGGCATCTCCATACTTATGGGTGTGAGACCCCCATTGCTACCACATAGCAAAAACATAGCATATACAAGTCTTACTGCAATTGTCAATGTCCATTCTTGACATTGTTATGACTTGAGACGTTTAATGATGTCCAGAAATTGTGATGCATCATCTCACATCTTTATAGATTAATCACAATATACATCATATGGACTTCTATCTAGTTTCACCTGGTCATTACAATAACAAAAATAAACTAATAGAATGACTTATTGTGAATTTGAATAACTATTTATTCAAATAATAAATATGATTACAATTGTCAATGTACAACATGTCCAATCTAATTGGGTTTAGAGCACCTACACTAACAATCTCCCACTTGCACTAGGAACCAATCATTCATGTATCTTATACTTGATGATCAAACATGACTTTTATGTTTCTCTTGGGACAGAGCTTTAGTCAAGGGATCAACGACGTTATCATCCATCGATACTTTCTATAAATGTCACCTCGACTGATAATCTCTATTATCATATGGTGATGCCACAATACAAGTTTGATTCATTGATGAGACCGTGGTTCCTTCGCTTACGCGATAGCTCCATTGTTGTCCCAATAAATGTTATTGGATCAACAATGTTAGACACCACTTTAAGTTCACCAATGAACTTATGGATCCATACAACCTCCTTAGCTTCTTCGAAGACTGCTATGTATTCGACTTCACTTGTTGAATCTGCCACTATCTCTTGTTGGAACTCTTCCAACTCATGGCCCTGCCATTTAAGCAGAATATGAATCCCGACTATAAGTGATTTAAAATCATCATGATCGGATTGTAAACTGGCATCCGCGAACCCCTTCACAGTAAGCTCTCATTCTCCATATGACAAAAACATCTCTTTAATACTTTATAAGTACTTAATGATGTTTTTCATAGCAATCCAGTGTTTCTCACCTGGATCAACCTGATATCTACTACATATGCTCAAAGGCATATGCGATATCAGCCCTCATACATAACATGACATACATGATTGAGCCAATAGCCAAGGCATATGGTGTTCGATTCATCCTATCTCTCTCATCTTGTGTCTTCGGACACATAGCCTTGGAGAGATGTATTCCATGTGACATGGGAAGACTTCTCATCCTAAAATCTTCTATGCTAAACCTCTTTAGCACCCTGTTAATGTCCATTCTTGATATTGCTACAACTTGGGATGTTTAATGATGTTCAGAAACTGTGATGCATCATCTCACATATTTATAGATTAATCATAGTATACATCATATGGACTTTTATCTAGTTTTATCTGGTCATTACAATAACAACAAGAAACTAATAGAATGACTTCTTGTGAATTTGAACAACTCCTTATTCAAATAATAAATATGATTACAATTGTACGTGTACAATATGCCCAATTTGATTGGGTTTAGAGCACCTACACTAACAGAAATATCCTATTAGGCGTTTGAGGATAAGATCAACGACGACGTGGCACAATCCTATTGGTCTGAATTTCAAATAACTTTCAAATTCAATTTTGGATTCCAAATAAATCTTCAATTCTACTTTGGATTCCAAACCTCATTTAAATGTAACTTAAGACACATGTCAAGATTTGATTTGGGCAAGTGGCAAGGTAATTATTGTTGTGCTAGGTGGCGGGACACTTGACAAAGAAAGATTGGCTTGGAATCATATAAATAAGCTTGAAATCTAACTTCCCAAACCATCTCAAAATTGTGTGAGCCAAATCCATATTACTTTGAGAGCATTTTTAGAGAGAAATAAGATCTTGAGTATGAGAGAGAATTTCTGTAAAAAGAAATAGAGAAAGTCGGTGAAAAACGAGGGAGAAAACTAAGGAGAGGCAAAGGCTTGATAGAAAACGGACAGTCACCAAAGAACTGCTGTAACAGTCATAAAATCGGAGAGGTAAGTCTAATTTATTTCCATTATCATATAGAAGATTGAAATAAGAGTACGTAGGTTCAAACGGAAGTCGATTCAGAGTTAAAATGAGGGAGATATGGCAAAAATACAAAAAAGTGTCGAATCTGCCTTTAGCGCGTGAAAATAGGCGCCACCTTTTCTTGGGGCACGTTAATGCCTTTCTTCCCACGAAAATTTTCAGTTTTTCTCCTATTTAAATTCCCTACAACTTTATATAAGAACAATTTAAGTTTGGCTTATGAAAACTTATGTTTTCTGTAGAGAAACAAACTTGTTAAGGTGTGAAGACCTTAAACCTTAGAAAAATCTTGACCAACCAAGTTGAGGTAAGTACATTATGAACTATTTATGATGTTTAAGCATGCCCATGAATTATGTTATGTGGTCCCTCATGTTATGTTATGTTCACGCAAGTTTCGGGATCAGAGCTCGGTAGCGCTACGCATGAGGGTTTGTGCCCCCGTAGTTGGTGGAACCTCTCGTGTCTTCTTATGCTATGTTATGTTATGTCTTGCTTAAATACATATGAAGGGTCTCTTGTATTTATTGAGACTCGCATGAATCTCATTCCATATTTTTCCCCCCAGGTGATAGCGAATGAGGAGATTGGAGGATAGACGTGGAACGAGGTGGCCCCTTTAAAATGAGATTCTCATAAATCTAAAATTAGTCTTTCTTTCCTTTATTGAAACAAGTTTTCAAAGTTAAAATCTAAATGTTATGAGAAAGTTTGTGTAAAAGACTATTTTTGTGGTTTATGTTACGTTTTCCGTCTTGTCAAATTTCAAATATCCTTATCATTCTTTATGAATGAAAAACCCCGCTTCATTTAACACTAAACTCTAATTTGGTAACCAATCGAAGTCATGAGACGATGGGGGTGTTTTTTTGGAATTTTCATCTAAGATCCTCAAATAGAGTTACATATGTACCTATACCTTTTATTCTCAAAAAGTATAAGAGTTATATTTGTCACATATATATGTATATATATATATATCAAAAGGAAAAAAATATATATGAAGAAATATGACCGTCTGCCCTATGTTTTTATGCTCATGCAAGTTAAGGGTGTCACACATAACATTAATTTTTAGCTTTTGAAGTGATGTTGATACTAGTTATTTCTTTAAACTTTGTCCAGAACGTTTCAATCCTTTTCCTTAAGCTCTCTTGTGCTTCTTTTGTCTTGACTGACCAAGCTTCTTTCACAAATGTGAAAACCCAAATTACTCCACACTAAAAGTAGACACTAAAACCCTTTATCGGTCACTTGTGCTAGTAGAGATCGAGTAAAGGTGATGAGAAAATGTCTATAATTTTTATGAGATTAGTGATAATTTTAATTGAAATTAGCTTAAATGTTTATTATTTGGTCTTTTTGAAAAAATTTAGAAACTAATTTGACGAAAAATATATAATCTGTTTATTTAACAATACTAGTAACAAAAGGGTGTTGTGCTTAATATTAAAAAAAATTCAAAAATTGATTAGCTGGATTTTTTATTTAACTTGTTCAAGTCAAATGGTCAAGATTCATAAGGTATATGGTTAATTTACCCCAAGAGAAAACATACACTGAAAAGACAGGGTAAGATGGCTATTTTATTTTTTTCTTTTTACATTAAAGGGATTCTTTGTAATTCTTAAAAATAAAAGAACAATCCTTGTAATTAGACCGTACTCAAGGTAGGTAGTGTAATTTGTCTCAAATTGTAAGAACTATCAACGAAAGAGAAGAAGCAAAATAAAAGACATAAGGGGGCATTCCGAGAATTGAACTCGGGACCTCTTGCACCCTAAGCGAGAATCATACCACTAGACCAAATGCCCTTCGGCTATTTCTTACTATATAATAGTTTCTATCTTAATCTTTCATTCAGTTACCTTATAAACCCTCGGTTTTCCGTCTTCATCTTCACAATCCCGCCTCCTCGTCGCCTGCTGTCATCATCGGATTTCTGAAACTTGAGGAAATGGCTCTACTTCACATGGTTCGATCGCAGGCCTCTCGTCATCTCAAATCCACAAGCTACAGCTCAGGTTTTTCCTCTATACCGACACAAACTTGCGCATGCATTTGGATCTCTTGATCTTTCAAGTTATGCCAAACCTCCCACCTTGCTCTATTCCAACTAAATGGATTATTTCTTTATTCAATTTGAGTATGCTTATGCTTACTTTGCTTGGAATTAGTTGCTCCATGATTTCGTTCAAACCTAGTTCTTTTTGGCTCTGCTGCCTGTATGTTTGACGTGAATGTATCGGAAACTGTTGGTTTACTACAATTGCACTGATCAAGAACATCTAAGTGTTGCAAATGTGATTTTGCATGATTGTTTGGTCTTTTTTTAGCTCTTCAACATTTTGTTTTACTATTTAAGTAAATTTGGATAAATTTAGGGTTTTAGAACATTGCTTCAAATTTCAATCTTTTATTTCAGCGACATGGGTTACTATGATTGGCTTCAGCTGTGCTTCCCCTCCTTGCATTTTGGCCAATTTCAAGCCAAGGATTTTCCGAGTGAGAAATAATTAATAAAAGCAGGCCCTCAATTTTACAGGCAATGTTATTAAATAAATATGTATTCTAGATAGACGAACAGTTGGGGATCATGTCTTTTCCTCATCACTTGTTAGTAATCATGTTTGAACAGATAGTTAGATTTGTCTGAAAACATTTCTCCACTTTCAAGTATTGCTTTGCATGTGTTGCAATGGTATGGTATGTAGTTTTTACAACTGGTCTTATTGTGTTATCACAGTTCTGGAAGTTCTTACTTTATTCTCCAAGAACTTCAAGCCATTTTTCTTTCCTTTAATGAATTGGACTACAAAAATTATATCGTAAGAAATAAGTCTTTCGTCTATGATACTTTATAACTTACAAGGGCATTTGATAAAACTTCAGTTTTAGTTCTTTTATTTATTTGTTTTTTTTTTTGTGTGTTCACGTCTTGTTAGAATAGTGTATATAATGTAGTTTAGCTATTGTACTACATTAGTACTAACTGTACTACACTTGTACTGCATGGCCCATTACTTGTTATTTCTTGTATATAATTGACTCAATAGTATCAATAAGAGAAAATATAAATCATTCACCCATAGGGCTTTTTCCCCTAATTTATCATAGTATCAGAGCCTAAACCCTAGAGTCCCGCTATGTTTCTCTCTCTAGCGGCTTCCATATCCTATCTTCTCTCTCTCTCCCTGCACTTGTCTAGACTTGTTCACCCACTTCCTAGTGTTGTTTGAGAAATCCAACCACACCATTGTGTTAGAAAGTTCCAATTGGCCTGACCTTGGAAGCTCGTTGCAGGAATTGTCGCCACGCACTGCTATGTGCTACCTCTTCTGCTACTGGTGTCGCAACTTCCCACCTTCGATCTCGCTTTTTCGGTGGTTGTTTCAAGACACCAACCACACCACCGGGACTAGCACCTTCCGATCTGCCTAACCCCAGAAGTCCACTGCCAGAAACTGCTGTGCCCCATGTGTCGCCGTGACTGTTCTAGGGAGGTTTCTACACTGTTTTGGGTCCTTTTCGACCTCATTTCACTCAAATTTTGAGAATTGAGAGTTGCCTTCCATCCAAATCATGTATAGCACTGGTTCCTCTATTGATGTGGGCTCCAAATTTGGTATTTTCTCTCAAATTATCACTCCTTCTCCAGTCATTACCTTTGAAAACCTGATTGGTAGTGCCAACTATATGTCTTGGGCTGCATCTATTGAATTATGGCTTTTGGGTCAAGGATGTGAGGATCATTTGACTAAGAAGGTAGATGATATTCCTACAGTTGAACAGGCTACTTGGAGGAAAGTTGACGCTCTCCTTTGCAATTTAGTATGGCAATCTATTGATCCTAAACTTTATGTTATGTATAAAGCTTATAGGACTTGTTGTCAGTTATGGAACAAAGTTAAAACTCTTTACCTAATGATACCCAACGGCTCTATAATATTGTGTTTAACATGGTTCATTGGAAGCAGCATGATCTCGACATGTTTGATTTTATTAGCAGACTTGAATCACTTAAAGAGGAGTTTCATTCCCTCATGCTCATTGGGACTAATGTTGAGGAACAACTACAACAGAGAGACAAGTTCTTTATGGTATTGACATGCATTATACCTGAACTCTCTCTAGTTAGTCCCACCATTCCCTCTCTAGAGGATGTTCTTGCTCGACTACTTCATGTTTCTTCTTCGATCATAGTGCTTGAGGCCCTTCAATAGACTCTTTAGTTTTGGCCTCTCAAATTAGTGTTAGAGGAGAGCAAGAAGGAGGATGAAGTGGTAATTCAAACAGAGGAAACTGCCCCAAATGCAATTATTGTCACTGGTGGGGTCACACTAGATAGAATTGTCATAAATTACATGGCCGACCTTCTCGTGTTACTAATGTGGTTCAAGCCGTTAATCTTGACTCTCAATCTGAAGTATCAGAGGGTTAGTCATCGCCATTTCTTCTCTTGACTGGAGTTGATTATGAGGAATACCTCTAGTATCAAGCCACTAAGTAGTCCACATCCTCTGTTGCTTCAGTAGCTCCTACTGGTAATTCTATTGCTTGCCTTACTCAGTTTTCCTACTTGACTCTTGGGTTTTCGATTCTGGTGCATCTGACCATATCTCTTGTAATCAACATCTTTTCTCACATTTTAATTATTCCACATGTCTTCCTTGTGACATTTTAATCAATGTTTAAAGCAGTTGCCAAGGGTATTGGTTAAGCTCAACCCTTTCTTTAATTAATTATGGATTCTGTTCTTTATGTTTTTGGATGTTCTTATAATCTTGTATCTATTAGTAAATTAATCCGTGCTCTTAATTGTTTTGTTACTTTTGTTGATAATTCTGTTTTTGTGCAAGACTAGGGTACGGGACGGATGATTGGTGTAGGCGTGAGTCACAAGGACTTTACCATCTTTCATGCCTCCATCATCAATTGCCTGCACTTTTATTGAGTCTCTAGCCCTTATCCACAATTGCTTAGGGCATCTTAGCCTTTCCAAACTCCAAAAGATATTTTCAGGCCTTTCTAGTTTGCCTTCTTTAGAGTGTGAGTCGTGTCAGCTTGGTAAATATTGTCATACTTTCTTTTCCAAGCGTCGTCAATAATTGGGTTGCATCCCTCTTTGAATTGGTTCATACCGATGTTTGGGGTCCTAGTCGTGTCATTTTTGTTTTAGGATTTCAATATTTTATAACCTTCATTTATGACTATTCTCCATACACTTGGTTATTTTTAATGAAAAATTGTTTTGAGTTATTCTCTATTTTTCAAGATTTTTGTGCTGAAATTAAGACCCAATTTGTGCTGTGATAATGCCCGTGAATATTTTTCTACTCATTTCACTACATTTATGTCTTCTTAGGGTATTATTCATTAGTCTTCTTGTGCTCACACACCTCAACAAAATGGAGTTATGGAGTGTAAATTGCCATCTCATTGAAATTGTTTGCATTCTTTTGCTCCATAATAATGTCTCTTTTCGCTTTTGGGCTGATACTGTTCTTACTGCTTGTTATTTGATTAATCGTATGTCTTCATATATCTTGCAGCACAAAACTCCACATTCCATTTTTTTCTTGCTTAAACCCCCTATCTTCTTCCCTTTTGTGTCTTTGGTTGTACTTGTTTTATTCATGATCTGATCCCTAGGCGAGACAAACTTTCTGTCAAGTCCATCAAGTGCATCTTCTTTGGTTACGCTTACCTTTAGAAAAGGTATAGGTGTTATTCTCCTGACAGTCAGCATTACTTCATCTCCGTTGATGTTACGTTTTTCGAGTCTTCTCCTTTCTTCCCATCATCTGTGTCTATTTCTAAAACAACTAGTGAGGCATTTTCAGATCCAGGGTGGCACCAAGCAATGGTTGATGAAATGATTGCTTTACATTCTAATGGCACTTGGGAATTTGTTCCCTAACCTCTTGGTAAGTCTATTGTTGGTTGTTGCTGGATTTATAGCGTGAAAATTGGTCTTGATGGACAAATTGATCGCTTTAAAGCTCGTTTAGTTGCAAAAGACTACGCTGAAATTTATGGATGCAGACAACGATGATAGACCTGTAGGGGAGGACCAAGATAAGGAATAGGGAGAACCTCAAAAATGGCATTGCCCTCAATTGTAGAACACAACAGCTGGCATATCTAAGAATGTGAAGCACAGTGTTAGGACCCAATGGTTTACTAGGGCTAAAATAGTAATTAGTTTATTTTACATTTTACGTGTAATTTCCTTTGGTTGTATTTTTCCATTAGTTCGTTATTTTCTGAAGAGTAGCTATATAAAGCTACTCAAATTTGTTGGTAGGCATGTTTTGAATGATAATTGAATTATCTCATTTCCCTCTCATCAATTCTCTCTCAATCTCCCTCTCTCGATCTCCTCTGATTTCTCTAGTCTCTCCCTTTCTCTATTTTGTCCATTATCTCCTCTTTCTGTCCAATTCTCTCCCGATCCTTTCTGTTCTTGATCCTAATTCCCTCATATTCTCCCTAAGTTCCAATCCAAACTCTAGGCTAAACCCTAAGTACATGACACAAAGAATCCCAATGATTGTCACCTGGAGGTAGCAGGAACTAGCTAATTACACCCACAACGAAAGAAATATCTGGCCAAGTGATAGTGAGATAGTTTAGCTTTCCAACAAGTCTTCAGTATCTTCCAAAATCTGCTAAAGGCTCCTTTTGTCCTAGTAAGATTTTAACATTTAGGTCCATGAACGTATCAACAGGTTTGCAATCTAACATTCTAGTTTCTTCAAGAATATCTAAAGCATATTTTCTCTGCGAGATAACAACACCATTATTAGATTGAGCTACCTCAATACCAACAAAATACTAAAGTCTACCCAAATCTTTAATTTGGAAATGATTAAAGATATGCTTATTTAATTACAAAATACCATCCTAATCACTTCCGGTGGTGATGATATCATCTACATACACAACAAAATTGATGCATTTGCCATGTGATGAGTGGCGAAAGAAAACAGAATAGTCTGCCTCATTTTGAATCATGCCAAACTCCCATATAATGGCACTAAATCACCCAAACCAAGCTAATGGAGATTGTTTCAATGCATAAATGGAGCGACAGAGTTGGCGTATCGAACCAGACTCCTCCTGAGCCATAAAGCTTGGCGATTGCTCCATATAGATCTCTTCCTGAAGATCGCTATGAAAAAAAGCAGTTTTGATGTTCAGCTGATAGAGAGGCCAATGACACATAGCAGCCATGGAAAGAAGCAACTGAACATAAGCAATCTTGGCCACATGAGAGAAAGTGTGTCCATAATCCAATTCATAAATTTGAGTGTAGCTTTTTGCAACTAGACGAGCTTTAAGGCAATCAATCTGTTTGTTAGGACTGACTTTCACGATATAAATCTAGCAACAACAAATAGTAGATTTGCTAGGAGGTAAGGGAACCAATTCCCAAGTGCTATTAAAATGTAAAGCAGTTATTTCATCATCAATTGCTTGGCACCACCCTGGATCTAAAAGTGTCTCACTAGTTGTTTAAGGAATAGACACAGAGGATAAAGAAGACACAAATGCATAATAGGGTGAAGACAAATGATGATAACTGAGGAAAGTGTAAATGGGATTAGGATTTCATGTAGAACGATTACCTTTCCTAATGGCATCGGGTTGAGTGTCAATTAGTGGTAGGCCCGTGGTAGGTGAAGATGTTGGAGCAGGAGATGAGCTATCTGGAACATCAATAGTACTTGCAAGAGGGTTAGGATGCAGATAACGATGATAAACTTGTAGTGGAGGACCAAGATAAGGAATAGGGAGAATCTCAGAAATAGCATTGTCGTTAGTAGTAGAAGAGGTGAAGAAGGGAGAAGACTCGAAGAATGTAATAGTGACGGAGATGAAGTAACACTAACTGTCGGGAGAATAACACCTATACCCTTTCTGAAGGCAAGAGTAACCTAAGAAGATGCACTTGATGGACTTGGTGAAAAGTTTTTCTCGCTCGAGGGTTAGATCATGAACGAAACAAGTGCAATCAAAGACATGAAGGGGAAGAAGATATGGGGTTTGAGCAGAAAATAAAATGGAATGTGGAGCTTTATGTTGTAAGATAGATGATGGCATATGATTAATCAAATAACAAATAGTAAGAACTGCATTAGCCCAAAAACAAGAAGGGACATTATTATGGAGTAAAAAGGTATGGGCAGTTTCAATGAGATGACGATTTTTACGCTCTGCAACTCCATTTTGTTAAGGTGTATGAGCAGAAGAAGACTGATGAAAAAAACCCTAAGAAGACATAAACTTAGTGAAATGAGCAGAAAAATATTCACGGGCATTAACACTTTGCAACACACGTATAGAAGCTTGAAATTGGCTCTTGATTTTAGCACAAAAAGCTTGAAAAATAAAGAATAACTCAGAATTATTTTTCATTAAAAATAACTAAGTGCATTAAGATAGTCATCAATGAAGGTTACAAAATATTGAAATCTTAAAATAGAAATGACATGACTAGGACCCCAAATATCGGTATGAACCAATTCAAAGAGGGATGCAGCCTGATTATTGACTTGCTTAGGAAACGAAGTTTGACAATGCTTACCAAGTTGACATGACTCACAGTCTAAAAAAGGCAAACTAGAGAGACTTGAAATCATCTTCTGGAGTTTGGAAAGGTTAGGATGTCCCAAGCGATTGTGGATAAGGGAGACTCAGTAAAAGTGCAGGGAATTAGTGATGGAGGCATGAAAAGATGGTAAAGTCCTTTTGACTTATCCCCTACGACAATCATCCGTCCCATACCCCAATCTTGCATAAGAATAGAATTATCAACAAAAGTAACTTTACAATTAAGAGCATGGGTTAATTTACTAATAGATACAAGGTTAAAAGGACATTTAGAGACAAAGAATAGAATCTAAAGTTAATGAAGGAAGGGGTTGAGCTTAACCAATGCTCTTGGCAACTGCTTTAGAACCATTAACAAGAATGACACAAGGAAGACGTGGAATTATTAAGATGTGAGAAAAGACTTTGATTACCAAAGATATGGTCAGATGCACCAAAATTGAGAACCTAAGGGCCAAGTGAGGAAGGCTGAGTAAGGTAAGCAACAAAATTACTAGTGTGAGCTACTGAAACAACAGAGGATGTCAACTGCTTAGTGACTTGAGGTATTTCTCATAATTAGCTCCAGTCAGGAGAACAAACGGCTATGACTAACCTTTTGATGCTTCAGATCAAGAGTCAAGATTAATGGCTTGAACCACATTAGCAGCATGAGGAGGTCGGCCATGCAATTTATGACAATTCTCTCTGGTGTGACCCCACTGGTGACAATAATTGCATTTGGGGTGGTTTTCTCTGTTTGAATTGCCACTTAGTCCTTTTCCTTGCTCTCCTCCAGCACTAGTTTGATAGGCCAAAACTGAAGAGTCTGTAGAAGGGCTCTCAGGCACTGTGATCAGAGAAGAGACATGAAGCAGTTGAGCAAAAACATCCTCTAGAGAGGGAATGATGGGATCGGCTAGGATCTGATCTTGAATTAGAGAGAGTTCAGGTCTAATGCCTGTCAACCCCATACCATCAAGAACTTGTCTCTTTGTTGCTGTTGTTCCTCAACATTAGTCCCAACGGGCATGCGATAATTAAACTCCTCTTTTAAGTGATTCAAGTTTACCAATAAACTCAAACATGTTGAGATTGTGCTGCTTTAAGTGAACCATGTTGTTGTCAAATTACAACAATTAAATTTATTTGTCTTGGAACAACCACATATAGAACATCTTCTAGAACTACGTGTGGAGTAAGTTTAACACTACCAATAGATTGAACTGAAATCCGAGTATGATCAAGAAGAGTAATATAGGTATTCTGAATAGGCCTCATCTCAACAAAAGAGGAATGGTTAAAGCAGACATGACTTGTGACTCCAGAAGTCCAATATCCATTATCTAGGATAACTAAGTAATGGACTGATAGAAATAGAAAGGTAGGTACCTGACGCTTGATCAGAGGAGGCGGCATTAGGAGATTTTGCACTGTTCTTGGCACTTGTAAAATGGGAGCTCAATATATTCAACAAATGTTGATATTGTAGTGGGTTTAGTGACCGCACAGAACCTTCTACCCCTTAGTTTTGAGGAAGACAAGCACTTAAACTAGACACCTAACTCACAACAACAGATTTTATGTGATTAGAATTAATCTGAGCTTGACTAGGGTTATTGTTCCGCTGTTTAGGTTTATAACTTGGGGGATAACCATGGAGCTTATAATACTTGTTGACCGTCCATCCATTATACCCACGATTAGTGCATATAAGCTTCTCCCTCTTTTGAAATCTACCCTGATTAAGCCTATTTGTATCATGCTTAACAAAGAAAATAATCGCAATAGCAGAATTATGAACATTCCTTTGATTCTCTTCCTGAGTAACTAGGGCAAAAACTTTATTGATTAGTGGTATCGGATCCATTAACAACAACTGGCCCATAACTTGTGCATAGGAGCAGTGTTCGAAAATTCGGCCTAGGTGGCGCGCTTAGGCGCCGCCAAGGCGCTGAGCGGCAACCGGCCGCAACGATTTAGGGCTACTCGATAGCCCTATGCGCCATGGCCGACTAATCGGGCCGCGGCGCCGCCTAGGCGGACCAGGCGGCGCCTAACCGCCTGGGCGGCCGCCTGGGTCACGCACGACCTGGGCCACCTAGGTCGTGCGCGTCTTGGGCCGACCTTTTTTCCCCCTCCCTTTCTCTATTTCCCGATCCCCTTTCCCTTTCTCTCTCTGGTTGTGTTCATTGTGGCTCCTCTCTCTCTCTCGCCTTCGATCTCCTCTTGGTTGTTCGCCGCTGCCATTGATCTCTTCTGTTGGTCTTGCTATCTCGTTGCTGCCGACCTCACCTGTTGCCTGTTGGTCGTTCTCTCTCGTCGCCGATCGCGTCTTGCTGCGGTATGTATCCAACTATCCATCTTCCTCCGCCAACGCAAGCTTGCCTTTCTGCAGCAACTCAGCAACAAGCAGCAACGCAAAGCTGCTCGTTGCTCGCTTGCGTATTGCTTGCTTGCTGCTTCAACGAGCAGCAAGCGGCAGCAACTTGCTGTTTGCTTGCTGCTTGTTGAAGCAACGCGCAGCAGAGCAATGCAAGCAGCAAAGCAACGCAAGCTTGCTGCTTCAACAAGTAGCAAGCAAGCAATACGCAAGCTTGCTGCGTCAGCTTGCTGCTTCAAGCAACAGCTGTTGATTTCATTAAATGAGTTTTAATTAAATTTCAATGTATATTATTCAATACTCAGGGAAAAACAGGAAGTGAAATGAATGATTCGGATAGGACTGCAAGTACGGGAGCATCGTCCGAGGCCTCCTCAATTCTTAAAAGGAAGTCAAATGATGTCGGATGGGAGTATGGAATGTTAATTGATCCGAAGAATATTGATAAAATTAAATGTAAGTTGTGTGATAAAATTATGTCTGGAGGTGTTTATAGAGTAAAAGAACACATTGGCCACATTTCTGGAAATGTTTCTGCATGTCCAAAATCTTCTCCAACTGATCAAGCCAAATGTAAGAATGCTATTGTCGAGGCAAAGAATAAGAGGAAAAATAAGAAGAAGGAGGAAGATTTGATGAGATCAACTGTTAATATCTCTGAAAGAGTGGAAGGGGATGATGAAGATGAATTGCAAGAGTTAGGTAGCAGAAAAACGTCCCGTACTCTTGGCCCTATGGATAAGTTTGCAAGCTCCATCAGCCTTGAAACTTGTTTGAGTGCGAGAATGACCCAAAGGCAACAAACTATTAGTGAAGCACTATTTAAAGAGAGAACACAGTCTGTTCGTGAATATTGTGCTAGATGGGTGTATGAAGCTGGTATACCTTTCAATGCAATTGACAATGATAGCTTCAAATTGTTTGTTGAGGCGGTTGGTCAATTTGGGCCGGGTTTCAAACCTCCCAGTCAATATCAATTGAAGGAACTGCTATTAAAGGGGGAAGTTGACAGAATAAAAGAGTTATTGAAGAAGCATGAAGAAGAGTGGGCGCGAACTGGGTGCTCCATTATGACAGATGCTTGGACAGATAGAAAAAGAAGGAGCATCATGAACCTATGTGTTAATTCTAATGCAGATACTGCTTTCCTTTCTTCTAGAGAGTCTTCAGAATGAAGCACATACAAGTGAACTTATCTTTGAGTATGTGGATAAATGCATTGAGCAAGTTGGGCCACAAAACGTCATCCAAGTAGTAACCGACAATGCTGCCAATAATATGGGAGCGGCAAAATTATTGAAGGTGAAGAGGCCAAATATCTTTTGGATCTCATGTGCTACTCACACCATCAATTTGATGCTTGAAAGTATTGGAAAATTGCCGAAGTATAAGAAAGTCATTGATCAGGCCAAGAGTTTCACAATCTTCATTTATGCACACCATAAGACCTTGTCCTTAATGAGGTCATTTACGAAGAAGAGGGATATAGTAAGACCAGGAGTCACTAGATTCGCTTCTGCTTTCTTGACTTGACAGAGTTTGATGGAGAAAAAAGCCCAACTGAGGGCAATGTTTACCGGCTCTGAATGGGAGGAGTGCAAATGGTCAAAGATTGTTAAAGGGAAAGTAGCCTATGCTACTGTGATGAGCATTGCTTTTTGGAATGGTGTGACTATATGCTTTAAAGTTTTTGCACCTTTGGTGAAGGTGCTTCGAATTGTTGATGCGGATAGAAAGCCTTCTATGGGCTTTTTATGTGGAGAGATTAAGCAAGCAAAGGAAGATATTAAGGAGGCCTTAAATAATCTTGAAAAGAACTATAAGCCTATTATGGAGATTATTGAAGCAAGGGTAAAAGATAGGCTAGATAGTCCACTACATTTTGCAGCTTATCTTTTGAATCCCTACTACTTTTTCAAGGATATGGATATACAACTTGATAATGAAGTGATGGATGGGCTTTTTAACTGTGTGGAGATGTTTTATCATTATGATGGTGAATTGCAAGGCCATGTTATAAATGTTGAGTTGCCAAAGTATACTCGTAAAGATGGAGCTTTTGGAAAATCGTGGGCAACTCAAGGGTGTGCGAAAAATGATGACAATTATAATCCAGGTATAAAATTCCTTTAATCTTTTCTATTGTGTATTAGTGTATAAATTAAATTTGTTTACTTTATACTTGTTTGACCTATGTAGTTACATGGTGGATGACTTATGGAAATCAAACTCCAAACTTGCAACGAATGGCAAGAAAGATTCTCTCGTTAACTACTAGTTCATCCGGTTGTGAAAGAAATTGGAGCACTTTTGAAGGGGTTAGTGTATATATGAATTATATTTATTTACTATCAATTAGTTATCTTTATTCAGTTATCATTTATATTGATATTGCTTTTATTTTATTCATGTAGATACATACGAAGAAAAGAAATAGATTAAACGTGAGTCGATTGAACAATCTAATCTATGTTCAATTTAATGCGAAATTGATGAACAAGTACAAAAGGGAGAAGGAAATGAATGTTGATGTGCTACTTGCTAGTGATGCTAGTAATGCACAAGGATGGATCGTTGATGGAGAAGATGATGAAGAAGTTGAGCCTGGTACGGGCTCACTTGGGAAGTGGTTGGTGAAGCATTGGGAGCAGACGAGATGCTTCAAGCTCGAAGAAGTTCTAGAATGAGAGAGCTTCATGAAGATGATTTTCAATCAGAAGAAGAAGATGAGCAAGAAATCAATGAATTTGATTTTGAGTTCGATGAAGATCGTGTATTAGAAGAATATGGAGAGGAAGAAGACCAATTAGATAGTTAGACTTAGATTCTTCGGATATGGTTTATGTTGTATTATTGCTACTTCTACCTTCTTGAACTTATAACTAATATAATAGTTTATTTTCTGAGTTTTAATTCCATTATTTCACTTGTTTTTTCAATTTTGATTTACTTGAAAATAATATCAAATTACATCAAAAGGTTTTTAGAAAAAAAAAAAAAATCATTTTTCCTAGTCGTTGCCTAGGCCCCGCCTAGGCGCCCTAGGCGCTAGGCCCCAGCCTGGCGCCCGACTAGTGCCTAGCGCGTTTTTGAACACTGCATAGGAGTCATTTAATCCCATCAAAAGGGACATTACGTACTCAGTGTGATAATGACCAGCTAGTGCCTTTGTACCGCCACAAGAACACCTACCATATGAACATGTAGGCCTATAGTTGCTAAGTTCTTTCCAGATGATCTTAAGTTTGGTGAAATATGCCCTTGTGTTAAATTCATCAATTCTTTCCTAAGTTGGAAAATTCGAGGGCCATTACTTTGTTGATATCTCTCCTTAAGGTCAATCCATATATCATGAGCAGAATCAAAAAATATCACACTTGCGAAAATCTCTTTAGAAATAGAATTCAATATCCAAGATATCACGATATTATTGTTTCTGATCTAAGCATTGAGAAGAGGATCATCACTTGATAGCCGAGAAATCGAACCATTAACAAACCCTAGTTTATTCTTTATCCGAGAAGGCAATCAACATCGCACGGCTCCATGAGGCATAGTTGTCTCCCGTCAACAGTTGATTAACGAGCAGCAGCCCCGAGTTATCAGAATGATGCAGAAAGTAAGGGCTTGAGCCGTCATCAATGGCGGAATTGCTCATTGACGAGGAAGACAGATCTGGTGTTATCATCGCCATAGAACAAATATGGATGATTGATTGAAGTAGAAGGAAAGAAATTGATCGCAGTCTTTGAACGAAGAAGAGGGTGAGAAAACGAAATCGCCGGTCACCAGAAAAGGTCGGAACACGATGATGAGAATCGAAGAGAAGAAGGCAAGCCCTAGTGCTCTGATACCATATTGCAATAGGGAGAGAAAAAATAATACCTTGAATATTATTGCAAATGCTGAGAACAGCAGCTTAAATACAAGGAATGCAAAGACCCTGCTTCCTAACTAAACTGTCCTTAATTACATAAATGCCACTACTAATTAACCGACGAGGCAAAATAACAGTAAACAACAACAACAACAACATATTCAGCCTTTGTGGGGTCGGTTGCATAAATTCTAGACTTCCATGTAGCTTCTATAAATTGCAATGTTCCCAAATCCAGATAGATATGCAGCTTCAACCAGAATGCCTAAACCTTTTGGAGGACATGGAGAAGCACCAGTATTATGGAGGGGAGAACCACTTATATTGAACCGAGATGAGGACAGATGAAGCAGGAATAAAAAATAAGAGGGCTTGTAATGGTTTAGGAATTAGGGCTAGATTATGTGGAAATGGAAGAAGAAGATGAAGGAAATAGGGGAAAAAACACAGGAAAGCAGAGAAGCGGACAGGGCAAAGGGATTCATAGAGGAAGATGAGTTGCAACCAAGACTGATTGCAGGGGCAAATCACTGGGGGAAGACTGCACCAGGAGGGTTCCAAAATTCTCTCTACCTAGGGGAAGAGAGAATTTTCTTAATTACTTAAAGAATGCCAATAGTCATTTCCTCTATAGCAAACTCAACTATCTTTTTTCCAACTGCTTGGGTGGGATAGTTTTTCTCAATTTTCTTCACCAAGGAGTACATTTTTGTTATTCCACAATGTGTCAAGCTTTTCTTTATTATCTTAAGCTAAATTTTGGCCTTCTGTGATAGTTAGCCTCCATAAGTATATTCTTGTTTCTCCAACTTTGGCCATTCATTTGTTTACATTGTACACAACCAGACCTTCCACATTCAGTAAATGCTATCCCTGTCGGCTCATGAGTTTATTGGTTTCTAATCCTATATTTCCTTTTCCTTTTTCACATGTCCACCTTAATAGGCTTGCAGATGCTGTCTAATATTATGGCTTAGGGAAAGGAAAGATAGCAGAGGGTGATAACGTGAAGTCATTTTGTATATTTTTTAGATTACCCAACTTCCACGTCTTTGCTTACTTATTCTGGATTATTAAGAGAAAATGGCTAAACAAAGTTACCACAGAACTTTGATGCTTGTGTCCTGTGTCCAAACTGATACCAATTGGATTGTAATTCTTTGGCACCGAACCCAATCCCTTTACCAGTTATCATTGAAGCTTTTAGAAGAACCATTGTCATTCTTCTTCTTCTTCTTCTTTCCCTGTTTTCCCGACTTTTAATTCCATCTTGCTTTGGTACTCCCTTTGTGTATTTGGAGTGCATACACTATTTTGGTTGTTAACAGCTCTTTTTTGTTTTTTTTTTTTTTTCTGCAGGTTATAATTGTCATAGGTTTCAAACATGGTTACAGTCCCCGGCTGTCAAAACCAACCTCACCTCTGCTACACCACTTGCCATTGCACAGAAAAGATGGGCGTCTCAGTCCGCTGCAGCAGAAGATGATGGCAAGATCAGCATAGGACCTCGTGGAGGGGGAGAAGCTGGGGATGATGATAAGGACTCGGGGGTTGTTTACTATGGTCCAATATCAAATACCATAAAGAAAGTGAAACTTCTCTCTCTGTCCACCTGCTGCCTATCTGTTTCTTTAGGCCCCGTCATAACATTCATGACATCTCCAGACATGAATGTGATCCTGAAGGGCGCAGTGGCTTCTTCGGTTATATTTGTAAGTGCTTCTACTACTGCTGCACTTCACTGGTTTGTGAGCCCTTATATTCACAAGCTCAGATGGAAACCTGGTTCAGACAGCTTTGAGGTAGAGATGATGTCGTGGCTGGCAACATATATTCCTAAAACCATAAAGTTCGCCGATATCAGGCCGCCTCAGACGAATAGGCCCTTTGTGACATTTAAAGCTAATGGGAACTTCTATTTTGTCGACAGTGAGCACTGTCATAACAAGGCTTTGTTAGCGAGGCTCAATCCACAGAAATTAAATCAGGGGTCGGCGTTTAAGAATTTATGATGGGAAAATTTTTGACGGGAAAGTGGCTGAACTATATTATGCACCATAGTTTTTCCTTAATTTTGACAATCCTATGTTTATGTTTGTGTTGACAAGATGAACTCAACCCTGTGAGGAAGAGGCTCTCCTGCATGTTATCTTGTTGAGCTTAGTTTCTGCCTTGGCTTTTCAGGTATTTTTTTGTTATATATGCATACTTGTTTCTGTTCTTTCATTTTAGAAATTTGCTAAGCATGACAAATTTTTTTTTATCTTCAAATGCCTCTCTCTCTCTTCCTCTTCTGGGTGGATGGGGAAGTAATTTAAATTGGATTCAAGGAACAAACCCTAAGCACTACAGGTGCTCGTAAGTTTGAGTAGACAGGATCAATCCAAAACAAAGTGATTTGAGTTGGGTGGGGTTTCTTGTGAAGTTGGTTTAGATTTAGGTTTAGAATGATGGGACCCACGATAGAATGATGATGGGTTTGGACCCTTCGGTTATGAAGCTAGCTGAACCCAATGAACTTATGAAAAAGCATGACCAAACTCCCCCCCCCCCCCCCCCCCCCCCCCCCCCGCCCCCACTCTTTTAACGGTAATGATAATCTTTACTATTGTTTGCGTTGTATTCTTTAAGAGCAACGGTTTTTTTTTTTTATGATTTTTTGTTTAAAAAAATGGTGTTTGGTAAAATATAACTTTGCGGCTCACAAACATTAATAATTTACTTTTATAACTATTATTTCTTTTTTCTTTTCATAATTATGTCACTTTTTAAAATAGTTATTTGATATTTTGGTGCTTTTTTGTTTATTTAATAATAAATTTACAATGCAACAATAAAAAAATATTAATCAAACAAGAAACAATAAGTTATAATATAACACAAAACATCAAGAATAACAAACAAACCCTAAGCCAAATTTATCCAGTAAATTGCTGTTAAGAGTTTGATTTTTATGTTTATTCTTTTGCTCTGCAATTATTATGGTACGTTTGGTAGGACATTAATTTTGACTTGTTAGATTTTGTTCACTATTTTGATGACAAAAGTAGAAAATGTTAATTTGGTACGTTTTCATTTTTAAATTTTTTTAAAAACAATAAAAAGGTATTTTCACAATTTTTATTTCGTTTTTTTAAATTTAAAATTCCACCTAAACATTTATTGTGTACGATACAATTAAAAAAAAGAAACCCCTTGAATGTGGGGATGAGGCGCCGACCCTCCATTCTTTAACTAAACCTCATCTTTTGCTCATCTCTATGCGCATGTGGAGTCCCGACATCTATTCTGCTTAGAGATGAGTGAAGAGGTTTATGTCCTTTTAATTTTGCATTATAATTGAGTTTGAGTTGATCGCTCATCTCTGCTTAGAGATATGGTTCAATCACACCATTAACACAATTTGGTCTGATACTCTTATCAAACCATGTCTGTATGTATGTGTTAATATACCAATGAAAACATCTTCTTATTACGTTTCATAATTGCAATTATTAGCAATAGTACGTATCAACACAAATCACATGTATTAAGTAATAATATCCCTCTTATTACTTGTTGGTCCAACCCAATATCTTTTTTTTTTTAACTAAAATCACTCTAAAAACAAGCGACGAGAAAACATCTTTGAATGCACAAGATTGTCTCTTAACAATTGTTTCATGCATGCCTCTAGAAACCAAATGACCCACCACAAAACTAGCAACCATTGGAGACATAAAATTTTGTCGCATCTCTAGGAATCGAATGAGATATGATGATGAGTTTGCATGTCTCTCTAGCAACCAAATGAAACTTGACAAGCATGAAATCTCTCTCACAAAGAGAGAGAGAGAGACAGAGCCATGACATGAAGTGACAAAATAATATCACAAATGCACATGAAGTAATAATTGAATGATAACTTCAGGAATGTAAAACGTCCGGCGTTACCAAATGCCAGGACGTGGGGGGTCGGGTTGGGTTGGGTTGGGTTGACCTTATCTAACGACCTGGACGTAAAAAGCTGGGGAACTCTGAAGCACCTCCACAAACCTCTTCGCCTAGCCATCCTCCTCTTTTCCCCTCTCCATTTTCTCTCCTTCTCCAGGCAACTGCCAGCCAGATTTCTGGTGATTCGATCGTTGGACTGATGATCTGACACCAAAATTACGTGAAATCTATCCCAATCTCACCAACTGCGGTCTTGAATTCCACGTCCAGCAAGCCCCAAACGCCAATGATTGTCCATTGGAGAATTCCCATGGCTAGGTAAGCTGTTTTTGACCAATTTTTTGGTGTTTTACAGCGGTTTTCATGTGATGTATATATATATATTATATATGCATATATGTAAAATTTTGTTAGCTTAGGAGAGGCGATGAATCAAGCTTTCACTCTTTAAAAAAAATTGAAAAACTTAAAAGTTGAAAGCAAAGACAAATTGAAAGATAGCACACATGATATATTTTAGTTCAGCTACGGCTACTCCACTATCTTGCTCCTCACTAAGGATTTAATCAAACCAATTTACTTGAGTAATTTTTAAAACAGGTTCAATTACAAACCTTTATAACTAATGACTTTTAAACATAATCAATCACAATCAATGCCTTTTATTGGGGTAAGATTTAACCTTTATAATATCATAATAGAAATGTGAATAAAGAATGTAAGAAAAGGTATAGGATGGACAAAATTACATACTCTTCTCTTGGGTTTACAAAAACATAGAAGAATAAAAAAAGTAAACTCAATATCTCTTCTCTTTTTGATGGATGTAAACAGCAAGGCACTTCTTTGAAAGCTCTTTGAACTCTTGAGAGTTTTTCCTTCTTTTCAAGTTTTTCAACATTCTTTTCTTCAGACTTTTTAACTCTTTATATAGGGTTTTGTTCTTTAATACATTTGTTGACTTGCCTTTCAAACAGAAAATATTCTTTGTCTTAATTGTCATTTTTTGTCTCTACAACATCTTAAAATTTAGTTAGAACATCAAAATTTATGTACAATTTATCTAAAGATCATTTAATGTTATGAAAAGTAGAGATTGGTTGCATTTAACGCAATGTAATGGCTATAAATTTCAAATTCTACCAAACATTACTCGAGTACAAAATATTATTTAATCAACTAAGTTGTATCTTTTTACTCGAGTACAAATATTTTTGTAATCGACTATTTTTCTGACTTACTCGATTATAAATTGTTTTTACTCAATTAAATTTTCAAAATAGAAAATTTCATAACATACTCCATTGAAAAACTATATTTACTTGCGTACAAATAAACCTTTACTTGATTAACATTTCAAGTACTCGATTACACTAAGGTTCAGAGACTTAATACAATTTTGGAAGTAATATACTCAATTACAAAGAGAGTTTACTCGAGTTCACTTCGATCATTACTTAATTACAAAATCTAAATACTCAATTAATTTTGTATAGTCAGAAACTTTCACTATCTACTCGAGTATAAAGCTTAGTCAAGCACACTTGGCCTTTACTCGAATTCATTATGACTTGTAATCGATTATTTTTTACACAACTTTTTCTTACTTGATTACAAACATAATTTATTCGGTTGAAATAACATGCCTTATTTGATTTGGTTCTAAGGCTTATCTACTAAGAACATTACTCAAGTATATAAGATTTTTATTCGAATAAAGGAATTAAGATAAGAGGATTACTCGATTATATGAGACATTTTACTCGATTATAAGAACTATTTTTTTTACCTAATGAGATATCACTACATTATTTGAGTAACACATATTTGTACTTGATTAAGAAACTCGATTTATTTGATTATTTTCGCTATCATATATTAATTTTAACACACTGTTTTGATCATCATCATTCATACAAATTATCTTATTTTCTCATCAATTCAAAACTCTAACAAATTAACAAATTACTCAACAATATATAAACAAATTGGACTTTATTTAGGAAAAAAATTAAAACCTAAATCAAATGAAATCTAGTGGTTGGATCATGTTAATTTTTGGGTATGTGGGTCACAATATCAAAGTGATTCCAATGGTAAGTTCCAATCATTGGAATTTGCTATAGATGGTGATTGGTGGTGCCCTTCCAAAAATGTGAGTAGTTTTGACAAAAAATTAATTTTCAAATTTATTAAGATCTAAATGTTGGATCACGTTAATTTTTGGGTATGTAGGTCGAAAAGCCAAGGCGATTTTGATGGTTAGTTTCGATCATCGAAATCTACCAATGGCGGTGATCGACGATACCTTTCTAAAAACACGACGATTTTGATAAAAAAATAATTTTTAAATCTAGTAAAATCTAATTGCTCATGTTAATTTTTGGGTTTGTGGGTCACCAAGACAATTTTGATGCTGAATTGCAATCATTGAAATATGCCATGGACAGTGTCCAGTGATGCCTTTCCGAAAGCAAGAACATTTGGAATCTATCAAAAAAATAATTTTTAGATCTGGTAAGATTTAGTCGTGGATCATGTTCATTTTTGAGTATGGGTCACAAGACCAAGACAATTTCAATTCCATGGACAGTGTTAAGTTATGTTTTGATGGTGAAATCTTAGGAAAATTGTAATAATTTTAATAATGTGTTGTTAATCAAGTAAAGCCTAGTTTCAATTGAGTAACACATTACTTACTCAAGTAAACTTTATTATTAATTGAGTATATGTTTTTGGGAAAGTTAGTTTTAACGAACTTTCAAAATATTACTTAAATACTCAATATTGTTAATTGTGCAAGACAAGTTATTGGCTTAATGGCATTTGAGTAAAGAAAGTAATAATTGAGTAATAAGTAATCATACTCGACTAACTTATTTGCTTAATAATACTTGAATACTCTAAGGATGAATCAAGTATATGCTTAACATATTCGAGTATTGAACTAAAAAAAGGTTTAATTGAGAAATCAGAATGCTAATTAACTAACTATGATATTAGTCAAATAACTAGATTCATTAATCGAGTAAGAATTAAGCCTAAAATAACAAGTCTCTGTAATTGTAACATTAATCAACTAAAAAAAGAATAGCAATAAAGTAATTCTTATCTTAGTTGAGTAATTCTATGCCTTAGTGTAATACCCTAAAACGTTGTGAATAATAATCATAATTTTGGTATTTCGGACCCTAGTGAAATTATTAGAATTTTAGTGTTTATCAGTAAATTTAATAGGGTTAGGTATGTATAATTTTATTTATATTGTATAAAGTATATAATTTAATCATAGTAAAAAATACCATAAATTATAAGGTTTAGGTATTAAAATTAGAATTTTCTTTCAATATTTTAAGTGTTATATAAATTCGTATATATGTATATTATATATAAAAAAAAATCAAGAGAAAATCGAAGCAAGCACAATGGCCATGCTCTGGCCGCGCCTGTAACAAGCTATCAGAGGGAGAGGGGCGGCATTAATGTCGCAATGGCTGACGGGATGGTCTTCTAGGACACGTGGGTGCCGTGATGGGACAAGACACGTCAGTTTTGGGCTATAAATAGCCGCGTTCGGGCGACTCATTTTCATCCAACTTTTGCTTCAAAGATTGGGAGATTAGGGCAGTGTTTGAGAGAGTGGTGAGTGGGATTTGGATCCTTGCGTCGTGGGCAAGATTTCTGGAGCATTTGGGGATTGTCAGAGCAGGAGAAAGCGAGAAATCGAGGTTCGCCAGAAAAGCCGCACATTGTCGGAGCTGAGGCTTCAACCAGCAAATTGAGGTACTTCTTGATGTTTTTTTTTTTTTTAAATTCTAAGGTGATATTGAGGTCAAAAGGTCGGGTTTAGGGGGGGGGGGGAGAGAAGGTCGTTTTGAAGCTCGGAGGCTCGGGGGGGTCGCCGGCGGCAAAGCAGTCGTCGGAGAAGATGACCTAGGGGTTCGGGCGCATGGCCGCACGTGCCAGTGCGTGGGGAGGCGGCGCGTTGCCTGCATGCGGGCGCCAAGTGGAAAATAAAAGAAAAGAAAATAAAAAATAAAATAAAATAACAAAAGTTTTGAAAAAATTTTGAAAAATTTCCAGAAAATCTAGAAACTAATTTATGTTTTGTTTTGAGAAAAATTTCCTGGAAAATGCTAAATTAATTATTTATTTAGTGATTTTTTTATTATGGAAATAAAGGAAAAAATAGGAATTTAACCTGAAAAATTACAAGAAAATTCCAGAAGGCTAGAAATGTTATTTTAAGAATATTAGTGAAGAAAAAATTGGGTTAAATGAGGGTTTAGATATTTGTTATGAATATTTGAGGAAATAAGACTTAGAAAATAAGGAGAAATTGTGGAAATTATGAGAATTATGAGAAAATTAGGAAATTGATATTCTGGAATAAATTTAATGTTTTAGGAACCCTTGAGGCCCGAAGATTGGGAAATAGCTCGTTTGACACATTTATCGAAGTCGTCATGCTTATCGAGGTAGCTTAATTGTGAAACGTAAGTGTATTGTTACAAGTTTGGTACGGTTATAAATGTTTATATTTAAACTCCGATCTTCGGGAATGCTTTCATCATATTAACATGCTCTGATATGTATCCATCATGTAGACTACATACATGACATGCTATAAAATGCATATGTACACGTTGATATCATTGATCACGCGCATTGTGGCCGTAGGGAGTACGAACTGGCACCGCTACTTTACTAAGGGTACCCCCATACACTCTGGCTTCGAAAGAGGTAGCCGTAAAAATGGTAGGTAGCATGAAGGGTGCAGTTGATACCTACGATGAGTAAGACATTACATACACATATGATAAAACATTTTGTACCCTTACTTAGATGGTTCACCATCTAATTTGGGTTTTCGCCCCTGGAATATTCAAACGTTCCAGTTGGGACTTGTAGTGATGGTACAAAAATCAAAGATGCGTAATGACACGAGTTGTCAAAGAATGAGCAAGTTGTACCACGTTTTGTTGTAGCATGAATATTTCAAATATTATGAATAGCAAGAATGTATGTTTTAAAAGCTTTTGTATTGTACTGAGAATTTGGTATTATGAACTATGTTCAGTTATCAATGTATGAGATGCTATGATCAGGTTCGATTTCAGCTTCTGCTTTATAAGATTTTATTTAAATCTAGTGTATGAAATGTTTCGCCTGGCACTAGATAGATCTAGGGGAATTTCAGGAATAATTAATGTAATTCAACATGAAAAAAAAATAAGTCCCAAATTTTCTAAGTTATAACACGCCCTGAGAAAGTGGGGTGTTATAGTTGGTATCAAAGCCCAACTAAGTAGGGTACCTAGAAAGGAGAATTTAGACTGAACATTAGCACTTATATCGAGAATCCGAAAGGTTTAGAAGTATCAACTCGAGATCAATTAGGGGTACTAACGGGGATTATGATGGCAGGATGGAAGGAAACTTCTCAGAACATGTATTAGTTAATCATTGGGCGCATCATCTTAACAACCGGAACCCGGAACAGGACGAAGGCATCATGGACCATCTGGTCCAAATAGAAGAAATCATTGACGACGTACCCCCTAGTTACCAACTCTGGCCTAACTTAGTTCAGTTCCAAATAAATATGTTTGTTGGTGTTTTGGAAGGCGATTTGCAAGACTTCGCCGATTGGGTCCAGTAGGGCAAGGAATTTCTTGAATTCCCTCTTTATTATGAGCGAATTCGCGAACAACTGGCGGAGCTATATGTGCCGGTGCTGGTGGAGGAGTCTGACAAAGAAGTGGAAGACCCGATCGAGGTGGAAGAGGAAGAAGAAGTACCCATGCTCTAGGTCGAGAATAACCCTCTTAAGTTCGAGGACACTGACTCTGAGGACGAGGAGGAAATCGAGGAGGTTAGAGATGATCTTGAGGGACCATCGTATGAGTCTGAGGACGAGGAAAACACCTAGATATGGAAGTCGTCTGGACCAAAGTAGATATAGCTAGAAAATGCTCTAACTATCTCCATGACTTATGTAGTGTGTTACTTATAACATTTTGTAGTCAGATGTATAATATCTGTAAAAATTAATGAAGGGTAAACTTTAACGAATGGTAAGACTTTGTGAACTAATCAAGGATGTTATTTTCTTTCTAGATGGTGAACACCCAAAGGGAGATAGCTGTAGGACCTAGGACACCCAATTAGCGAGTTAACGATGCAGAGGGGAATACAAGTGACAACCCGGGAGACAGCTCTAGCCAGGAGAATGGGAGCAGTCGACTTGACCAAATGGAGCGAATAATGGGAAGTATGATAGGATTTATGCAAGGAACTCACTCCCGAGACGGCCATGCAGTCAACATGCTCGACCTCTACCATCGACAGAATCCTCCCGTCTTTCAAGGGAAACTTGGCGCGGACCCCAGCGAAGGGGATTCTGGATTGAACAAATGGAGAAGTTGCTAAACCACTTACACTGTGGAAAAGAGGAGAAAGTCAACTGTGCCACCTTCATGCTTCAAGACGAGGCAGACAGATGGTGGAAGGGAGTTAAGCGAGCAATGACCCCTCGAGCTAGGGCACCATACGTCACCTGGGATCGATTCAAAGAACTATTCGATGAGAGGTATTTTCCTCTAAGTTTGAGAGTGAAGAAGGAGAGAGAATTTATGGAGTTAAGGCAAATTGGGGACATGACCGTAGCCTAGTATGAAGATGCTTTCAACCGATTGATCAGGTACATGCCCATTTATGAAGGAGATGAAAGGATCAAAGCCCAAAAGTTCTTGGGGGGACTAAATCTGAGGTTTCAGCGAGCCTTGAGCAGCGTAAGTACTCAGTCCTAGGTAGAAATGGTACTACAAGCTGTCACAACTGAGGCTAATCTGAGCTGGATCGAAGCCATTCAGGTAGAAAGTCAGCAAGCAAGTAACCATAGAGCGGGCAAGAAGCTGGATCTCAAGAGGCCTAAGTTCAAGCCTAGTAATCCATGCACCAAATGCCAGAAGCAACACCCCATAAAGCCGTGCCGACTAGGAACAAAAGGTTGCTTCAACTGTGGAGAAAAAGGACATATCAATCTAAACTGCCCCAAGAAAGGAATCACTTGTTTTAACTATCAGTAGACAGGACAATTTGCAAAGGACTGCCCCAAGCCGCGGCAGATGAGTCAACCTCAGGGGTCATCAGGAAATGCTAGGGTGCAATAGGGAAGGGTATTTCATCTGACTCGACAAGATACGGCAGGAGACCCAGCCATAATTGAAGGTACCATGTTTATATCTGGTATTCCTGTGCATGTTTTGATAGATTTAGGAGCAACTCATTCATTCATTTCACATGCATTTACTGAAGTATTAGGAGAAAAATCAAAAAACTTGAACTGTTGTATGATCGTGGCAACCCCGATGGGGAAGTCTCTAGAAACCTCTTCAGGATATAAAAATAGGAAGATTCAGATAGGAGAAGTCGAGTTCCTGGTAGATTTAATCCTTCTGAAATTTCAATATTTTAACGTGATTCTAAGAATGGATTTCCTAATCAAATACAACGCTTCATTGGATTGTAAAGCTAAGACAGTCAGTCTCAAGAGCGGAGACTCGAATGTCAAGTTTCGAGGGAAAAAGAGGGCAAATGAAAGGAAATGGATCTCGACTCTAAAGGCTGAGAAACTATTACGAAAAGGGGCTCAGGGGTACTTGGCTTGTGTCCAAGGGAAGAAAGAGGAACTGTTAAAAATAGAAGAAGTGCAAATCGTTAGGGAATTCGGGGATGAGTTTCCCGAAGAGTTGCCTGGATTTACCACCACAGAGAGAGATTGAGTTTTCAATAGAAATTGTGCCAGGGGCAAGTCCGGTTTCCATACCCCCGTATAAAATGGCTCCCGCAGAATTAAGAGAATTAAATGCCTAACTTCAAGAGCTATTAGATAAAGGATTCATCAGACCGAGCATGTCGCCATGGGGCGCACCAGTGCTCTTTGTTAAGAAAAAGGATGGGAGTTTGAGGATGTGTATAGATTATCGGCAGCTGAACAAGATAACTGTTAAGAATAAGTACCCATTCCCCAGAATAGAGGAGTTGTTTGACCAGTTACAATGAGCCAAAGTCTTCTTGAAGATTGACCTAAGATCAGGATACTACCAATTGAGGATCAAGGCAGAGAACGTGCCTAAGACAACTTTTAGTTGTCAATATGGGCACTACGAATTTATGGTGATGTCGTTCAGGCTAACCAATGCCCCAACAACTTTTATGGATACCATGAATCAAATTTTCGGACCATTTCTGGACAAGTTTGTGATCGTATTTATAGACGACATACTGATATACTCACCATTGGAGAAAGAGCACGAGTCGCATTTAAGAGTGGTATTGCAAACGTTGCAAGAGCATAAGCTGTATGCTAAGTTCTCTAAATGTGAATTTTGGTTAAATTAAGTAGCGTTTTTAGGACATGTCATATAGGCCGAAGGAATATCGGTCGACCCGGCAAAGATAGCGGCCGTGAAGAGTTGGAAACAACCTCAGTCTGTTACAGAAGTTAAAAGCTTCATGGGATTAACTACTTATTATAGAAAATTCGTGGAAGGATTCTCTAGAATCACAATACCCCTCACCAAGTTAACCCAGAAGGGGGTGAAGTTCGATTGGAATGAGCGGTGCGAAGAAAGTTTTCAGATGCTTAAGGATAAACTCACGACCGCTCCAATATTGGCTATGCCAAACGGATCAGGAGGATTTATGGTGTATACCGACGCCTCAAGAAACGGGTTGGGATGTGTGCTGATGCAGCATGGTAAGGTCATTGCCTATGGGTCCCAACAGCTTAAGAACCATGAGCGAAATTACCTGACCCATGATTTGGAGTTGGCAGTGGTAGTGTTTGCCTTAAAGATTTGGAGGCACTATTTATATGGTAAGAGGTTTGAAATTTTTACGGATCACAAGAGCCTACAATACGTATTCTCATAGAAAGATTTGAACATGAGGCAATGGAGATGGATGGAGCTGTTAAAAGATTACGATTGCACTATCCAATACCATCCAGGTAAAGCTAACGTTGTGACTGATGCCCTAAGCAGAAAAGCAACCACGGGTGTGGCTGGAATAATGGTATTCGAGTGGAAGCTAGTTGAGGCTTTTAGTCTGATGACAGTGGGAGTAGTTTCCCGAGGTAACTCTACTTACGCAGCTAGTCTCACTCTACAACCAGAATTAATGGAACAAATACGACATACCTATTCAGAAGATTCCCGAATTAAGTCATGGGTTGACAAGTACGAACGAGCAAAGAGACCAGAATTTGAGGTAAGAGAAAACATTCTTCAGTTTCAAGGAAGAATATACGTGCCTCGCGTAAAGGAGTTACGATAAGAAATTTTGGGAGAATACCACTGATCCAGATACTCGATACACCCTGGTGCCACTAAGATGTACAAAGATTTGAAGGTTGTGTATTGGTGGCTCGGAATGAAGAAAAGTGTGGCAAGGTACGTTAGTCAATATGATACATGCCAGAGGATCAAGATCGAGCACCAAAAACCGGGTGGAAGTCTGCAACCATTAGAAATCCCGGAATGGAAGTGGGAACATGTTACGATGGATTTTGTTACAGGATTACCAAGAAGTATTAAAGGGAATGATGTTATTTGGGCGATTGTTGATAGATTGTCTAAGTCTGCTCATTTTCTGGCTATGAAAGTAAGCTAACTAATCAGCAAGCTAGCTCAGCAGTATCTTAACGAGATTATCAGATTGCATGGAGTACTTGTAAGTATTGTGTCGGACTGCGACCCGAGGTTCACTTCTAGGTTTTGGGGAAGCTTGTAAAAGTGTTTAGGTACTCAGCTTAGGCTAAGTACAACCTATCATCCCTAGACTGATGGTCAATCAGAAAGGACCATTCAGACCTTAGAAGATATGTTGTGAGCCTGTGCTATTGACTTTCCTGGAAGTTGGGAGGAACATTTACCATTGGTAGAATTCGCTTACAATAACAGCTATCACAACAGCATTGGAATGGCTCCATATGAGGCTTTATACGAATGGAAATGTAGGTCCCCGATATGTACGTGAACGCCAAATCTTGGGACCCGAGATAGTTCAGGAGACGTCAGAAAAGATAAAGATAATTCGAGAAAGAATCAAAGAGGCCCAGAATCGTCAAAAATCCTACGCGGATACTAGAAGAAGGAATTTAGAATTCCAAGTTGATGACAAAGTGTATCTAAAGATATCTCCACTAAGAATGGTAACTTGAAGCAACAAGAAAAAGGGTAAGTTAAGTCCTAGGTATATAGGTCCGTATGATATAGTGGAAAGAATTGGACCAGTCGCTTATCGACTCGCTCTACCCATGGCTCTATCCAACCTCCATGATGTATTTCATGTATCGCAACTTCGTAAGCATGAGCCAGATCCCTCCCAGGTAATGCCAATCGAAGCTATCGAGATTCAAGAAAATATTTCGTACTTTGAGAAACTGGTCAAAATTTTGGATCATAGAGATCAAATTTTGAGAACAAGTCAATTCCCTTCGTGTAAGTTCTGTGGAGAAACCCGGTAAGTGAAGAGATAACTTGGGAGCGAGAAGAAGACATGAAGATTAATTTTCCATACCTATTTGAGGACCCTATAATCAGAATGAGCGAAGAATGATCAAATTTCGAGAACGAAATTTTTGTAAGGAGGGGAGAATGTAATACCCTAAAACATCGTGAATAATAATCGTAATTTTGGTATTTCGGACCCTAGTGAAATTATTAGAATTTTAGTGTTTATAAGTAAATTTAATAGGATTAGGTATGTATAAATTTATTTATATTGTATAAAGTATATAGTTTAATCATAGTAAAAAATACCATAAATTATAAGGTTTAGGTATTAAAATTAGAATTTTCTTTCAATATTGTAAGTGTTATATAAATTCGTATATATGTATAATATATATAAAAAAAAAATCAAGAGAAAATCGGAGCAGGTGCAATGGCCATGCTCTGGCTGCGCCTGCAACAAGCTATCAGAGGGAGAGGGGCAGCATTAATGCTGCAATGGTCAACGAGATGGTCTTCTAGGACACATGGGTGCCCTGATGGGACAAGACACGTCCGTTTTGGGCTATAAATAGCCGCATTTGGACGACTCATTTTCATCCAACTTTTACTTCAAAGATTGGGAGATTAGGGCAATGTTTGAGAGAGTGGTGAGTGAGATTTGGATCCTTGCGTCGTGGGCAAGATTTCTGGAGTGTTTGGGGATCGTCGGAGCAGGAGAAAGCGAGAAATCGAGGCTCGCCGGAAAAGCCACACATCGCCGGAGCCGAGGCTTCAACCAGCAAATCAAGGTACTTCTTGATGTTTTTTTTTTTTTTTTTTTTAAATTCTAAGGTGATATTTGAGGTTGGAAGGTCGGGTTTAGGGGGAGAGAAGGTCGTTTCGAAGCTCGGAGGCTCGGGGGGGGGGGGGGGGGGGGGGGGGGTCGCCGGAGAAGACGACCTAGGGGGTCGGGCACGTGGCCGCACGAGCCAGTGTGTGGGGAGGTGGGGCATGGCCTGCACGCGTGCGCCAAGTGGAAAATAAAAAAAAAGAAGAAAAAATAAAATAAAATAGGAAAAGTTTTGAAAAAAATCTGGAAAAATTTCAGAAAATCTAGAAATTAATTTATGGTTTATTTTGAGAAAAAATTCCTGGAAAATGATAAATTAATTATTTATTTAGTGATTTCGTTATTATGGAAATAAAGGAAAAAATAGGAATTTAACTTGAAAAATTACAAGAAAATTTCAGAGAGCTAGAAATGTTATTTTAAGAATATTAGTGAAGAAAAATTGGGTTAAATGAGGGTTTAGATATTTGTTATGAATATTTGAGGAAATAAGACTTAGAAAATAAGGAGAAATTGTGGAAATTATGAGAATTATGAGAAAATTAGGAAATTGATATTCTAGAATAAATTTAATGTTTTAGAAACCCTTGAGGCCCGAGGATTGGGAAATAGCTCGTTTGACACATTTATCGAGGTCGTCACGCTTATCGAGGCAGCTTAATTGTGAAACATAAGTGTATTGTTACAAGTTTGGTATAGTTATAAATATTTATATTTAAACTCCGATCTTCGGAAATGCTTTCATCATATTGACATGATCTGATATGTATCCATCACGTAGACTACATACATGACATGCTATAAAATGCATATGTACACGTTGATATCATTGATCACGCGCATTGTGGCTGTAGGGAGTACGAACTGGCATCGCTATTTTACCAAGAGTGCCCTCATACACCCCGACTTCGAAAGACGTGGTCGTAAAAAGTGATAGGTAGCATGAAGGGTGTAGTTGACACCTACGATAAGTAAGATATTGCATACACACATGAAGAAATATCTCACAAGCCACAATCCACCCAATCGAGCCATCATCCCAAGGCTTGCACTACAAAAAAATTGATTTTTTGCTGTAATTTTAAAAATCGCAACAAAACATGATATTTTGCGACGGTTTCATAAAACCACCGCAAAATTCAGTAAAACATGTTTTTTTGGAACGGTTTCCAAAAAACCATCGCTAAATTTAAAAAATAATTAAATAATAAAAAAATTAAATTCAATTTCACGGCAATTTTTGAGAAACCGCCACTAAATTCAAAAAATTAAATAATTAAAAATTAAAAATAAAATAATATTTACGGCAATTTTTGGAAACCGTTGCTAAATTTAAAAAGAAATAATTTAAAATTAAAATTAAATTAACATTTGCGGTTGTGGCAGTTTTCAAAAATTGTCTCAAAATTAAAAAAAAATTTAAATTTAGCAACAGTTTTTCAAGAACCGCCGGTAAATTTAAAAAAAATTAAATAATTCAAAATTAAAATTAAATTAACATTTGCGGCGGTTTTTGAAAATCGCCGCAAAATTCATTAAAAAATTAAATTTAGTAACGATTTTTGAAAAAATCGTCGCTAAATTCAAAAAATGAAATAATTCAAAATTAAAAATAAAATAATATTTGTGGCGGTTTTCAAAAGTCGTTGCAAAATTCATTAAAAAATTAAATTTAGCGGCGATTTTTAAATCGCCGCTAAATTCAAAAAAAATTTTTAAATTAAAATTAAATAAAAATCTTAAATATTAAAATTCATTATTTTCATTAAAAAAAATTAAATTTTTCTTAAGAAAATAATTAAAAATTAAATTAATAAAAATAAATATAAAATCTTAAAAATAAATTTAAAATTGCATTTAAATTAATAGCAAAATTCATTAAAAATCTAATTTAAAAAAAATAAAAATAAATTTAACAAAATTTTAATATATAAAATTCTAATAATTTTTTAAAATATATATAAAATCTTCTTTTTTATTTTTAATCAGTTAATTTATTTAATTTAACTCAATTAATTTATTTTTAATTTATTTTATTATTCTTTTAAGAAATAATGAATTAATAAATGTTTTTAATATATATTAAAAAATGTAAAATATAATTCTGAAAATTAGTTGTTAGATTAGTATATAATATATATATGTGCATATATGTTAAGGGGTTTTTTGCAGATCAAGCGGTTTGCGTGTGCTCGCGCGCAGTTGGGGTTCTGGGTTTGAAACTTGGGCAAGGCGCGCTGGGATTTAATTTTTAGCATTGCCACGTGGCGTGCAAGGGCAGGGCGGCCGGGCATGGGCTAGGTGGGTCGGGCGCTGGCCGAGCCTACGCCGGCAATAAAAAAAATAAATTTTTAATTTTAGCGGCGATTTTGAAACCGCAGCTAAAATTAAAAATTTATTTATTTTTATTAATTTTCGCGGCAGTTTTGAATCGCCGCTAAAATTAAAATTTTAATTTTTTTATTAATTTTCACGACAGTTTCGAAACTGCCGCTAAAATTAAAAATTTATTTTTTTTAAATTTTTAGCGGCGACTTCAAAACTGCCGCTAAATATTATAGAAACTGCTACTAAATCAGTTATTTAGTGGAAACCGCCGCTAAACGCTCCGCGACGGCTGATTTAGCGGCAATTTTCAAAACCGCCGCTAAATGCAAAAAAAATCACCGCTAAATGTCGATTTTTTTGTAGTGTTGAAACATGCATTCCTTTCTTCAAGGGACCATTCTCCCAAGGGGGTTTCACACAAAAGCCCTTTTCCATGAAACTCTGGGACAACCGTGTGTTACTGGGACAATGCCACGCCTTGCAGTCAAGAGAGCATTGTGTCCTTCGTGCATGCGTGCCACATGTCCTAGTACCTAGGTTGTACAAAAACTGAAATGAGAAACGTTTCCGATAGGAAACAAAAACACGGGATAAACTGTAAATTTTAAAAATATAGGAATTTTTTTTTGCAAATATAATTTTATATATAAAAAATTCTAAAAAATAGTTCAAACATAATACAACCAAACATAAACAATAAACATAAATTCCATAATGCATTCAAACATAACTAAATTGATTTTATACTGTAACAATCACCTCCTAATAATGCAGTGTACTCCTGTTGTTGCCAAAATATAACAATCTATTTTTAATTGTGGGTAGATGTAAAAGTCTTGGGAGTCGTACTTTCAATGATGTGGCAAAAGGCAGAAAAGGAAAGTGGAGTCCCATCTCAAACGAAGCAAAATGAATACCAATGGAACCTTCATCCATTTGGGAGGGGTCCGATTCATCAAGGCGAGGATACCTCACCATATATCCTGAAGGAGTGGCATCGTAAACCTTTTCGAAATCCCCGTAACGGAGCCGAGAGCTTGAATTGATAGGAATGTGGGTGGGGCCGGGGGGTGATGCCGGTCTTCTCCTTGAAATACTAAAAAGATTTGAGAGCGTTACTTTGTTATGTTGAAGACATGGAAAAAGATGGATGATCACAGTAAACAAATACTTGTAGGCAAAGTAAAAACATCAGTACAAGACGAAGAAGAACGAAGCAGCGTAAGGAAGCAATAAACGACCGGGAGCAGATGAAGACGTCGCACGATCATGACTACTTGGTCATGACCGATTAGGTGCCCACTCGATCATAACCAAGTGGGCCTTAGCCGCAAAATAAGGCCACTCGGTCATGACTGAGTGGCCCCCTAGTCGCACAATCATGGCCACTCGGTGACCGAGTGGCCAAATGCCTCGCGCCGAGGGTTGGGAATGTGATGAGGCCTGAAAATACGCCGAGACCTGAGAGAATTTGAGCTCTAAAGACACCCACGACCAATCCTTATGTGGGACAAATGAAGACCTTGAGCCCTATTTATAGGGGCTCAAAAGACAAAAAGCGTCAAAACTATCGGACGAATGCAGAAAATAAAGAGCAAACATGCACAAATGATCTTCTGAAGATAAGTAAAATACGGCATGAGGGGTGCTAAAATTTCATGGTACTGTATGCTCTTCCACTCGACTCCTAGGCTAAAAAAGTAGGGAGCAATTGATGTACCCGGGAAAGTCAAGCCAATACCTGATCAAAGGTGGGCCCCAATATGGCTGAAGAAAGAGAGGGTAAAGCATCATTAGGAAGAAAAAGAAGACCCACTTGGCACAACCGAGTGGGGGGCCACTTGGTTATGCCAAGAGATCCCACTCGGAGCATAATCGAGTGGGGGGCCACTCGGTTATGCCGAGTGACTCCTTAGTTCAGCCATTTTCATAGCCCACTCGATTGTAGCCGAGTGGGCCCCCTCTTGTCATCAGGCACCCAGTCGAATGGGCTTTGGAATCCTTGAAATGGGTAGCGAGATCTCTGGAGCAGGCCGCGAGATCCTCGCCGATATTATCATGAGGCCTCCTTCACCCTCCACTATAAATACAAGGTCATGTCTCCATCACAAGGTACGCACTTTTGAGCTATTCAAGTACAATGTCACACTCTTTCTTGAGATTTGACTTAAGCATCGGAAGGTTTGCACGGGGACCCCCACCCGCGTCCTAACGGTGCTCTTGTTTTGTAGGCGACTCGGTTGCCCCAGGTCACTCGGTTATTGAAGGCCACTCAGTTGCCCCAGGTCACTCAATTGCCCCAGGCCACTCGGTTACCCCAGACCACTCGGTTATCCAAGGGCACTTAGTTATCCAAGATTACTCGGTTATCCAAGGCCACTCAGTTATCTTGGGCCACCTGATCATCAGCTCACCAGATCACCAGATCTACCAGATCCACTAAGTCATTAGCCTACCAGATCATCAGCCCTACCAGACCATCAGCTCTGTTGGATCACCAGATCTGCTTGATTTCCAGATCCAGTTGCTCGTCAAGACTCTCATCATTGAAGGCATGACTCCCAAGACTTTTACATCTGCCTATAATTAAAAATAGATTGTTGTATTTTGGCAACAACAATCGAGCATTGAGGAAAAAGAAGTAGCATGTTTTGAAACATGAATAGATTGGCGAACGCCCTTCTACCGTTACCTAACCAGCAATGAATTACCCTATGATCCACAAGAAGCAGGAAGACTTAAGATACAGTCCGCAAGGTTTACTATTATAGACGGGGTATTATATAAGCGAGCTTACACTACACCCCTTCTTAAGTGTTTAGGCCCCTAAGAGGCCGAATATACTCTCACAGAAACCCATAGCGGAATAAGTGGAGAACATTTGGGAGCAAGAGCCATGGCAACTAAAGTTTTGAGGGCCGGTTTCTTTTGGCCCATGCTACGATCAGACACGTTAAAGAAAGTCAAATCGTGTGACAAATGCCAGCAACATGCCCCAATCCAATCTGCCTCGATATCTCAGCTACAACTTGGGTTCCAGCCGATACCATTCACCAAGTGGGGTTTAGATATTCTGGGTTCGTTCCCACAAGCACCTGGGCAGAGAAAATTTCTAATAGTAGCCACTGACTATTTCACCAAATGGATTGAAGCTAAGGTATTGGCCACCATTACAACAAGAGAAGTAGAAGCAATGGTATGGAAAGACATCGTGTGTCGATTTGGGATACCAAGAATTATCGTTACGGACCATGGAAAGCAGTTTGATTGTGACTCCTTTAGAAAATTCTGTGACAACCTAGGGATTCAACTACGATTTGCTTCAGTGGCGTACCCGCAAGCTAATGGACAAGCTGAGGTTAGCAACCAAACCATACTGCATAGCCTAAAAACCCGACTTGAAAGGGCCAAGGGAACATGGGATGACAAGCTACCCTCGATTTTATGAGCTTACCGAACGACTAGCCGAATTGCTACTGGTGAAACTCCGTTCAATTTGGTATATGGAACAGAGGCCTTAATTCCGATTGAACTTTCAGCTAAGTCCCCAAGGCTGATGGCATATGAGGAAGAGAACGGTGCAAGGAATTCTGAAGCATTGCGAGAGAATTTGGATTTGATTGAAGAGTAGAGGGATAATGCTGCCCATGCGGATAGCTTCTTATCAGAGAAGATCACAAGTTATTTCAATTCTCGAGTAAAGAATAGGCCCATGGAAGAGGGAGATCTAGTACTCCAGAAATCTGTTATGACCAACGAGCTAAAGGATGATGGAAAATTACGAGCAAATTGGGAGGGGCCATACTGCGTTTTAAAGTTGATTGGTCCCAACACGTGCATTTTACAAACCCTTATGGGAGACACCCTGGGAAAAACATGGAATTTGAATTATCTCAAGTTGTATATGAACGTTATACCTGGCCAAGTATCTGCAATAATATAAGCCCTAATTGGGACCGTGGACGTAGGCACATTTGGCTGAACCACGTAAAAATGCTTGTGTGTTCATGGCTTTTATTTTATTTGCATATAGAAAGGAAACTCTAGCCTGTTGCCCCGCTCATGGCCCGGTAACTCGGTAAAATACGCTCACAACTGTTGCCCCGCTCATGGCCCAGCAACAAGGTAAAATGCGCATTAGCCCATTGCCCTGCTCTTAGCCCAACAACGAGGTAAAAAATGCTCTAACTCATTGCCCTGCTTATGGCTCGACAACGAGGTAGAATGCGCTCTAGCCCGTCGCCCTGCTCTTGGCCCGGCAACGCGGTAAAATACGTTCACACCTGTTGCCCCGCTCATGACCTGGTAAAGAGGTAAAATGCGCACTAGCTCGTTGCCTCGCTCATGGCCCCGCAACGCGGTAAAATACGCTCACACCTGTTGCCCTGCTCTTAGCCCGGCAACGAAGTAAAAAATGCTTTAGCCTGTTGCCCCGCTTATGGCCCGACAATGAGGTAAAATGCGCTCTAGCCCGTTGCCCCGCTCATGGCCTGGCAACGAGGTAAAATACACTCAAGCCTGCCATTCCGCACGCGGCCCAACAACGAAAGAAAAGCCCTGACCTTGTATCACTAAGATCAACATTAAAAGAATAAGTCAAATAATAAGGAGCAGAGCATGTTGAGTAGAACAAAGAAGATGAATACCCAGAGATAAAGCGATAACTCTCATTGTAGCAGGAACAACAGGGAGTACTTAAAAAAAAAAAAAACAAACAACAACGAGAAGAAAACAACAATGAGGATCTACTCGCGGGAGCGAGACTTGCGAGATGAGCGCCTAGTAGACCCGAATGATGTAACAGGAATCTCAGGGGACACTGTTGGAAGTTCCTCTTCCTCAGCCTCGTCCGTATGTGGCACATCTTCAACAGCTGTGCCAGGATCCTCTTCAATTGCTTCGGGGTCGTCCACTACGCCTTCCCCCCCGCAGTTGAAAGGAAACGAATTCCATGGGCCCGTCAGATTTTCCAAGTCATCCACCATAAAAGAATCCAAGTAAGAAGAAGGACTCATAGGAGCATTCAGCTCATACTGACGCTAGTCCACTTGAGTAGATTCCTCAACTTCAAGAGTAAGTAGAAGTTCCAAAAAAGTCTCTCCCGGATGCTGAGATTCTAGATAGGTGCGTGCCAGATAAAATCCATACTTCAAAAAGCCTGAAGCATACCTCCCCTTCCTATCTTGGCAGTCGGTCGAAAGACGATATTCCTTCACTGCATCAACCCGAATGGTACTAGCATCCCTACAACTTATCTTCAATTCCGTCAGGCATAGAGAGTGTTCTTGCAAAAGTGCTTCATGCTTCATCATGAACCCAACGTTCTTTCGCTCTTTAGCCTCTAGCTTAGAACCTAAATCTTGGATTTCCCCCTGAAGGCCCGAGGTACCAACAACAACCTCGGACAACTGAGCACGCATACTCTCAATCTCTGCCTCTACATTTCTCTTCCCGACCTCCGCCTGACAAGCGCGACACTTTAGCTCTTGGCGTTCTTCGTTCCAAGAAGATTGGCGATTCCTCCAGTCTGACATCTGTGCATCCACTTGCTCACGATATGCCCTTTCCCTGGCATTTGAAGCAACGATTCCTTGAATCCCTTGCACCAGGAACTGCTTCTCTTCATCCCTAGCCTGGGCATGATTACTTCCAATAAATCACCGTTCATCTTGAGGGAGAATGGTGGAATAGATGAGACGGGCACCAATCCCGGGTTCAGAAACAGAGTCTGTCTCTAGTACCTTAGGGGAAACTTGAAAGTCCCAACCACTAAGCTTCGTACCATCCCTAAGAATCAAAGTATGTCTCACCTCGCCAGGAACGGGAAGTATAGGACGCGGTTTCATTGATTTCTCGCCCTCAAGACGACGGCGGTCCTTCCTGTTGGGAATCACAGGGCAGCGATACTCTTCTTCCACCCGAGCCATGTCACCAGCAAATCGAGAAAATGAACTTCTCCCCTCTCGAGAACTAGGAGTAGGAGATGGAACGTTAATGGTCTCTTCACGGGAGAGAGGGGTCGATGTTGGGCTTTCCATAGGAGAAGGAACTTCTACACTCAAATGGTCAGCTCTCGGGTGACGACGTCTTTCCACCCCGGTAGGAGAAACTCTGGCAGGTCTGCGTGACCGAGGAGGATGAGAATTGGTAGATCCCTCGGCACCACGAGCAGAAACCCTGGTCGTTGATGCAATGCATGCCTCCTCTTCACGATGACATCTACGCAATTCCACCAGTCTACCTAATCCAACCATTGCTGAAAAAATCAATATAAATGTAACGCCCCGCTCCCACTTACGGGTGTTACTCGTGAACAATTACCCGAATTGTCCACCTGCCCGGTCTTTGATGAAGGGCGGACTATGTTTCAAGAAGAAACGCCCTGGGTGGGAACTAGGCTCGTCCTTCCCTTCCCTTAAACCCCAGGATCTACTAGCAGAATTGGGCTTTAAACCACACCGCGTTTGGTTAAAAAGAAATCTCGCGAAGACGCCCAATCATTATTTTCTCATTTGAATTTAATTCTTTTCCGACCAAAATTTTACCGGGCTCCAAAAATCACCATTTAAACCAATCCATTGATGGATCACCAATTTTGGAGGAAAAACTCATCATTTTCAAATTTCCAAAATTTTGGCATTTTCTCCAAAAATACCCGAAAAATCCCTTTATTTTGAAAATTCCTCTGGGCCCAAATTTAATTAAGAAACGCCCCAAAATTTCCCAATTTTTCAAAAAATTTGGCCGGCGGGGCCCACGGCGCGCCCTGGGGCCTCGCTGGGCGCTGGCCGCGCTTGCCTGCGCGCGCGCCCCTGCCCGCGCGAGCAGTCGCGACAGTCCCCGCGCGCGCAGTTGCCCATGCGGCCCTGCCCGCGCGCAAGCTGCAGCCTGCTGCTTCCAACAGCCTCCTGCTGCTCCTTCACTCCTTTTCTCCTTTTTTTTTTCTTTGGGTTATAAAACCCCAAATTTTCCAGAAAAATAGCTTAAATAAAACACTTCACTTTCCATAAAAATTTATCCTCTTTTTCTCCAAAATTAAGGCTTAAATCATCTCTTGAATATTACACAACATACACCAAATACCCACTATTTTTCCAACAAACCCATATGATTTAACTTCTTGGTGTTTCTCACAACACACACCAAAATGAGACCTCACTCAACCTAGGCACCAATGTGCCATAAGCCACTATCTCATTGTAAAAATACAACATACACTTCAACTAGCAACACATTTACATTACATAAATCAAACACATAACTTCCATAAGACAAAATATACACTTGAATCTTCTTCCATGCTTTCCCATGCCATTTCACTTGGCCTTGACTTTATCATGCTTTCACAACCTACATGTGAGGGTAAAAACCTCATGAGCTATTTAGCTCAATAAGGGTGCTTATGCAATAAGTATGAACATAAACATAAATCATGTAATGGTATGTGCATGCAAATGTAGTTAGGTCTTCCATGCTCTCACAACCTTTCAAGGTTTGAAGCCTTAACCTACCCCTTTCCACCATGTATCTTAACAATCCCTATGGCCATAGCTATTATGTACATGAAGAGCATGCTTAATACAACATGAAAAGTTTATAAACATATTTACAACCATGCAAGGCCATCATCCCATGGGGCCATCCCTTACCTTTATTTATTTATTTTTTTTTTAGCTTCCTTCAAGGTTCTTCAAGCTCCATCAAGCTTCCATGGCCACTCTCCCATTTTTCCCAAACCTTCTTAAAGAAAATAAAGAGTGGATTACTCAAAACCCCTTAGAAAGATGAAGAGAATAAGATAAATTCACACCTTACCTCTAGGCTTCTTCTCATTCCTCTCTTCTTCTTCTTCTTCTTCTTCTTCTTCTTCTTCCTTTCTCTCTCTTCATTTGCAATCCATTCAAAATGAAAAATGAAGACTTAGCATCTTCCAAATACCCTTTTATCTCTAACAACTTCAAGGTTAGATCTTAACCCTTGGATCTTCCTTCACTTTATGAGAATAAATCCCCACCTTCCAAACTAGCACAATCCATGTGCTTTTGTCTTCTTTAATCTCCACCATTAGATTTCTTTTACTTTTGAAGACTAGATCTCAACCATTCAAATCCCTTTACATGTGGCAATCCATGTCACTTCTCTTGAATCATCTCAACCATTAGATTTTCAAGACTTAATCTCCTCCCTTGGATCAAGTCTTCCATGCCAAAATAGCTATTTTTCTCATTTATTTTTAAGGGGACTAATTTCATGCCATCACTTGAAAGACCACTTGAGAGACATAATTCATTTCCATAATGAATTAATTAAATGCCACCATTTTCCAACCATTAATGCATGACTATTTTATTTTCCTTTTGCATTTTCTTTTTAAGTAACATTATCATTGCCTTCATTAAATGCTAGAATGACTAATATCATTTCTTTTACATTTATTTGACTCTTCATTTAACTTGGATCACCACTTGCCAAGTGTCACTCCATGACACCATTCTTGGCTTCCAAGCTTTAATCTCATCCATCCATGTGGCATCCCCACATTTATTCACCAAATTTAGGGAAAATTAATTATTTTCTCACATAATTCAATATTCACCATTTTCCCTATTTCCATAATTAAATTCCTATATGGAATTAAATTCCAAATTCCAAAATACCCTTTGTGAATTTATTAATCCCTTATCTCCACATAATTACAAAATTGGGATTTAATTCACCTACTCACCTAATTCCACATAGGAATTATTTCCAATTTACCAAAATACCCTTTATATTGGATTTCACTATCCAAATTACCAAAATACCCCTCTCATAGGGCACCCTCAATCTCAAGGATCCAACACCTTCTCAAGGGCATTTTTGAAATTTTCTTACTTTCTTTCTCATTCTTTTAACACCTGTAACACCGGGTGTTACAATAAAGCATTTAGTATGGAAAATAATGCAATAATGGATTAAAGAAGGAAATAACAAAAGATAATCTACCCCTAAGAGTGATTTCCTCTCGAGGATTGAAAAGAGGATGTGAAGATGGCCCAAGCATTTCCATCTCCTCCTTCTCGACTCCTTCCATTTCTCGGTTGGACAGCATAGAAGATTGAGGAGGAACAGTTGGCATCACAACCCCCCAACTTGCGACTCTGAAATTTTCTAAATTCAAGAGGCTCAGCAAATCAACAGGACCCTGTGCCGTTAGTATCCCCACAAGACGACGATATACGCCCCGAACGTCTTTACAGGGAGGGAACCCTTGGCTGGCATCATGATGATTTCAATGCATGGGAGCATCCCAACCGGGTGGAGGCTCTATCACCAACCATCGCTCTTCGAATCAGTTGATCTTGTTAGGAAGGGCACTAAACAGTTCGAAGCCCGATACCTTTTGGAGCGTATAAAGATGGCGGTCTTTATTAGCCTTTCGTAACCGATAGAAGCAATTGAAAAGCATCAAGGAAGGGACTACATCTCGCTGATGACAAAGTACGGAAAAACCCACCAACTAGGCCCAGCCATTAGGATGAAGCTGAGTCGCCGAGATTATCGCGAGGCCTCCCTCACCCTCCACTATAAATACAAGGTCCTGTCTCTATTCAAGTACAATTTCGCACTTTTTCTCGAGATCTGACTTAAGAATCGGAGGGTTTGCTCGGGGACCCCCACTCGCGTCCTAACAGTGCTCTCGTTTTGTAGGCCACTCGGTTGCCCCAGGTCACTCGGTTATTCAAGGCCACTCGGTTGCCCCAGGTCATTCGGTTGCCCTAGGTCATTCGGTTGCCCCCAAGCCATTCGGTTGCCCTAGGCTACTCGGTTGCCCCAGGCCACTCGGTTATCCAAGGTCACTTGGTTATCTTGGGCCACCTAATCATCAGCTCACCAGATCACCAAATCTACCAGATCCACCAAGTCATCAGCCCGCCAGATCATCAGCCCTACCAGACCATCAGCTCTGTTGGATCACCAGATTTACTTGACTGCCAGATCTAGTTGCTCGTCAAGACTCTCATCATTGAAGGCACGACTCCCAAGACTTTTACATCTGCCCATAATTAAAAATAGATTGTTTTATTTTGGCAACAACAACTCCAAATATTTAGCATCTTGATTAATAGGGTTTTAAATGATAGCTAAATTCATTCTTTTTCAGGCTTCATCTAGTCAAAATGAAAAATAAAATAAATTCATTCTTTTCCATATCTTCTTCTAGATACACTACATGTAAGGCAGTGAAATGAGGGGTTTACTTAGTGTCACCAGTGACGAGGGAGTTGGAAACAGAAGCGAAATGGGTGAGAATAAGAAGCTTGGTTGCATAAAAATGGATCAGAAATGGAAATGTGAAAACAGATTTTTTTCCAAAAAAGTTGCAACCGAAAACGCAGGGTAATCTGTAAATTTAAAAAATATAGGTTTTTTTTTTTTTTTTGCAAATATAATTATATATATAAAAAATAGTTCAAACATAATACAAACAAACATAAACAATAAACATAAATTCCATAATGCATTCAAGCATAACTAAATTGATTTTATACTGTAACAATCACCTCCCAATAATGCAGTGTACTCCAAAAATTTAACATCTTGATTAACATACAATTTTAAATGATAGCTAAGTTCATTCTTTTCCAGACTTCATCTAGTCAAAATAAAAACAAAATAAATTCATTCTTTTCGATATCTTTTTCTAGATACAATGCATGTAAGGCAGTGAGAGGGGGGTTTACTTAGAATGACCGACAACAAGGAAACTGGAAACGAAAGTGAGAAGGGTGAGAAGGAACGACCACGACGAGGGAATTGGAAATTGAAGCATGGGGCCTGATCTTCAGCGAACGACAGCTAGGGAGCACCTGAGTAGTAAGAGGGGATGTGGGATTTGAAAAGTAATCGTTGGAAGAAGAAGAAGACTGAAGAAAGGGAAAAAACATATTGAAAAAGAAGACTGGAAAGAAAAAAGGGAAAAGATGGAAAGTAATTGCTGGGATTCGTGCTTGAGTTGTGCAACACTCGCCGAAAATGCATTTCTGAAAATTTTATATAAATTCTAAAATGGCCCAAAACTTTTTATAAATTACAGAAATAGCCCCAAAAGTGTTTTGGGTCGTTTTCCAATTTTTGAAATGTGAAACAGTTTAAAAACATCAAAAATAGTGTCTCTGGGCCATTTCTGTGCTTTATAACTAGTCACAAAGGCTGTAAATACCCCTTGACTTTTCATGTGAAGGAACTTTTTCCTATTCCAAACACCCTCACAACTCTAGTTTTCCCCAAGAAATCCCTTTCTTTGGGGCCACTCACAATAATAAATAATGCTTGGAAGCATCCTATGATAACTCAAAACTCTATCGGGATAGGCCCTCTAGAGGTTAAGAACTTGCTTCGACAGCTCGCCGTGAGGCCCACCTTCTCCCGGATGACTCCCTAGGCTGTTCAGTCCTTCGGGGAGGATTCCTCTTAAGCCGATCCGAGTGCTTCTGACACACATGTTTTCCCCCGAGCTAGATAATTGGAGACCCCAGCTAGATAATCGGAGACCGGAGCTACCCAACCTACATTTCCACAAGCAGACACCTGTCAGCTGTCCGCCTTGCCCTACCGCGACTTCGGCATTCCTGCAACACAAATTCTAATTGTTGTATTTTTTGCAACAACAAATGCATTGAAGAGCGGTTTAGTAACCATTGAGCTATATTTAATCTTGAAAAACTAGAAATTTTAATTTGTCAGACAAGAAACTGTCGACATATATTAAAATCGATCAACTATTTCTATCAAAACATTCAAAATTTCAAATTAGCTTTTAAAAAACTTTTGACATTTTGGAAAAGAAGTTGACTCATTGAAATAAACAGTCTATAGTTTGAACACAAAGTTGACATTTTGAGATAAAATTCGACACGATATAGTCATTGTTGACTTAATTTGAACTAAAAACACTTGGATCGAGAACTTGAAATTTACTTGTTGACAAATATGGGAATTGTCGACTATTTTTGGCCAAAGACCAAAAGTATTTGACTATTTCTTTAAGAAATTTGACATTTTTTTAACTTTGAGAAAACCCATATTTCAAAAGCATAAAACAGTTGATAGAATACTCTAAGAAGTCAACAGTTTTTCCTTGATCATTTAAAAAAAGTGTATGATTTAAAAAGATTTCCTTGGAATTTTGGCATACACCAAGTTAGTTTATTTTAAAAGAATATATCATGAATTTCATATGATGATTATTCAAGAAATTGTCATTAAAAAGTTTTACATAAATTTAAAATTATTGAGACAAGAATAATTTTCCATTTTCAAGCATATATGTTTATACATTTTGAAAATCCAAATGATATTGAAATATTTTACATTAACAAAACACAATGAAGTTTTTCATCATCAAAATAATATAAAAAACATAACAACAATCTATGGCAGTAGGGCAATTTGAACTGCAATAACAAAATCTTTAGACTTTGGCACCCCATTGAGACCTCCTAATTGCGATAACAATATGGAACCTAGGGCTTTCATCCACTTTGCTAACACCTCATGTGGACATAGGGTTGTTTCCATCGAAGCACAACATCAAAAGCTTACCATGGATGTAGGTTAAGGTGGCCTAATTGCACACCAAAATTTCACTCCACATTAGAATAAACCTCCTCATGGAAGTAGGCACCACACGCCGAACCTCTTGAACAAAACTCTAGTACTCTAGTTGCAGAAGTAGGCATCACATTCCAAATTGCTTGAACAAAACTTTGATATTTTGGTTATGAAAGTAGGCACTACATGTTGAACCACTTGAACAAAACTTTGACATTATGGTTATAAAAGTAGGCACGGAGCCAAATTGCCTCAACAAAACTTGGTTGCAAAAGTAAGCATTATACATTGAACTATCAGACAAAATATTTGGCACTTTCCTTGTGGATGTAAATTGAGTGGAACTACGGAATCAAAAATCTCCTTACGACATTTTGGTTGCAGAGGTAGGCACTGTGTGTTAAATAGCCTTAACAAAACCTCTTCTAGAATTCTATTACAAATGTAGGGAAACCCGAACCATAGAAACAAAATCTTAGAGCTCTCGTAGCATTAACCTCAAAGGTATGCCTGCAAGGCATAATAAATACTTTCTTCTTTCCCTTACATTATGGCAACTAACCTTTTTTTCGCAAAGCAACCGTCGACTTCCCCTAACTCACACTAGGGAATTGTGGTATTTTTGTTTGTTGTTATTGTTGTCATAACAGGGAAAGAATAACAGATGCACCTTCCTACGAATCATGCCCTACCTCGAGGTAAGGCATCGCTCAAACTTGATTCTTCCATTCCTTTTTTCTCTAATCTCTATGGTTTGATAGGATTTGGGAGGATTAAATAGAAAATCATCTGCTAGGTACTCACAACCTTGTCACTTGCATCTTGCATACATGCATACATCAATAGAGCACTAGGGAGCAATTCCTTAACAAAAAAAATCCTATATTCATTAGTTGTGTATTGTTTCAGTATAGTTTACAAAAAGATTTCCCTATCTAAGTCAAAAACTCACCCTCAAGGGGTACCTATTTTAAGTTGTAAAGAGCCCACCAAAGAAATCGACAAGCTCCTTAGGAATTCCAAACTGATTCCTAGACTAGTCTGCTCCGAAAGGTCCCAGCAGTTCTCGAGAAGGGTTAGGCTCTTGCAAGTGCAAAGCCTAGGACCTCGATAGATTTGTTTGGTTATCTTGGGTATCCATCGCCAAAACCTACTCTGGGGGGTGGGGTTCTAGATCGTATCCTTTCCAATCCAGGACCTCCATCCTTGGGACCTCATTGAAATATATCAACTCGAGGAATACCTTCCTACGACGCATAATCTCCAATATACTTTGAGCCTTGTAAAACTTCATTTCTCAAAGCTTTAAGCATATTACTCTTTTCTTCTATGGCATTCCCAGGAAAGCCGATATTCTTTAACAGCTTGAGCATGGGTGCTGGTCATATTCGTCTCCTAGAAAGGGCATTTTGCCTCTCAAAGCCAAGTATATAGATATGCATTTTTCGTCCGTGACTGCTTCAGCTCCTCTAAAATCCAACTATGGTCCTTGGCGAGAGTCAAGTAAGCCTCCCACACCTCTCCCATCACCATTTGTTATGTCTCTTCGACGCCCCTCAATCTTTTCAACTCATCCTCCATGGACAAAATATTTATTTTTAAGTCTTCATTTTTTACCCTAAGGCCTTGGAGTTGGTTCCTATCCTCCTCCAAATTACTGATGTAGGTCTTGAATCGACAATGCTCATGCTTCCAAAATTCCACCTCGTGCTCCCTCGTCCTAATTACAAAGGCTCATTCCTTGAGGCGAGCATGGTTAACCACAGTCGCCACTACCATGACCTGAACCCCCCATAAAATGTAAGCAATAGTGTCAAAACTAGCCTTTAAAAAAGAATCTGAAAAGAAAAACCAAGGAGCATGGAGCTCTTTCCTCAATCAATAGGTGTTCGACTTAGTCCATGTCTTTAGGAGATTGCTTGAAAAATTTTGTTTCATCTCCAGGTAGAATGGTCGAATAAATCAGCCTTGCCTCGACCCCTAGGTCAGTTATCAAATCCGTGTTTAGTAACGCGGGGCTAGTGCGAAAGCTCTCGCCCTGAAAACGATGGCCACTGGATAGAGTTATTTCCCCTACATGAGGGGCAATTCCAATAAAATTAGCAGTAGGTTTGGATCTTCTGACTGCAAAGTCTTCCTCTCGTGACGTTTTGGTTGCCGAGAATGACCCCTCATAGTCTAGAGGAGTCCGTGTTTGCCTAACATTTTAGGGTTGGGTTGCATCCACAGTTCGACAATATTAGCTTCCAATTGCTCTGCAAAGGCAACAATACCCTACGATGATCCCTATGGCTCTCCCTTACTGACTCATAAACCTTATATGCTGGCTGTGGGATCATTGATGGAGGGATTGATGTTGGTTAGTGTGAGGAACCAGCCTTCATCTTCAACAGCTTTTGCTCGTTGCTCATGTGAGCACGTTTTTTTGTAATATGCTCTTTCATAGCATTCTTCAATTGATTCATCTTCCCCTAGTGAAGGACGGTGTGTTATTCGCCAGTTGAGTTAATTTCTTCTTGGAGGAATCGCACTGGATGGCTACTACTCCAGGGAAAAACTTAAGCTCTGTTCAGGGACTGAGGTTTTTCGGGATGAGTCTTATGCATGAAATCTTTATCAGAGTAAAGGGATAGTAAGGAATGATGTTCTACCCTTGTGGTTTAGTTTTGATGATGAAAAACAATACCTTGTTTTATCCCCTAAGTCATGAGTCAAGTCTATGGTTTTCAACAAAAATCAATTTCAAATGCCTTGTTAAAATGAAAACCAAAAAGATTTATCATTTTCTATATTAGTTGGAGATTTGCAAAGTCAAGTATTTAGTCTTAAAAGAATCTCCTAAAATGATTTTCAAATTAGCTTTGAAGTCGTTGGTCAACATAGAGCTAAAATTGTTCTAAGGCAAAAGACCAACTTGAACATAAATGTGTTTGATGAAAATCCAATCTTAAGTATGAAAAATCATTTATGTTAATCTCATTCTTCAGAATAAGCTTTCATATTTTGAAGCATGCATGAAAGGTTTTGGTTTGAAACTTAATCGTATGAAAAATCCTTTAGTTCATGCATTATGTCTTGAAACTCGTTTTGATAACGCTTCAATATTTTTCTAAGTTTGGAAGCCTAGCACCTTATAAGGAGACATATATGAAAATGTTTTCTTTTTAGAAAACTAACTCATGGTAATTCAATAACTAACATTCATTAGTGATAAAATGATTTTTAATGAATTTTTCAAGAAATGAAAAGTGTATATCTTGGAGGTGATAAAATCGCAAAATCCTAAGTTCCTACTAAAATCCAAATTCTACTTTTTTATTCTTATGGATTTTGATTTTTTAGATATTTTTATTGAATTCAAATGGGGGGTATTTTCTTATTTACATTTATGTATTAAAGTAAATGGAAGGTAAAATATGTGGTGATGTTTTGTATTAATCAAGTGTCCTTCTACATGTTATCTGTTAAGTTTCCAGATTTTCCAAGAAGATAGTCGACTATGCTGTTTAGTGCTGTCGACTATGCATAAGGATAGTCGACTATGCTTGTTTAGTCTGTCGACTATTTTTACATCTGTCGACTATTGTGAAAGGATAGTCGACTATGCTATTTCATCTGTCGACTATGTTTGTTCATAAATTTCAAAATTTTCTTTGTAAATTTTGATCTGTCGACTATGTAAAAGGATCTGTCGACTATGGGATTTTTTGTGTTATAAGATAGTCGACTATGCTTTTCTGTCTGTCGACTATGGCTAGTTTTATTTGATAAAATAGTCGACTAACCTATTTTCTCTATCGACTATGTGTTTCGCAGAAAGCTTCCAACGGCTATTTTTTCAAATTCCAACGACTCCAAACGGCTATATTTCTCTTCAACTTTGTGGGACACTTATATATACATGTCATGGATGATCAAGAGAAGAATAATGGACGGAAACGAGATGATCTAAATATTACAAATCATTTTATTTGTGCTTACAATGTTCTCTGTGCTTTCATTGTTATATTTTTCTATGCAAGGCTTTGTTCTATCATTGTAAATCTATTCTTAAGCCTAGTTTTCATAGTGAGAGAACTTGTAACTAAGAATGTTAACTCTTAGCTTCTCTCTTTCATTTGTTTCGTTGTTATTTTCCTAGCTTGTGTAGCTAGAGGGCCCATTTGAATGGGAGGTTGTAATTCCTAATCTCGGACTAGAGGACCTACTCGGGTTGAGTAGGGGGTTAATAGTGGATGGTTTGAAAAATCCTTAGTGAGGAGCTAAGGTAGTGGATTAGGCTTGGGTTAAGCCGAACCACTATAAATTTTTGTGTTCTCTCTTGCTTATGTTTCTTTTTATTTGTTTATCACTGCTAGCATTTCATTATCCTCATGTGCATTGAGTTATTTATTTTCAATCAAAAGGATTTCAAAGTTCTATCAATTAAGTTTTTTTTTTTAAAATAACCAATTCACCCCCCCCTCTTGGTGTGTGCCATAGAACCTACTGTTCTAACAAGGACCTTTAGGGACCACTGGCTATTTATAGACCCCTGTATCCAAAAATCAAATCCACACATTATCATTGCATGCATGCCCCTTCTGGTTCTTCTTCATGCCATTTTCAAAAAGCTATTTGCATTCCCTTTCCCAAGCAATCGCCTTGCATTCTTCTCCCACATAACGCCCATTTCTTCTTCCTTCCTAGTTGAGGTGTGCACTTAGAGTGAGTTCTACTTTGTTTGAAATGACTCCCCTATCTTATCTACTCTTCCGTTTGACTTTCAATCAAAGTAAGTAATAGAGACTCATTATTGTGGCATAGCCTCCTAGGAGAGTCCTTCCAAAGTAGCCAGTGCAATAGAAATCTTGGAGGAAGCCATCCCTTCTATAAAGACCTTATAAAGGTTAGAGCATTCTTCCCCATGTGAAGCCCTTATTCACCCATCATTTCTTCAAGACCAGCTTCCCAAACCTACATAGTTTCCCTTGGTCGAGTCGTGCTCCCAGAGGAACCTAGGGAGACACATCTAATGCCTGCATTACCCTGCAGTAATGCAACTTGCTGTTTTAAGCCCACTTCCTTCTGGGTGGTCTTTCCCCACTAGGGGAGGGGGGGGGGGAGTTTCTCTCGAAGTCCCTTCTTAGCTTAACCCCAGGACAACACCACTAATGAGGGATATGCACTACCGTTTCTCGAGAAAAAGCATCGCACCCTTGCACACTCATGTTACTTGTCTCTATCCTTCCTTGATACCTATAAATAGCCACCAACTCTTCCATTTCAAGGACAATGGAAGATAGGAAATAGAAGCGACACACAACAAAGAACAAGCCCAATACATCTCAATCCAAGCCAATACTGCTAGGAATAGCTAACATCCATGATGCACGACATTTCTACACTTCTACTATTGTGTATCATACATTACATTAAGAACTCATTTGAATTAAGATTTGGAGGGCCCATGCAAGAGGAATCCTTGCGTGCCTCTGATTGCTTTATGTCTTGCAGATTTATCCACAAGGTGAAGGATTTCCCAACACCTCATCGCAACCTCAATTCTTTTGATTCTATAATTCTCCCAACTGTTGGATCAAACCTTTTCTAGGCTAGTAGATTGAGTCCACCTCGAACGACTTCCTTTTCCCTAGGTCTTATAGTCAGGGCAGGAAAGCCAGGGGATGCCTCTCGTTCTTCTGGCTACTCGTTGAGTTTGTTCACAAAAAATAAATTTTAATTGTTGTATTCTAGCAACAACACAAACTACTTCAACAAGAGGGGATAGCTTATGGATTGCCAAGAATTGAGGAGAATCATGAAGTTTGTGAATGACGTGCTCTTGGAAAGCAACATCGACAACCATTTCCAAAAGCAGGTGCATGCGAGCCAAAGAGATTCTAGAGCTTGTCCATGTCGGTGTTCGTCAACCTACGAGGATAGCATCTCATGGAGGTAATAAGTATTTTGTCCTCCTCATTGATGATTTTTCAAGAATGACTTGAGTTTATTTCATGAAAGAAAGGTCACAAGTGTTCTCTGTTTTCAAGAAGTTTAAAAGTTTGGTTGAAAACAAAGTGGTCATTATATAAATATCACTACAAAAAATAGCTATTTAGAGACGAATTTTTGGTTTGAGACGGATTTCGGCCATTGTAAAAATGCTCATCGTAAGACTTGAAACAGATTTTGAGACTAATTTGAGATGAATTTTTCTGTCTCAAATTTGAGAGGGATTTTGAGCATGGTATTTTCATCTCAAATTTGAGACAAATTTTTTCGTCTCAAATTTGAGATGGATTTTTTCGTCTCGAAATCCGTCTCAAATTTGAAAGGGATTTTGAGATGGATTTTCCATATTAAATTTGAGATGGATTTGTTTTGTCTCAAATTTGAGACGGATGTTTCTGTCTCGAAATCCGTCTCAATTTTGAGAGAGGTTTTGAGATGGATTTTTTCATTTTAAATTTGAGAGGGATTTAGAGACAGATTTTTCCGTTTCAAATTTGAGAGGGATTTTTTCGTCTCAAATTTGAGAGAGATTCTGAGACAAATTTTTTCTATTTCAAATTTGAGAGGGATTTTTCGGTCTCTAAATCTGTCTAGAATTTAGAGACAGAAAAATTCCTCTCAAATTTGAGACGAATTTTTTCATTCTGTTAATTTTTAAGAGGGATTTTGAAATAGATTTTTCCATCTCTAAATCTGTCTCAAATTTAAATATAATTAAAAAATTAATTTAATTTTTTAAAAAAAATTTCAAAATTCAACCTGATAAACACATATACGAACTGAAAAAAATCATCCATATCATACAATAAATCTATAGAGTAATACACATTATCCATAAATATTAGAAATACATCGTAAAATCTATCATTCATACTAATAACACGTCCATAAATAGTAAAAATACATAATAAATTCTATCATGCATACAAATAACGGATCTTTTTAATGATCCGAAGGATCCGAGGGTGGTGATGATGAAGACGTCGGCGCGGGAAGCAACCTATTTTCAAGGGCTGACAGGCAATCGTGAAAGTGTTCAATAGCTGTCCTAACAGCTTCTTGAATATGCTCTGCTAATGAGCTCAACGATGGCGGCGACAGCAGTGGTAGGAACCAGGGATGACATATGCCTCTGACCCCATCCCATGTACGCGACCATTTTTCTTGCCACCCGTAACCTCTAACCATATTAATCTCTCGTCAATAGCTGGCTACGAAGGCTAGACATTATCATTATCTTCTGATTGGCTAAATGCCGATGCCTGTGATAATGCCTCGTGTTGTTGCGTTTGAAAGTCAGCCTGCAAGCATCATAGATATATGAAATAAGTTGTATTATCAAAAGGTTAGTTAACCATAATTGAATAATATAAAAAGACACAAATAATGTATACTTACATAAGTATCCTTGGACCTTCTATCAACAAATCCCGAACTGTCTCTCTTTCTATGTGTCGCGAGAAACAACTCAGCTTGTGTGGGTGAGCGACCAAATTGCTTCGACTGCAAAGGAAAAAAAATGTGTTCATGCAAAAATTGTTGTTTCTTAAAAAATAATTAAGTAAAATAAAAATAATAAAAAGCATCAAATATTACTAATTTTTTCTTATGCTCCGACATATGAATGGAACCACAAGTATGCATACTGCCCCCGACATCTGAAGCTCGATTTTTCTTTTCCTTTTCAGACTTGTCTTTGAATTCTGCAGAATTCCAATACTCTTTTAGGTCTTCAAATACAGATGGACACATCCAACTTGGTTTTTTAGTCAAATCTTTATGGACACGAAACAATATGTCTGTCATACGGTCGGAGGCTATCTTTTCAAAATTAATCCTGATTTGATGTTCCAATTCACTATCCCAAGACCAGTTCTTTTGTAATGTTCAGATAAAATAAAAGTTACAAAAAAAAAAAAAAAATTAAAGCAAGAATATGTGACGGCCCGCCTCCCGGAGCTCCCGTTAGCCTAGGGGATCCATGAGAAGGTCATCACTCGTAATATATAGTAACAATCTATACGAGCACTTACCAACTCTTATTACAGGACTAAGTATGGAAACTATACTGCTTAGCTGAATACTTAAATCTCAATTTACGTCGCCACCATATACGGCCAACCAGGACATACATACATAACAGATAAGCATCCAATAAAGATAACATAATAAGCCGTGACCACAAAATATACACAAGTCCCCACAACACAATAGTCCAACCATCACTGGTCATACATACATAAGCCTCCCAAGACTCGGACCTTAGGTGAGCTCTGTACACGTTTAATCCCTCAAAGAACTACCTTTACTGAACCTGTCTTTAGCCTTAGCTTTGACTTTACCTAAAATGATGTAAAACAAGAGAATGAGCCACAAGGCCCAGCAAGTCCATGCATATCCAATAAACAGTAGAATAAGATTCATAACACTGATATAATCAATAGTGATGAGGGAATAACAAATAACTTACCTGTCAAGAGAGAATTAATAGGTAAAAAACTAATAACCCTTGCCTACTAATACTTGCCTCACGCATGGCATCTCATATCATACCGCAACCCATACCACGATTATACTATATCACATTCCCAAATCACTTGTACTTGCATTAGCAGAACACCATCACATGAATAAAGGAAGTGATACATGCACAAGTGCACACAAAACGACATAGCCCTTGGGTCCCCAATGACCTCGCTCAACCCTAGGCCTTTAAATACATATGAAAAAGACGTTGGCTCTTGGGGCCTGATATCTCACTCCAGGTCAACGCCTGAGGATGATCAGCTCCACCCAAGATCTCCGTACCTAACCACTCACACTTGGGGTTAGACAGCTCAACTCCAGGCTAACACCTGAGGCTAGTCAGCTCCACCCAAAGTTTAACGCTTGGGGACAAACAGCTCAACTCCAAGCTAACACCTGAGGCCAGTCAGTTCCACTCAAGGTCTACACCACGCTTATTCTCGGGTCATTGAGGCCAGATAGCTCAACACCTAGGGGCATACTCCCATATGCACCCCACCTTAGAGGCCAATCAGCTCCACTCAATGCCCCGATCCAGCTATATAGCATATCCAAATTATCATACACAAGTAAGTTATAATCTTCTACCGCATTACCCAATTTGTGACCCTCAACTCATACCCGAACCATACCCGAGAATGCCCAAATAATCCCCCAAGAGCATCTTACCATGCTTAGGGATTGTGAAGGAATCATCCCAGCTTAACCTCTCCTGAATCCCGACTCACATAGTGACATGCCAATGAACACATAACAATTTCCAAGAATAACTAGACATGGTGTAGACCCAAGAGGCAACCATTTAAAAACTTGACTAAGTATGCAGTTAACCCCAGATCCCACAAAACTTCCATTTAACCTAAAACTCGAGTAATGAAATGCTAAGAAACGCTCATTGTCACTCGAGGCCATAAATGCATGAGATGCGCCCCAAATATGCATCTCACAACCATCTCTCATAATGGTTATTCACGAGACCCCAAAACTCGAACCAAGTAATGCCATGGAACGTGGATTGACTCTCAATCCCAATAGGTATGACTTTAAACCCTAGGGAGACCCTTCAAATCTTGTCCAAATAATACCCATAATATGTCAAACCATAGAACTAATAATATTGTCGATGCTCAGTGACGACGATGGTTGCCAAACACGATGGGTCTTAGCTCATTGATGTCATCCCGGAGTGGCATCTGGCTACTACTAGTGTCATCAAGGTAAGGTAGAGAAGTGGTTTAAGGGAAAACTAGGGAGCGAGGCATTTTCTCGAATGATGGGAAGTTCAGGGCTCTAGTTTGGGTTTGTATCAAGTTGTGGAATAAGTTGAGGATGTGCAAAATAGTGTGCGAATAGTGAATCCTGCAATTGAGGGTAAGACAAGAGAATGAAGTATCCAAACTGGAATGAATATTATGTTTTGGGTACTTCATTCCCTTGAGTGACCCTCGATTGTATATTGATCATAAAATATCTCAGCCTCTTGCAGCTGTTAATTATTATATAACATTTGTAGCGTTTGTTTATTACCAATTGTGTGGGTAATTGTTTAAAAAAATAAATTAAATTTTTAATAATAAAATAAAAAATAATGGAATAAATTAGAATAAATTAATTGATTAAAAATAAAAGAAGAGTTAATATATATATTTTTTAAATTTTTTATACATTTTGTATTGTAATGATCACAATTGGTAGCCCATCCCCTCACTTGCCTTTCTCATTCTTTTATCGATTGAAATTGTTAATTTTTTAATATTAAATTATCTTTATTAATCTTCAATTCCTCAAGGGGTGAAATGTTGAGGCCCAAGCATTAAGCCATTATTTGAAGTGTCTTTTAGGGTGTAAAGCCATCTAGCAGGCAGTGACCATGCATTGGAACGTGCCATGTGATCAACATAAATGTCAATTATCAACGCCAACCACTCACCTTCTTTTATTCATCATGCCATGTGCTCACTTAATTTCATTTTATATAGCATGTTGCGTGGATAGATGTTTATCAAGTAAATAATATCCTCGACCTGATTCAATTTAGCTTCACACACAATCCAATCCAAATCTATTTTTAAAAAATATCTCATTCCCTAGTTTTCTAAATGCTACTTCTCTACCTTACTTTGTTGATACTAACAGTACCCAAAGCCCACTCTAAGACGACAACCATCGTCGACACTGAGCATCGACAACATTATCAATTTCTATTGTTTGAGTTTTTTTTTTGGTACTACCTCATGGTTGATTTCTTGTAAATGTATTGAACATATGGAATGAATGTTATATTTTGGGTACTCTAACGTCTCATTCCCTTATCTTACCCTTAATTGCATATCAATCTTACTCTCAGGCGCAAAGCCATCTATATATATATATATATGACACTATGTATTACATCAATAATAAAAAAAATTGCACATTTTAATCTCAATTTTTGTCTCTATTTCACCTCTAAAATTCCCTAATTGCAAATTATACATTTAAACATCAAATTAATTTACATTACGATATCGAAAATTCAAAATTAATAACTCATGGTTTACTTGATAAGGACAATTTCGTCCATGCGCCATTACCGGACCTTTTTTTCGTCTCGAAACTATTTCAGGGTTGATTCTTATGAAAAATCGAAGCCCCCTTAGGATTCCGTTGATTTTCCAAGAGTCTCCTACAATGATTATATTTTTCAGCCTGAATCGAAGCGGTATTTTAGTTGTACCGAAAATCATCTCAATTCTGATTTCTTTTAATACCATAAATCTTATCTCAGGATGCCCGCTGAGACCATATTTGTTTTCTTAGACAATTACACTTTGGGGCATTCCCTACAGTCGATTCGGTACTTTATAGTTGTACAAAAATGTACCCAATTGTGCGTCTTTGCCTCTTACCTCTATCATGAAGGACCTACTGATTTTACAGCCATTCACACGATTTTTGGTGTCAGTAATGCCTCCAAGCTCCTGACTCAACTTCTAGTAAGTGACCGTTATGGGACTACCGCTACACTATTGTAAGAAGCTCAAGTTAGGCTTCAAGATCATATTTACGGCTGTGCATCCTACATTTTTTCCCTCCAACAGCTGGTCATCGATCTTCAATTTCTTGTAGATTTATTAGAGGAATTACTATTTACAAACTCTTTTGCAAACCCCCTCAATGTTCACAATTGGTTTCACCCAAAAACTAATTCAAACACATATTATGACAATGGATCTTTCCTCGTGAATGATCCAAACCCTAATTGGAATTTTGAAAATCCAGTCATCCAACAAGAAAATATGTCGTTTCCTTATTTTCAAGAGACTAGTTTGCAACCTTATCCAGTGGAAACTAGCAGCAGCCAGTGGCCATTTCCGGATGATCTTTTAGAATTTCATCATACACCCGATCTTATAGTTAATTATTATATAACATTTATAGTGTTTATTTATTACCAATTGTGTGGGTAATTGTTTAAAAAATTAAATTAAAATTTTAATAATAAAATAAAAAATAATAGAATAAATTAATTGATTTAAAAATAAAAAGAAGAGTTAATATATATATTTTTAATTTTTTTATACATTTTCTAAAATTTTGCCATGGCAAAATTTATTTTTTATTATTAAATGAATAAATTTTGCGATAATTAAGAATGTTAATAACTATAAAAAAATGTTGCGATTATTTTGTATATATTTAATAACTATTACAAATAGTTAATTATTATACATTTAATATATTTTTTAATTTATAAATTTTTATATATATATTAGTTTACATGTATATATACTTTATTTTATATTTTATGCACATGAAATATATTAATTTATATGTTTAGAATTTAATTTCTATATCTATAAATACAAGTTTTACATTTTATAAAATAATATTTTAATATTTTACATTTTATTAATTTGAGAGGGAAAAAAAATTCTTTCTCAAAATCTGTCTCAATTTGAGAGGATTTTTGAGATAAAAAAATATCCGTCACAAATTGAGATGGATTAATTTCCGTCTCCAAAATCCCTCTCAAATTAAGACGGATTTTGAGACAAAAAAAATCCTTCTCTAATTTGAGACGAACAAATTTTCAATTTCAAAATCCCTTTCAAGTTGAGACGGATTTAGAGACGGAAAAAAATCTGTTCCTACATCCGTCTCAAATTGAGACAGATTAGTTTCCGTCTCCAAAATTTGTCTCAAATTGAGACAAATTTTGAGATAAAAAAATTCTGTCCCTAATTTGAGACAAAAAAATTTTCATCTCAAAATTTCTCTCAATTTGAGATAGATTTAGAGATGGAAAAAAATTCATCTCTAATTTGAGACGGATTAATTTTCGTCTTGAAATTCGTCTCAAATTTGAGACGAATTTTTTTCTATCTCTAAATCCGTCTCAATTTGAGAGGGATTAGCTTCAGTCTCTAAATTCGTCTTAAATTAGAGAGGGATTATTTTTCGTCTCTAAATCTATCTGAAAAAGATTCGTCTCTAAATCCTTCTCTAATTTGAGACAGAAAAATCCATCTCAAAAAATCTGTCTCTAAACTTCTGTTTTCTTGTAGTGTATCTTGAGGAGTGATAGAGACAAGGAGTATGCATCAAATGCATTCCAAGAATTTGTGAATAGGAAGGCATGGAAAGACAACTAATTGTTGGTTATACACCACAGCAAAATGGAGTTTTCAGGAAGAAAAATCATACAGTGATAGAGATGATAAAGTCTATGCTACATGATAAAGGCTTACCCAAAGACTTTTGAGCTAAAGCTATTTATATAGTTGTGTATTTGATCAATAGAAGTCCCACAAAGGTCATGTGGAATCAAAATCCAATTGAAGCGTGAAGTGGAAAGAAACCATCGGTGAAGCACTTGAAAGTGTTTGGAAGCATTTGCTACTCTTAGATTCCAAAAGAGAAGAGGTATAAGCTTGATGGAGTAAGTGAAAAGTGCATTTTTGTTACGATTCAAAGTTTAAAGGCTATAGATTGTTTAGCTTGAAGACTAACAAGATTATTATTAGATGTGATGTTTTGGTTGATGAAAATGCCTCTTAGAATTGAAATGAAGGCAAAATTGAAAAAGCTACTATTTTGCGAGTTGAGGTAGAAGAAAATATAGCCAATGATGATGAAAATGAGGAAGGTCCCATTCCACCAAATAATCCAATATAATCTCAAAGTCCAAGTTCAGGTCAGAGTTCTCCAACCTCAACTCCAAGAAAAATGAAAAGCTTAAGTGATTTCTATGCAAGGTATAACTTTTGTGTCCTTGAACTAGAAAACGTTGAAGAAGCTTATGGAGAAAAAGATTGGAGAAAGGTTATGGAAGAAGAGATCAAATCCATTGAGAATGACAATACTTGGAGCCTTCTTGACAAACCTCAAAACATAGAGATCGTTGGAGTAAAATGGGTTTACAAAGTCAGGCTGAATCTAGATGGTTCAATCCAAAGAAATAAGGCAAGATTAGTAACCAAATGTTATTCACAACATCCTAGAATTGACTACAATTAAACATTTGCATCAGTTGCAAGACTTGATACTATTTGAGCTCTTATTTCCATGGTAGCACAAAAAGGTTGGAATCTTTACCAACTTTATGTTAAATTTATGTTTTTGAATGTGAATTAAAGGAAGAGGTGTATGTTCAACAATCTCAAGATTTTTGTCAAAGAAGGAGAAGAAAACAAGATGTATAAGTTGAGGAAAGCCTTGTACAAGCTCAAGTAAGCTCCAAGGGCATGGTATAACTCGATTCATATTTCATGGAGCAAGGATTCAAGAAGAGCAAAAGTGAGCCAACCTTTATGTAAAGACTCAAGGTAAATCAAACACTCTTATTGTTGCCTTATATGTGGATGATTTACTTTGTACCCATAACAAAGAAAGAATGATTGCTGATTTTAAGAAAGACATGATGCAAAAATATGAGATGGGACTACTACATTTTCTTGGGATGGAAATTTGTCAACAAGCTGATGGAGTTTTTATTTCCCAAAAGAAGTTTGGGATGATTGATTGCAAACCTATGACTACACCACTTGTTGTGAATGAAAATCTTGTTAAAGAAGATGGAGAAAAGAAGGTTGATGCTACTTTGTATTGAAGTCTAGTTGGAAATTTATTATATCTCATAGCTACTAGGCTGGATATTATGTACGCTTCAAGTTTATTATCTAAGTTTATGGACAATCCGAGCCAATTGCATCTTGGGACAACTAAGAGAGTCTTGAGATACATCAAAGGTACATTGAACTTTGGGATCAAATTAAGCAAAGGAGTTGATGCACAGTTGTTTGGGTATTGTGATAGTGATTGGGGAGGATGCCTTAATGATATGAGGAGTATCTCTGGATATTGTTTTTCAATTGGTTTTGGAGTATTTTCTTGGTCATCAAAGAAGCAACAAAGCACGACACAATCATTTGTTGAAGCTGTATATGTGGCAGCTAGCTTGGCAACTTCACAAGTGATTTGGCTTAGAAGAATTCTTGAAGACATTAGCGAAAAGTAAAATGAAGCTATAGTGATGTTTTAGGACAATATATTAGCCATTGATATTGCCAAGAATCTAGTTTATCATAGTAGAACTTGTCACATTGATATAAAGCACTATTTCATTCGAGATGCAATAGAGGATGGAGAAGTGGAGCTAAGATTCTGCAATACTCAAGATAAAGTAGCGGACATTTTCACAAAGGCACTTTCAGGAGACAAGTTCAACTATCTTTGAGAAAAGTTAGGAGTTCAAGAACAGCACATTAAGTGGGAGTATGTTAAGTAATTTGCAAGTAATCCAAAGAGTCATCTTGAGTAGACCAAAAGTCAAATTTAATTTAATGTATTCATTCAACTCCTATGTACTCAAACGATTATATATACTAAATAAGAAGAATGATTTCTGTGTGCGCTCCACAAAAATCCTCTGCCTCCCAATATTCTCCAACAATTTTTTCTATTTGCAGAAACTTAACAATATTGTAATGATTTCTTTTCATGGTCAACAAGTTTTTGTGTTTATTATGCTTAAATGCTATCAGTGAACACAACCTGATAAGACAAACAAGACTCGTAGCTTTGTGAAAACTGGAAATAGAGATGAAGAAAAGAAACCCATAGTTGTAGATCGTTGTTTGCCGTAGAGAAGAAGCTTTGTCGCCACCAATTTTGCTGAAAAAGAAAATTCTAATTCTGTACTTTGCTGTCCACTGTAGCTTGCAGAGGGAAAGAAGATACAAAAGCAAAAGAGAGAAGTAAATTGTGTTTCTGAGGCGGTATAAGTCCTCGTGTGGCATTGTGAAGTTTTCTTTACACGTGATAAACTTCAATTACTTCGGGGCACCAACATTTGAAGCTTATTTGGTGCCTTCGAGGCAACAAATTTTTTTTTTTTTTGTGTGTATAAATTGACTTGATTTGATTTACTGAACTACTAAAATAGAGAACAAGACCCTAGATGAAAAGATGACGCTTATTCTAACTCATTTCAATAGCTCATAATCCCAATTATCTTATACTAATGAATGCTTTTAAGTACTTAAATTTTGGGTTCTAAATGCATGAATGATGGGCTCTAATACCATATCTGTCGACGTTTGGAATCAGTCGATCGTGATTCGTAGGTCCGCAATGAGAAAATTAGCACAAATACAATGAAGATGAACAAATGGAACGAGGGACAAACCAAACAGTAAGCGAGAAAGTTTTTACGTGGTTCAGGCAGAACGATGCCTACTTCACGACTGTTTTCTGGTTATTCTGGCAGAATAATAATATATCATTATTGTCCCCCCTTTGCAAGGGTGTTTTTGACCCCTATTTATAGTTCGGGGCGTTTACAACTTACATAAAATACAAAAGTAGAAAGATGATATTATGGGAAACAATGTGTCCTTATCATTTACATAAAATCGGGAGTGGATTCCGCATTACCAGGGATCTGATTTGCCTCAGACAAAGTATGTAGGTCCTTGCCTTCGGTTGTTCCGTGGTCTTGCTGTTATGCGAACTGAATGGTTAGGTCAACGAGGTAAAAGTATCATTAAGAGCTCGCTTAGTTTGATCAGTGAACTAGAAACATCGCTAGGAGCTCCCCTGGTCCTGTAGTCTGAGCTCAGGTCTCAGTGACATGTGATCTTATTCTAACGAGCTCGACCTTTGGCCCATTAGGCTTCTGAAAATTGGGTTGGCTTGCTGGGTCGAGTCCAGCCCATAAGAAATGGTCCGAAAAATACCCATAACAATATATAAGATAATTTTGATAAACATAAATGAATAATATAACAAAACTTAATTAATCATAGTTTACTCACTCAATTGAGGATTGGCTTATACTCATGATATATCTACATCTTTAATTCAATATTTGGTATCATAGGTTTATTAAATTACTGGATCATTTTTATCAAAAACCTATTTATATTTGACTAAAACTATATTTAAACTGACTGTCTTATCTCATTGAGGATAATTAATGATACCTCACTTAGGATATAAGTTAAATTTCTAACATTTTCTTCTTCTGTGGCAACAACAAATAATGCTTTAACATGTAAAATCACCTCGTTCATTTGGGGAGTAGGCAACATTCGGTTCAATTGAGTCATTAAATTCATTTGGAAGGGACCTCTTATACTCTCTTTAAACCCCCAACAAAGCAGTTTTCTCTATAAGAACACAAATTTAAGAAATTGTTTTCTAATTGGGGAGGTTGTTGGTTAATCATAAGACAAAAGTAATAACTTCAATGCTCATGTATTTTCATTACTTATAGCAAAATAACTCATTCCAGCGTCCCATCACTAACTCTACAGCTAGAGAATAAAACCTAAGAAAGCAAATTGCCAGCAATTCCTAGTGCAGTTTTATCTTACTTGAAACCCCAATATCTAGATAACACAAGAAAATGGGAGGAGAAACTCTTTGAGTTGCATATGGGAAGCTTAAAGAACGTCTAAGTATAAAATCAAAATAAATAAGTTGGGGGAAGATATCGACTTACAACCCTGCCACTGTCAATCAACCAACCACCTAGTTCTGTAAACCAATGCCAGACAAAAGCAAAGGCAGAAGGCTAAAAATTAAATCTATTACAAATAAATAAAATAATTGAAGTTCAATACTGATAAAAGATGCCTAGTCTTCATATTAAGGTCCTCCAACTGAAGTAAATCCATCTTGCGTGATTCACTCACCCCCTTCCTTTCTTAGCAACAAATTTTGTGACCTTGGTGATGTAGGAAAAGAAGTCTAGATATTAGGAATCAATATGGTTAATTTATTTTATTTTATTTATTTATTTCCTATTTTAGTTTGTTTCCTAATTTCTTTTTATTTCTTTTGTTTCCTTTCGATAGTAGAATCCCTTAGAATCTTAATTGGAGCGAGATTATGAAATCCTAATTTGAGTAGAATTTGATCTATTAGTTGCCTATAAATGACTAGATTATTGTAATTGGACCATTTATAAGCAACTAATAGATCAAATTCTACTCAAATTAAAATTCAATAATATCACTCTAATTAGGATTCTAAGGGATACTACTTATTAAAAGAAATAAAAGAAATAAAAATAAATTAGGAAAAACTAAAATAGGAAATAAATAAGGAAAAATAAAATAAACCATATTAATTCTTAAAATATACTCTTCTTGTCCTACATTGGCTCGGTTCCTTCTTCTCCATGCTCTAGATAACTTCAATACCACTATTTGTACATATCCCTCATAGAAAAGCGCCCAAGTGGAGGACACTTTGAGACGGTCTCAACAACCATGGGCTTTGTGGGGATCATCTTAATAAACCCAGTATCACCCTTATTCAAAAACTTTGGCCCTTTCTTGAGCTCCTTACTAAATTGTCTGTCAATCTTGGTTAAAAACTCAAAGAACTTAATAACAATGTGGGAAGTGTGGCATTCAAGAACAGGGGCCTGTCCATTTCCAATGTGGGCAAGGTGGTTTACGATAAAAACTTGAGATGTGAAGTTGGAGAATTCTTCGGCTAGATCTTCCTTGCAATTTGATGCAACATACCCATTTTGAGATCCTTAATAGCAAAATATTTTGCACTGTCACTAGGCACGACCTCCTAGAGAGCCTCATGGTGCATCTCCAAAGACTTGACTTTAATGATTAGGATAGAGGGACCAAAACTTACAACCATGACAGGCTTGAAGATATCTATCTCAAAGATGACCCACTGGAATAGTTCCAGTATCTCCAATCTTGTGCACATCCTAAAGTGGGAGGCGGAAAGGCTTCCTTGAAAGTATCTTGGGCTTTTGCATCATGTCAACGCCTACCAGTCAAGCTACATAATACAAACACATAAATAAATTAATTCAAATATTTTTCAGGGAAAAGCAACAAATAGAAGAAACACAAATAAATCTACAACTCAAAACGTGCAAAGACCACAATTCGAAAGGATGAAAGAAAGAATTAAGATCCAAAATGCAAAATCAATCATAAATTCTAAAGAAACAATCAATCAACTCATAGAACAATGGTATATCTTCGTATTCAGTGATAAATGAAAGCATAAATTATGAAAAACATAGAGTGAACTTACGAGACTTCTTCGCCGCAAAACCCTAGATTGAAAGGAATGCTAGTGTAGAAGAGATTCAAAGAGTGATGGGTAGGGCTTTCGAAGACAACACTCTCTCTTCTATTTATAGAAGCTTGGTATGTGCATTTTTACTTAAATAGCCTTTTAGAATTAGAATGACCATAATGCTCTTCTCAAAGTGTACGTGTTAAGAGAAACGGTGTTGATTTTGTATTGGATGTGTATTGAATTTGTTTTATGGGTTATTTGAGTTAGCTAGCCTCATTTAAAAATAAAACTTTTGAGTGAATTATAATAACTATTTTTCAGATATGCCTTAATAATAAAGGTTATTTCCACATTTTAGAAACGACAATAGCTTCCTTTGTTGTTTAAAATAAGGGCTAAAATGACTAAAATACCTCTATTTTTTTCTCATTTTTTTTCAATAAGTTAGTTCCTCTCTCCTCACTCTCTTTCTCTTTCCTCTTTTGTTCCTTTCAAGAAAAAATATAAAAAAGACTGAAAGTATAGGACTGTACACCCAGAAAAGGGTAAATTGAGTGTTTCGAAATTTTTCGATTTGATAAAAGATTTATACAAAAACTGTTTTTTGTTTTTTAATAGCTTTGAAAATAATGCTGTGAGTATATATTGAAAAAGCTTAAACTTTTATGGCTTCAAAATCAATACTGAAAATGTAAGATGAATAATCACAAGATATGAAAATCAAATGTAAAAGGGATAAAATAGACAGCACATGAAATTTATAGTGGTTTGTCACAACCCGGCTTACTCCACTACCTTAGCTCATTACCAAGGATTTTCTCAAATCTACTAGGGAGTGCCTATATAGAGAGGCACGCACTATCCTCTATAATTTTTATAAGGCTCAACTATAACGTTTTACACAATTTTTCACAGCCCAGCTAGAACTTTTCAGTAGCTTTTAATAGCCTTACCTACAACATTTGCACTAGCTTTTATAAGGATCAGCTATACCTTTTCGTAAATTCAGAGAGAAAAAAACGAGAGCATAAGCTCACAGGAATATCAATTCTCAAAGACTATGAGCAAAAGCTCATCGAGCAAATAACCCTCTACAAGAATAAGAAAGAAAACTCATGAAGGATTTTACAAATACACACATAGAATATAAAAGATAGAAAAGGAAAGCTCTCCACTTTCTCCAGAAATAAAAGAATTTATAGACAAATGAATTCAGAGGATGATGGCTTTCAACTCAATTTTTTTTTCTCTCTCTCTCTCTTCTTTCTCATTCTCTTCTAGAGAATATTTCTTATAGCTCAAGTGACCTCAACTTCGTGCATGTCATAGGTATGTATAGTTTTTGCTTCTTCAATGCACTTGTTGAATTGTTTAGAGGATAAAAGCATGCAAATTTGTGACCTACAAAATAATTCTAATTCTTCAGTTTCCAATGGTTAGATATGTATTTTGGAATAAATTTCATACCAATTGTACGAAAGAATGATCAGAATACATTAAATGAAGTTGAGATGTCTAAAAAAGTAAAAACTACGTGTATATAATGCTTTTTGTAACCACTAGTTTTTTTAACATTAGTCGAGTAAAATTTGGTATTACTCGAGTAAGATATGTAGTTACTCGAGTAAATTTAATAGTTAGTCAATTAATAATTTAAATACAAAGACTCACTCTCTATCAAATAATTCTTACTCGACTAAAGTATTTAGTTACTCAATTAAGTACGAAGTTACTCAATTAAAATCAACTTTTTAGTTTACTAAATGTTCAAGTAGAAAGATTTGACATTTTGGTTACAAATTATTACTTGATTACAAAATTTGGTTACTCGATTAAGGTCTGAAGTTACTCGATTAATATTTCTTCTTTGTCGATTAAATGCTTAAGTATACAGACTTGTTATTTTGTCCTAGATTTATTACTTGATTAAAAGATATAGTTATTCGACTAATATATCATTGTTGTTTTGCCTTCGATGATGAAAAACTTTATATGTTTGGTGGATCGTCCGGGCCCAATCTCAGCCCTCTCTTTAGGCCCAATCTCAGGCCTCTCCTTGGGCCCAATCTTGGCCTTCTCCTTTGGCCCAATGTAACACCCCATTTTTCGGGGCATTAATATATGCTAGGAATTTTTTTTTTTTTTAAACATCAAACATAAATTGGCAACAAATCCTCAACATAACTTTTATTTAATAACACTCCCAAACATAGTAAAGGAATGATACACTTTAAACATAAGCGGAAGCAAGATCATAACCTATAAGAAACCTTGAAAACATAACATATGTGGGTACATACATATCATTCACCCAACATAACATTACCAACAATATTAAAATCTAAACAATACATCCGTATAAAATAGATAGTCCCAGTCCCACATGAGACCCACAAAATTTCCATCACAATCATGTCTCGATCACTTCCTTGCCCTTCCGGCTGCTTGCCTCGCCTGGAACGTGGAATATTCCAGGGACATAATCCAATATTAGAAGATAAAATCTTCTAAATGAGAGTTAGATAAATATGAATGAATGATGCACGATGCATGGACATTTATAAACATATACCCATAATATAACTTCCTAGGCCCACCAGCCCGGCACGAAACCCTAGGCAAAATCCCGAACCTCTGCAGGATAAGCCTAACGTTATTCCATTAATTGCCCTAGAGGAATTACGGCTACACTCTTAAGGTAACATCCCAATCCCATGCACGAGTTTCAATATGACAAAAATATCGTGTCGTGCATATATCACGTTTTCCCATGCAACAATATATGAACGAAAATGATCATAACATATGAAAATATCATGCATAGAAAGGAAATCACATCATATATGGGTTATAGGGACAAAACCACTCACTTTTCACAGTTATCGGGATACCTCAAAAAATGTGCAAACTGCCTTGATTTGCGTGCCAACCTTGAAATTCGCACCAAATGTTTCACCTCACTCCCCAAAGCACCCTAGGCAAGATATTTATTTAAATAATCAATAAAACCTATTTTTCCTCAATTTTCTTGCCTTTTTCACTATTTTCCCTCAATTTTTCCTTACTAATATTCCAAAATAAATATCTACACCTATTTTTCTCCAAATTTTTTTACATAGGAAATTCTAAAATATTTTTCTAAGCCATTTAAAAAAAATTGCACAAAAACCCAAGCCTGCACGTGCCCACACGTGCTGGCGCGTGCTATGGCGAGTGAGACTAGCGCGTGGGGCCCATGCGCCAATCATCTTCTTCGGCCACGGCTTGCCGAAAAATTGTAAAATTTATACCATGATGAAGCCCATGCTTAATCGATCACAATGGTACCTGAATGGGCTCGAAAAGAGGTCCGAAAATCGGTCAACGGAGGCCTTGAAGTCTCGGCCAAGCAGTCTGCCTAGGGTTCCGGGAGGCTTCGATTTGCCTTCGTTTCTGCTCCGTTGCTCACCAAATGCTCCAGATATGATCTCCAACCTATGGGCAACAAAAGCCCTCTATCCTTGCCTTCAATTCGTTTGAAATAGCCTTCGATTTGAGCCTCCAACTTCTAAAAATTTTGGCCATCAAGAGTTCTATTTATAGGCGAATGTCGAGCTTTGAAATGGCCTTGGATAGCTTACCCACTGACTTAGGCATTTTCCCCTCCCCCAGATCGACTCGAAATCGACCTCACCCGACCAAAATGTTGAGTTGCAGGTCGCACCATTGCCGCCTGCAATTTGGCCAAAATTTTTCAAAATTCTGGCCACCTTGGTGCCCGATGGCGGCTCATGATGACTCCTACGAGATGCCCGACCATCCATCGTGCTTGTCCATTGCCTGAAACGGCCGGTCAGAGATCGTGCGTGACACTGTCAGAAGCCATGGCTGGATTTTTCTATTTTTTTGCACTATAGCCCTTCAGTTCCGGTTTTCCCATTTTGGCCACTTTTTCTCATACCCTTGGACTTTTAATTAATACCACCAAGTCCCGCAAGTTCCAATCTTTCAATTTTCTTTTTGTAACTTTTGGAAAAAATGTCGTTTTGACCCTCCTTGGGTAACTTTGGAAAATTGTACTTAGGCCCGTTTCTCCGCTTTGGCTTTAAACCTACCCGTTTCTTTCTGAAACTTCTGAAGGGTTGCTCTACTCGACAAACCAAAGCTTCCCAAGGCGTCCGTTATCATTTCGGGAGTCTCCTACGAGAATTCGGTTTTATAGCCTAAATGGCAGCTACATTTTAGCTGTACCGAAAACCGTTTCTGATCCATTTTCTTTCAGTCCTAAAAATCATGCCTCGAGATGCTCGCTAGAGGTGTTTCTATTTTCTTAGACATTTAAGCCTTAGGGTACTCCCTTCGGTTGATTCGGTAAATTTTTTGGGCTTTTTAGATGCCTAACTTTCCTGAATTTCCAATTTTCCTTTAAAATAATAACCTAAAGTTCTTGGGTATTACATTCTCCCCTCCTTAAAGAAATTTTGTCCTTGAAATTTTCATATTCTTACCTACTAAGACATCAATATTAGGCTAACAACTCATAAAAGCAACGACTTTTATCTCTTAGTCGAGCATTATCATTAATCATTTTGTAAACACATCAATTGCATCACTTACACAAATAAGGCCTATCGGGTATATTGGGTTTTTGCACAGAATATCCCATTGTAGCTCTCTACCGTCAGCCACATACATCAAGAATAGTTGATAATATCACAAATACAAACGTACTATTCATAATCATCTCTTTATTTCACGCATTTTTGATAACCTTACATAGAAAATCACAAACATTTGCTATTTTCACTAAATTTCCTCGAACAACAGGGGATATTTGTCCCTAATCGTATCCTCGAGTTCCCACGTAGCTTCTTCCTCAGTGTGATTTCTCCACTAAATTTTTACCAGCGGGATGACTTTGTTCCTCAGAGCTTGGTCGCGCCAATCTAAGATTCGCTCTGGCGACTTTGGATAAGTCAAATGATCTCTTAACTTGATTACTTCCACTCGAATTTCCTGGGTTGGATCCTGAATATGCCTTCAAAGCTGAGACATGTGGAAGACATCATTGATGTTGGACAGGCTAATAGGAAGTTCTAGACGATAAGCCAAAGGTCCAACTCGTTCTTTGATTGGATAAGGTCCAATAAATCGAGGTCTTAGCTTACCTTTCTTCTTTCCTCGCGTTGCCAAATGCTGAGGCGATACCTTTAGGTATACATAATCTCCTACCTCGAATTCCAAATCTCGCATCCTGTTGTCCGCATAAGACTTTTGACGACTTTGTGCGGTTCGGATTCTTTCTTGGATCTTTCGAATCTTTTCTGTAGTTTGCTGAACCAGCTCGGGTCCCAATATTTGTCTCTCTCCTACCTCAGTCCAACAGATAGGTGATCGACATTTTCTTCCATATAGAGCCTCATAGGGTGCCATTCCTATACTGCTATGGTAACTATTGTTATAAGCGAACTCTACCAAGGGCATATGCTCTTCCCAGTTACCCTCAAAATCCAAGGCACATGATCTTAGCATATCTTCTAATGTTTGAATGCTCTGTTCAGACTGTCCATCGGTCTGTGGGTGATAAGCCGTACTAAGGTTTAATTGCATCCCCATGCATTCTTGCAAGCTTCCCCAAAATCTTGAGGTAAACCTCGGATCTCGATCTAAGATTATGCTTACTGGTGTGCCATGAAGCCTAATTATCTCTCCAATATACTGCTCTGTAAATTTTCGTACTGGCTTATCCATCCTCGTAGGCAAGAAGTGTGCTGACTTCGTTAGCCTATCTATGATGACCCAAATTGCATCATTGCCTTTCTGACCCCTGGGAAACCCTGTCACAAAATCCATCGTGACATGCTCCCATTTCCACTCTGGGATATCTAAGGGTCTCATGAGTCCAGCCGGTCTCTGGTGCTCGATCTTTACCCTCTGGCACATATCGCACTACGCCACCTTCCTTACCACACTTGTCTTCATTCCCGGCCACTAATAGACCTTTCGGAGATCTCTATACATTTTTGTGGCTCTCGGGTGTACTGTGTAACGAGTTGTGTGGGCTTCATTCAAAACTCTTTGTCTCAAATCTTTCAAATATGGCACGTAAATCCTTCCCTGAAACCTCAGTATGCCATCATGCATTTCAAAATCAGATCTCTTAGGCTGGCCATGCTTGTCCACCCATAGATGTATCCGTTTATCATCCACATATGCCTCTCGTATTCCGTTCACCAAATCTAGCTGAACTTCCATGCCAGCGATAAGGATGGTCAATTCCTTCGGCACTACACTCACTGTCAGATGGCTAAAAGCCTTTAACATTTACACTCATAGGCCATCATTCCGGCTATAGAGATAGGCACATTCCTACTTAGTGCGTCAGCCACCACATTGGCATGCCTTGGGTGATATCATATGGTGCAGTCATAGTCCTTTAGAAATTCCATCCACCGTCGTTGTCTAAGGTTCAGCTCCTTTTGCTAGAACACGTACTTCAGGCTCTTGTGGTCTGTGAACACCTCAAAGGTCTCACCATACAAGTAATGTCTCCATAGCTTCAGAGCATAAATCACGGCCGCTAGTTCCAAATCATGCGTTGGGTAGTTTACTTCGTGCCTCTTCAACTATCGTGATCCATATGCGATCACTTGGCCGTGTTGTAATAACACACAACCCAGACCTATTTTAGAGGCATCCGTATACACAACGAATCCCTTGTGCCCATCTGGCATTGCTAAAATAGGTGCTGTGGTTAATCTGTCTTTGAGCTCTTGAAAACTTTCCTCACACTTGACAGTCCATTCGAACTTAACATCCTTTCGAATAAGCTTCGTTATTGACGAGGCTATTTTTGAAAATCCCTTCACGAATCTTCAATAATAGCCTGCTAATCCTAAAAAGCTTCTCACCTCTGTTACATTCGTTGGCTGCTTCCATCCCTTGATAGCCTCAATTTTTACCGGATCTACCGAGATTCCTTCGGCAGAGATTACGTGTCCGAGAAAGGCGACTTGGGGTAGCCAGAACTCGCACTTCGAGAACTTGGCGTACAACTGGTGTTTCCTGAGAGTTCCTAGCACCACCCTTAAGTGCTCTTCATTATCATTCTCATTTGAGGAATATATCAATATATCATCTATAAACACGATCACGAACTGATCTAGATAGGTTCATGAGATCCATAAATGCCGCTGGAGCATTTGTTAACCCAAATGGCATCACGAAATACTCAAAATGGCCGTACCTTGACTGAAAGGCTATTTTCGAAATATCTTCAGGCTTAATCCTTAATTGGTAGTATCCCGACCTTAAGTCAATCTTTGAAAATATCTTTGCTCCTTGCAATTTATTGAACAGCTCATCGATTCTCAGAAGTGGATACTTATTCTTTACCATAGCTTTATTCAATTGACGGTAATCAATACACATTCTCAAGCTTCCATCATTCTTCTTTACAAATAGCACTGGCGCACCCCACGGCGATGTGCTCGGCCTAATGAATCCCTTATTGGTCAATTCTTATAGCTGGCTCTGTAATTCCCTCATTTCTGTCGGGGCCATTCGATATGGAGGAATAGATATCGGTTTAGTTCCTGGTACTAGCTCGACTGAGAACTCGATCTCTCGAGGTGGCGGCAGTCCTGATAGATCTTATGGAAATACATCCTCATACTCTCGTACTATCCGCACCTCCTTGAGCTTTGGTACTTCTTTCTCTTCCGCACGAGCATTGGCTATACATCCATGAGATCCTTGGCTTATCAACTTTTTTGCCTTCCTGGTCGAAATCATTTTTTCATTCCTAGGGTCACCCTGTCCCCGAAATTTGACCCATTCCCCTTCGGGTTTCTTTATGGTCATTACCTATTGTCGTTGTATCTGGACAAGAAATCCATTCCTAAGATTATGTCGAAGTCATACACTTCTAGAAAAATTAGATCAACTTGAAATTGAGCATCACTTAAACTAATTTCGCATTCTTCTATCACCTTTGAGGACCTTGTACTTTTACCCATGGGCGTCGAAATTATTATTGGAGATTCCATAGGTTTAGTTTCTACCCCTAAACTTGTAGCCAAAGCATATGACATAAATGAATGCGTTGACCTAGGGTCTATCAATGCATGAACATGGGTATCCGATATGAAGAACGTACCTTGCACGACTGCCGGATCTGTCCCCATATCTTCCTTGGTGAGGTTGTAGACACGTCATTGACGAGTCCCACAAGCCTCTCCTGCTTTTTCAGCTGGCCCATTTGCTTGTCCGAGTTTTGGCTTCTTCGGGCAGTTACTTGAATAGTGCCCTGGTTGATTGCACTGGAAACACACCACTTTCACAGGTCTTTTACTGGAGGTGTTTCCTTTCTCTTGCGACAATTTCTACTTATATGCCCTTTCTTTCCACAGGAGTAACAGATAGACGTTCCTACTAAGCATTTCCTCCCAGGATGGCTCTTTTTGCATTTGAAGCATTGCTTGGTGCCCTGGGGATTTTCATTTCCCGATTTCTGCTCTGAGTCCCCTTTTGTTTCCCCAGACCTAATCTACTTCACTTGTAGAAGGTTCCTCTCTATCGTTAAATCTTTGCTTAAAGCTTCTTCATATGATTCAATCGACCATGTGCTCAAGGCTTGGAGTAGATCCACTTGAAGTCTTGACATAAATTTATGTGCCTTCTGCCATTCATCGGCATCATACATTGGCACGTACTTAATGAGCTGGTTGAATTTGGTGTCATATTGAGCCACCTACATTTCTCCAGTTTGCTTCAGGTTCACAAACTCCCAGCTCTTCTCTTGCCTCCAGCTAAGGGGGAAATACTTATCATTGAAGGGCTCCCAAATTGATATTGGGGTCTCATCAGTTTCAGATCCTTGCCTCGAGCGGGATTTTTGCAAAGCTCGCTCTGCAGCCTGCCACCACTTCCCAGCTTCTTCCTCCAACATGAAAGTGGCACAATTTAATTTGTCCTCGTCATTGTACTGGAGATGTCGAAGCAACTTTTCTGACTGCTCTAACCAGTACTCGGCCATGCTGGGGTCATCATGGGGCTTCCCCTTAAACGTTGGTGATCGCTGCCATCGGTACTGTTCTAGCACGTTTTCAGTGTGCTTGGTTGGTCCTTCTCTGGTTGTGTGAGTCAAAAGATTCTCTATAACCCTCTCGATGCGATTCAAGCGTCCTTCAAGAACTGATGACTCCATCTCTGGTTCTCCCGTTTGGATGCTACTACTGTAGCGGCGATTCCCACTGCTTCTTACATCTTATATTTCTCGATTGGGGATGACAGGAGTCATATTCCTTTGCTGTCTTGTGGTTACCATCTAAAAGATAAGACAAAATCTCATTCCACGAGAATTTCTTCAAAAAGGAAATTTCATTTCATAACATTGTATATAACATCGATTACGAGAAACATAAGGCACACATCTAAAACACTAGTAAGCGGAATAAGATAGTCCGCGATTCTTTTCTATGGGCTGGTAGACTTCCAGACCCAAGCATCATCACTTATCGTGTCATCCTCAGACTCGACCTCGGGTCCTTCGAGATCGTCATGCACCATTACTCCTTCCTCTTCATCGTCTGAGCTAAGGTAGCCGGCGCCCATCATATTGGCATCGGCTGCCACCAAGTCTTCCCAATCTCCATCAGAGTCGAACATTTCTTCTTCTTCTAGTCCAATTCCCTCGTACATGTTGAGGGCATGGTCGCGGAACTGCTGGCAATAGAAGAACAAGGATGCATAATTGCCTTGGAGGTGAAGCCTTCGGCTAGGTCTCTCCATACTCCTTCCATATGATCTATCAGAAAATTGACTTGGGCAGTCATTAGGCTTGGCCGCACAAAACTACTTAGTGGCACATCTCTTAGAATTCCTTCGAGGAGGTTGAGCCGACCGAAGACATCCACCATAATTGGCTCATTATCTGCCCATCAGCTGTTCCAGTGGGTTACCCAGAACTGCTCGAGATAATCATTTTCCATGCTGCCATTGAAAAACCAGTTAGATTTTCTACTATTCACCAGGAACAGTAGCCATTTAGTGTTTTGTACATGAATAGTACACCAGGTCAGTTCCCAGGGAAGAGAGGTGGGTCACAATAGACACAATTAAGTACCAAGTCTTTCCTTAGCCAGAACTTTCTTAGACATGCACATTTCAATACAACACACTTAAGTTCATAACCTTTAAACTTCGATCATAAATCTTCTAATCTAAAGATAGGGATCCTGAATCTAAGTTTTCTAAACATCGAGTTCATAGATCCCTAAAGATCTATCCTGATTCTTTAAATAGAACTTTGGCTCTGATACCAACTGTAACACCCCGCCTTTCGGGGCATTAATATATGCTAGGATTTTTTTTTTTTTTAAATATCAAACATAAACCAGCAATAAATCCTCAACATAACTTTTATTTAATAACACTCCCAAACATAGTAAAGGAATGATACACTTTAAACATAAGTGGAAGCAAGATCAGAACCTATAAGAAACCTCGAAAACATAACATATGTGGATACATACATATCGTTCACCCAACATAACATTACCAACAATATTAAAATCTAAACAATATATCCGTATAAAATAGATAGTCCCAGTCCCACATGGCACCCATAAAATTTCCATCACAATCATGCCTCGATCACTTTCTTGCCCTTCTGGCTGCTTGCCTCGCCTGGAACGTGGAATATTCTAGGGACATAATCCAATATTAGAAAATGAAATCTTCTAAGTGAGGGTTAGATAAACATGAATGAATGATGCATGATGCATGGACATTTATAAACATATACTCATAATGTAACTTCACAGGCCCACCAGCCTGGCACGAAATCCTGGGTAGAATCCCGAACCTCTGCAGGATAAGCCTAACGTTGTTCCATTAATTGCCCTAGGGGAATTACGGCTACACTCTTAGGGTAACATCCCAACCCCATGCACGAGTTTCAATATGACAAAAATATCGTGTCGTGCATATATCACGTTTTCCCATGCAACAGTATATGAACGAAAATAATCATAACATATGAAAATATCATGCATAGAAAGGAAATCACATCATATATGGGTTATAGGGATAAAACTACTCACTTTTCACAATTATCGAGATACCTCAAAAAATGTGCAAATTGCCTCGATTTGCGTGCTAACCTTGAAATTCGCACCATATGTTTCACTTCACTCCCCAAAGCACCCTAGGCAAGATATTTATTTAAATAATCAATAAAACCTATTTTTCCTCAATTTTCTTTCCTTTTTCTCTATTTTTCCTCAATTTTTCCTTACTAATATTCCAAAATAAATACCTACACCTATTTTTCTCCAAATATTTTTACATAGGAAATTCTAAAATATTTTTCTAAGCCATTTAAAAAAAATTTCACAAAAATCCAAGCTCGCACGGGCTGGCGCGTGGGGCCTACGCGCAGATCATTTTCTCCGGCCATGGCTTGTCGAAAATTGCAAAATTTATACCATGATGAAGCCCATGCTTAATCGATCACAATGGTACCTAAATGGGTTCGAAAGGAGATCCGGAAGCCGGTCAACATAGGCCTTGAAGTCTCGGCCAGGCGGTCTGCCTAGGGTTCCGGCGAGGCTTCGATTTGCCTTTGTTTCTGTGGATATGTTATTAAACATCCGGATAGTTTTCAACGCATCCGGATGTGTTCTCTTTAACACGTCTTCTGAAGCCATTCCTAGTTACCCTTGATTTCCAAGCTAGCTTTATTTGATCTTGGATGAGGGGGGTGAGTTGTATTTGATGTCCGTGTGGTTTACATGTATACATATATATATATATATTGGCCAAGAACTATTCCTATATGTATATATATATTATTATGTAGCTTTTATTTTTGGAATTCAATCAAGTGGGTTTTAGTTGCTGTTGGTTGAAGACTTGAATTAATTTGGTGAAGTTAAAAGTATCCCATGAATCCTTGTGCGTAGCTAAGGAGTGACAGATTGTACTTTCACTGGCCTTTACTTTGTTGTTGGATTTTTCTTTCTTTCAGTTGCCTATATATCTATATTTACATATCCTCTGTTTTGTCCTCTTTTGAGTGATGATAAAGCTGGAGAAGAAATATATACATGTATAAGATAAAATAAAATAAGAAGTATATGCAAAATACATTTTATGTTACTTTATACATATATATAACATAAAGTAATATAGGTAAGTCATGTACCTGCATATCTTCTATTTTAGCCCTTTTATTTTCTATATAAATATATATATATGTATATATAAAATAACATAAGTATTATGGAGTTGGTGGATAAGGGAAATGGTTTTCCTATAATGTTTAAGTTAAAGGCATCCTTTCATTTATAAGAGTAATTGTCTCTTTTTAGGAGAATATATATGTATATATATATTCCAACTTAGTAAATATGAGGATAGGGTAGTCACACTCATGAAGTCTTACTTGTGTTTCTAGGGGGCTTGTTCACTCTCTATCTTCTAAATGGAATGAAGATAGGTACCTTCGAGGTAAAGCTGGCTAGTGTCCATAGGGGATAGTTGTAAGTTTTATTACACTACTTTCCCTGTTCCAATCAGTTAAACACCTTTGTGTATTTCAAATGCATGTTATGTATGTAGGGTCAAGTTTATATATTATGGTGGCATATTAGACTTGAGTGCTTGTCACACGACCATGATATTTATGTAATAGTTGTTAAGCACGAGCATTTGCATTTGGCATGTGTTTTACTAGTTAGGCGAGGCTTGGTGGGATGATTGGCTTATGGGGGCTTTATATCCTGTCCGGTCTACTACGCCACCCCTTATTTGTTGCATCTGCATGAGTCATGGTGCTAGTTTTGAAATATAGTTGTACGGTGTTTGATTTTTAGAATCGAATCATTTAGGGATGCCTCGATGTGCCCAGTTTTTATCTTGGACGCTTTTACGTGCCAGTGGGTGTGGTAGCTCCCACCTGAGCAAGCTTTGGCTCGTAGTACGGTACAGTCTGCCTTCAGGGCAGTAGCAAGTTTGTTAAGGACTTGGGTGGTAGTGCATTTCTTATTTGGGCCCCAAGATCTTGTATGTGTACATTATTACTTATACAGTTGGCACCTGTAACAATTTATGAGATTACATGGCATGTCATCCATGAGTTTCAATTTGTTATACACTTCAGATATAGGTTAACTCTTATTACCTACTATATCCGTCTTTCCTTTTTTTATGAGCTTGCTGAGTCATTTGAACTCACATTTTTTTCTCTCTTCATTCCATGTAAAGACAAAGACCCAAGTTGGGGGCGAGTCTAGTAGTTCTTGACTTCTTGGTTAGGCGGTGTATAGGGCCATGCAGACCTATCAGTTATCAGCCTTGGGGGTTTCTTTTTGTGCATTTTGCCTCTTTCGAATTGTATTTTTCTTCAGTTTATCTGGGTCTGTATGGATTATGTTTATTTTGTGGCCGGTGTGCCAGTGTTGTATGTTATGCATGCCTGGGCTATGTAAGCCTAGAGATCAGTTGTTGTATAGCAGGTTGAGGTTTTCAAATACATGCTGAGATGGCAAGTTTCCTTTATCAGTTTTCTCTTAGTATTTATCAGTGGCATGCATGACAGGTTCTTCCAGATTAAGTTGTCTCTATTTTAGTAGGGCACCCGTTATGGTTCTTTGGGGACCTGGGTGGGGGCCTTACACATACTCAATCTCTTGTGAAAAATCCATTCCACATCATATAATTGGGATTGACCTTATTGCGACATACTTAATCTCAGGGTGCACATCATCATCACCCGAACAACAGAGATTAACCTTGTCCCATTCTCAAGAAGACCCCATCCCGACCCCATAGCCATAACAGCGGTATGAACTCAATATAACAATGATATGAAAATCACATGCCATGCACCAACTCTTTTACAAACAAAACCGGTTAATGCAATACACCACGTGTTCAATATGCATATATAATGCCAATATCTTTAAGTAAAAACACTTACAAGAAACATCCTAAGTTTTGGAGGGTATAACAGCTCTCTGGAACTAGCTACATACATGCATCCTAAGCTCGAGAGGAAAAAATCGCTCACCTGAACTTACTACACTCATACCAAACCATTTACAAAACAAAGGGTAACACTGGATCGAACCACTCACCTTGTTTGAAAAGTTGATTTGTGCCTTGTAATGCGTGTTAGGCCTCGAAAATCATACAATCTTTTCTTCTAACGGTCAAATTATCTCCTGTTCACCGTCGTATCTATAGAAATCAATATTCTTTTTTTTTTTTCATAATTTCCTCAATTTTTCCTATTTTTCTCTATTTTTCATAAATTCTTTTTTCCTAAAAAATTCCAAAATAACTATCTACCATCTATTTTCACCAAATATTTTTCCATAAACATCCCTAAAATATTTTTCTATGAATTATAAAAATAATTTCAAAGGCAGACAGTACCTCACGCACCACACACAGGCACTGGCGAGTGAAGCCCACACGCATTGTCTTCTCCGACTTTGGCAGTCTGCAACAGTCTCCAATGGCTGATCTTCCTCCACCCCTTTGTAGTACTCCTCAAGCCAAATCTAGGGATACCCCGTGTTGCTCGAAACCCTCACCAAAAAAGCCTCAAATGGCTGATTATAGGGTTGGCTTTGGCGAAGCTCGATTTTCTGGGCAACTCTCTGAAACCCCTTGAAACTTATACCAAAACCTCCCAAAATCTCCAGAATCACTCCCTAGAACTCAAGGAACAAAAGCCTTATGCTCTCAATGCTCAATTCTTGCTAAAACACCTCGATTTGCCTTCGATTTTATTTGAAACCCTCAGCTTCAAGAACCCTATTTATACCCAAAATCCACCAAAAATTTCGTCCAATAACATGTTTTCCTATACCTTAAGCTTTGAATTTGATCATTACAAGCCTTGAATTGAGCTAAATGATGATGAAAAATCCTTTGAAATTCTGGCCAGAATTTTGATTGTTACGAAATCGATTTTCCGTCTAATCACTGTCGATCCTGGCCAATACCCTTGCCCAATCAAGTCATGATGGCCTGAGAGCAATCCTGAGCCACTTAGAAGCCTCGCAGATGGCTTCTGCAAAGTTGGCTAGTGGTTTCCCGGTTTCACACCTATTTTCTGCATTTTGCACTTTCAGCCCCAACTTTCGGTGTTTCACACTTTTGCCTTTATCTCTCAAACCCTGGGTTTTCCACGTATTCCATTAGACCCCACAAGTTTAGGATGTCTTATTACACCCCTAAAAGTTTAGAAAAACTTTGTTTTGACCACACTCGGTCAAATTTTAGATTTTACACTTTGACCCAAAAGCCCCTAATCACATATTTGATCCTAAATTTCCTTGACTCTCTTGGTTTTGAGAACCCCTTATTCTTTGGACATTTTTACCTTCCAAGTTTTATTTTGGTATGGTCACTTACCTTTTCATTCATGTTTTAAAATTTACACATTGGCCCAAAAGTATGATGAACTGTATTTAGACCCAAACGATTTCTAAAATACTTTTGATATAAAATTCCGGGTATTACATTATTACTTCCAAAACATGGGCGGTTCTTGCAATTAAACCAAACTTAAGAGCTGGTTATTTCAAAATATCCCTAATTTTCATGTAAAAATCATTTTTATGATCTTATAATCTGATATTTGACTGGAATCTATAAATTCAAAAGTAATAAAATCTAAGTCAAATGCATGCAAAATACATAAAACAAAGAGATTGATCCGATCGTACGAAGAGATTGTTTATTTTAACTGTAGTGTCTTGTCCATTTGACTCTTCAAAATTTCTAGCAAAAGATAACGCTGCTTCTAGATGTGCATCGTTGAACGACTCCCCAAGTATTTTGTTAGAGAAAACAATAACAATTGCTGATGAGCAGCATCGTCCGTTGGGGTGGGCAGGCCATGAAAGTCAAATACAGTCTTCCGTCTAGAAGAAGGTTCCAGCTGCTAGGTTTTATAAAATTCTAAAATAAAAACATAAATTAAATAGAGTTATCTTTTATGTATTATTTAAAATCCCCCTGCTTTCCAGATCGTCGATTTACCCTCCAATCCAATTAAGCGACGTTAGAATCTTTAATTTGATTTAACATTTGAGTTGTCCAAATTATACTTTGGAGATCACCATATATATATATATATATATAACCTCCTTCTAAACCCTAAACTCTACAATAATAATAATAATAATAATAATAATAATAATAATAAAATCATTGGGACCTTTGTCCTAATGATCACATCCTTGAACATTGTGTAGGCAACCTAAACCTTGCTTCTACTTCTTGCCATCATCATGATACCAAATCAAGCACTAAAAGAAACCCGCCGCAACCAAATTCACATGGCAACACTACAAAACAGCCTTGGAGGACCATGCATGAACTCCAATGTATAAAATTACATGGTGCTATAGAACAACATTTTAGAGTGAAACAACAATTTGCAAATTAATCTTTGGGTAAGGCTATATATATGGTTAAGAACTTAATTGAGAGGAAATTCAGTGTTGAGTAGGCCAAACCAAGTGAAAATCATGAAAGTAGGTCACGAGCGGACCCAAAAATGGCGTCATTAAATATTTAAAATGATGTTTAGACATGAAAAATGCTATCTGTATTCCTTGGGCAACACCTTATATTGGTCTTAATGATGCCATTATATCCCAAAAGGGGGGTAAATTGGAATTTGCATAAATTTTTAAAATTTAAAACACTAATTGATGGCAGAACACTAGGTTTCGAAATATAGACTATATGTTTCAAAATAAACCTTTATGTTAAGTAGGTTTCAAAACCTACTACATATGTTTCGAAATATATTTTACTGTTTTAGCTTGTTTCAAAATTTCTTAGCTTGTATTTTGAAATAATGATCTTTGACAAAGATGTTTGAAATCAAAGATATGCTTATATGAATATGTAAGCTTATGCTCATGGAAAATATGTTTTAGTTTTTGAGAAAAATTCTTTTGAAAGCTTAAGCAATAAAGGATAAGCAAAAACGAAAGAGTAACTGTACACAAGATATATAGTGGTTTGACACCCTGCCTAATCCACTACCTTCAAGCTTACCCACTTGAAGGATTTTTCAATCCCAATCACTTTTACTAGTGATCAATCACAACAAGGGTTTTACCACGGTTCACCCCAAAACTTTGTACAATGAGTTTTTATGGCTCAATTCAAAGTTTTCACCAAGTGAATTTTTACGGACTTAACTCAAAGCTTTTTCACAATGAGTTTTAGGCTCAACTCAAACCTTACAATAATCAAGATAAATAGAGTTTTATTTTTATACCCCAATGAATTTATAGTAATGAATATTTTACCAATGGCTGGATAAACCTCTTAGGTTGAGGTAAGGAGCTGGATAGGATGAGACTTCAGTTTTCGCTTGCTTCTCCTTTTTCACTTATAATGCACAAGAATAGGATTTGTAGAAGATCTTCTTTGAAAGCTTGAATAAACATTTTAATCTCCACTTGTGTTTGGGTATACGTGTCTCTAGTGTGTGCTCTTTTTTTGTAACTTGTTCTTACCTTCAAACACCTGTTATTTATATCAAGAGATAGAAATCTAGACGTTTTGTAGCCGTTAGAGATGAGATAGAAAAGAAGGTTTCGAAACATACTCCTCATGTTTCGAAACATACAGCTTTTCCAGCTATACTTACACTTAGAGACAGCAATGAGTGGGAGACATAATCTATTCCCCACTAACATATAATAATGATCTCCATTTCAAATTTGAATTTGAATTTACAGATCATGGAGAAACATTAAAAAAATGATTTTGATTAAAACAAAATTGCAACCCACACGCATCTTAATTTTTTAAATGATTTTCTGACCGAAATGCCAAAGGTTTCGAAACATAACATACAGGTTTCAAAAAATAGCATATAGGTTTCGAAACATAGTCCAAAACGTGATTTGAAAACATATGCATTACAAAGATGTTTCGAAATAACATGCACAATAACATTAAAACCTTTTCAGAAGGGGTTTCGAAACATGTACAGAAACATGACAGATTTTCAGAAGAATTTACTTGAAAGCACAATCCACAGCATGTATACATCAATACTTATTTACATTTTACCTTCCATTTACTTTAATACATAAATGTAAATAAGAAAGTATTCCCTATTTGGATTGAATAAAATATTCAAAAAATCAAAATCTATAACAATAAGAAAGTGAAATTTTGGTTTTAGTACAAACTCAAGATTTAACAATATTACTACCTCCAAAATATATACTTTCTATTTCATGAAAAAATCATTAAAAATTATTTTATCACTAATGGATATTAGCTATCGAAATACCAGGAGATAGTTTTTCAAAATGAAAATATTTTCAAAAATATGTTCTAGTTGGTCTTTTGCCTTAGAACAATTTTAGCTTCATTTTGACCAACGATTTCAAGCCTAATTTTGAAAAACACTTTAGGAGATTCTTTGAAATCTTAATACTTGTTTTTGCAAATCTCCATATGTATAAGAATGAAATTAATTTGGTTTTCATTTGAAAAAGATAATACTTGATATTGAAATTGATATATGTTGACAACCATAACCTTGACTCATGACTCAGGGATTAAGCTAATAGATGTTTTTCATCATCAAAACTAATGTACAAAAGTTAAACAACACCTTACGCTACACAATACAATTAAAATGATAAAAATACCCTCGCCCATTTTACAAAATTGCAAAGCCCTTCCTTGTTCTTCTTCTCTCTCCCTTCACCAAGCGATGTCGTGGCTACCTGTTCTCTCCTTTCCCTCATCTTCCCATGGCTACCTCCAGCAATTCTAGCGCCTCCATCCTCTTATCGACTTGCCGCCTTGCCTCTCATGCGTGATCACCACTGCATCATCTGTGGCAATCAACACGCAAGAGGTGAGGAGAAGAAGACGAGGGGATGGCAACACCAAGTGGTTGCTAAAGGTGGCCATAGGAAGGTCAGAGAAAGGAGAGAGTAGGCAACCATGGGTTGCTAGGTAGGGGAAGTAAATTTCTAGAGAAGAGAGGGATATTTTCATCATTTTGGCATGTGTGTGTAGCCCTTTTTGTAGCTCAAGAAGTACAAGTAGCATGGTTCATGCAAAAGGAAAGCCTACAAAAAAGCTAACACAACTAGAGTATGAAATAAATAAGAAGAAAGAGAGTTACACTTAATTGTTACAAGAGCATATTCAGAAGAGAAAATCGAAAGTAAATGAAAAGAAAAAAGACCATTATGAACAAAGAACAAGTTGAAGCAATTGAAGTTAGACTTGGCTAGTTGAAGTTGTGAATACGAAGAGCTCGATACCAAGAGTAAACTACAAAGATAAGGGTTTATTGTCAGGTTTAAAAATGTGTATAATAGTTGTATGATAGAAATGCTATATATCCTCGTCGATATAATTATGCAATATATATATGTTGAGGCTAACAAATGTTATATAGAGAGAGAAGTGTAAGGAATAGGGATGCATAAAATGTTATGATTTTGGATCTATGATTAACTTGTACAAGTATTAAAGACTGGGAAAAGAATTATGTATAAGTGACTGATGTGCACCTTTCAGTTAAACTAGTTGAATTACTAATTCATTATACATGAAGAGGTTTGGTTTGGAAAATTTAGGACCCTACCTCCATCTTTATGTATTGCCCATAGTTTTTGTTGTGATTTGGACATTCACATCCAAATCTTACATTAAGAAAATTGGATTAATTATAGTTATTACTATTGAGATTTAATAAAAAAAAAATAGAAAGATTCTTGATATTTAAAAAATAATAATAATTTTTTAAATCTTATAACTTTAGTTTCATTTTTCTCCATCGTTACTTCACATATGTCAAAAATTTTAGTATGGCGAAAATATCATCAAATTTTCTTTCTCCCTATTTATTTTCTCCTTATATGGTGAAATAGTTGTTGTGTGTTAGTGATGTGTCAGTGTGCGCGCGCGCGCGCATGCATATGTGTTTCTCTATCCCACATCAGTGGGTTAAGGGAGATTCCAAGGGGATATATTCCCCTTCCATTGCATTTGGGTTTGGGCCCCAAGGGGCACTTAGCTTTTGCGAACAGGTAAGCCCCTACCCGCACTAGTGCGCGGACATCGTCCATCCGATTAGTCGGTTAGTTCAATGAGGTGCGGTAATATAAAAATAAAATATATTTTTGCTACAAATTTATTTAATAATTTTATTTTAATCCAAATAACTTTTTAGATTTTGCTCCAATCGGTTTACTAATTTTTTGGGATGGCTTCGAATTTTGCTCAACTAGTTTGCTAAATTTATGCAGGATTCTTAGCACCCAATTTTTTGGTTTGGTGTCAGGCTACGACTATATATATAACCGGCCCCAAGTGCATCTTCTGTGTGCTATTTCTTCCATCCTCGTCATGCCTAGAAAGTGAAAATCATATATCCACGTTCAAATTCTGACAGATTTGGTTGTTCGTTGTTGCGGTTCAGCCAAAATGATCTTTGTATCCTACTGAGAAGGTCAGTGCAATTTGCTTGTAACCTGTGTAGGGCAAAATCTGTCTTTAAGACAACACTCTAGGGTGCCTCTATCACTGCTTCGTTACTCTTGTTGTTCGTCTATTTCTGATTCGTTGCTTACTACCAAGATCTTGGTTTGATGTTGTTTATTGCAGTATTAGATTATGCCTGTTGTGTTGTATTTCCTGTGGTATTGGTTAAGTCTTGTTGTATATTTCAATATTCCTACCATATATATATTTCCAACAATCTAAAGACAGATCTCATATGGTAACTGTCAACGCCAACACCATTGAAACTGTCATTATTCCTATTGCTACTGCCACCACTATTATTGTCATCCAACCGACTGTTGCCAAGGTGACCCCTTATGTTGAAAAACCACAACAGTTCAATGTGGAAGACTTCAAAAGATGGCAACATAAAATGGTTTTCTACCTCACCAGTTTGAACCTGACACACATACTAAAAGAAGAGTGTCCAGTCACCCCACAAGAGAACATCACTGTAGAGACTTAAGTTGCTAAGGAGGCTTGGTTGCATTCGAATTTTCTCTATCGTAACTATATACTGAGTGGGCTTGTGGATTCAATATATAACATGTATTGTAATGCCTACAAAATAACCAAGCAATTGTGGCAAGCTTTAGACAAGAAGTACAAGTTGGAGGATGTTGACACTAAGAAATTCATCGTGGGGAAGTTTTTAGACTTCAAAATGGTTGATACCAAATTGGTACTCAACTAGATGGAGGAATTGAAAATTATCATTAGTGATTTGCACAGTGAGAGAATGATCATTAATGAACCATTTCAAGTCGCTACTGTGATTGAGAAGTTGCCACCTTCATGGAAGGACTTCAAGAATTATCTCAGGAATAAGCAAAAGGATCTATCTGTTAGACTCCACATAGAAGAGGACAACAAGAAGGGTGATAAAGTCCTTCACAAATTTGAAGCTAGAGCCGATATAGTTGAAGCATCAAGGCCTCAACACTAGAAACAATCGACTAAGAAGAAGAATGTGAATCTGGGTCCAAGGAAGAATGTTATCAACTAGCACATCCAGGGTAGCTGTTAGGTGTGTGGAAAGACGGGCCATAGAGTTGTTGATTGTCAACACAAGAAGGACAAAACTCCAACAACAACTAGTACAACAACAAGCCTAATCAGGCTAATGTGGTGGAAGAAGACAATCTTGTTGTAGCTGTCTCTGAAGTTTGTATGGTTTCAGACAACAAAGATTGGTGGGTCGATACTAGTGCTACTAGGCACATTTGTGGGGACAAGTCTTTGTTCGTCACATATGAGAAGTTGGATAAAAATGAAAAACTATATATGGGAAATGTTTCAACTTCTACTGTGGAAGGGAAATGAAAGGTTCTACTGAAATGGACCTCTAGGAAAATATTGACCCTCAATGATGTATGGCCTATCCTTGAGATTCAAAGGAATCTAGTTTTTGAAACCCTACTGAACAAAAATGGGTTCAAGCTAGTTTTTGAGTCGGACAAGTTTATTCTGACTAAAGGGGGTATGTATGTGGGAAAGGGTTATATGATTGATGGATTGTTTAAACTCAATGTTTTAGCTCAAGTTTCCAAAAATAATAATAAGAACAACTCTTCTGCTTTTGTTGTCAAGTTATGTGATGTTTGCTATTCTAGATTAGGGTATGTCAATTATCGTTCATTACAAAGAATGGTAAATTTAGGACTATTTCCTAACTTCAACATTGATAATAGACACAAATGTGAAGTTTGTGTTGAATCAAAGTTTACTAAAAAGCCATTTCCATCTGTGAAAAGAATTAGTGAATTGCTTGATTTAATTCACAACGATGTTTGTGACATGAAGAGTACTCCTACAAGAGGTGGGGAAAGATACTTCGTCACATTTATTGATGATTGTGGTAAATATTGCTATGTATATTTACTACATGGTAAAGATGAGACCTTAGATGTATTTAAAACATATAAGGAAAAAGTTGAAAATTAACTTGAAAGGAAAGTGAAAGTGCTAAGATCAGATAAAGGTGGTGAGTATGAATCATTGTCTCTTTCTGAGTTTTGTAAAGTTCATGATATAATCCATCAAAGCACAACACCTTAAACACTACAACAAAATGGTGTAGCTGAAAGAAAAAATTGAATGTTGAAGAACATGGTTAATTGTATGCTAAATAGTTCGGGGTTACTCCATAACTTGGGGGAAGCTTTTCTTACTATAAATTTAATATTAAATAGAATTATGATGTTTTACACTTGTGTTTAGTTTTGATGATGAAAAATAATATTTGGTTTTGATCCCTAAGTCATGAGTCAAGTTTAGGGTTTTGAATAAAAATCAATTTCAATATCAAGTATTACTTTGTTAAAATGAAAATCAAATGAATTATATTCTTATACATACATAGAGATTTGTTCAAAAATGTATTATGATTAAATCTCCTAAATGATTTTTCAAATATTAGTTTTAATCCATTGGTTAAATTAAAGCTAAATTTTTTCAAAGGTAAGAAACCATCTGTCGACCGATTCTAGGAATCTGTCGACCGTTCTGGTATTTTGAACCAAACTATCAACAGTTTGATTGTGACTGTCGACCGTTGTTGGTGTTATGCTTCTGGCTATCGACCGAATGCCTTGCATCTATCGACCATTATGTTATGAACTGTTGATCGACAAAATGTATGTTGATAATAGATTGATGTTTTCTCTTTTATATGATTTTGATGATGAAAATCAAATGTATTTTAATGATGAAATTATTTTGTCAATGGTTATTATCTTGGTGCTCTAAATTAATTTTATATGATCTATTAAAGCACCGAAAATTCAAATCAATTTCATCATGCATTCTAATATCAAAAATCTTGTGATAAATTTCTTTATGACATTTGGAATATTATATTTTTATTTTATTAAAAATTGTATCAAAAATATTTTTGATAATTTTGGAGTAGAGAAAAAGTTTCAAAAATAATTTTTGACGTTTGCTACAATACTTTTCGGTTACTACAGTGTTTTTCGATCGCTACAGTATTTTTCGGTCGCTATAGTGTTTTTGCTACAGTATTCTGCTATAGTACTGTCGACCGACTCGATTCCATCTGTCGACCAGTTTCACTTATTTGTCGACCGTTTTTCAAATTTTCACCAATCTATCGATTGATACTCGTTATCTGTCGATCGGTTATGCAGTAGATCCCCCAATAACTAGTTTTTCCACTCACCCAAAGTGGTTTTTCCACTACCAACGGAAAGATTTGTGAATGGGCTCTCAAGGCCCTATAAATACAAGTCAAATGGGTGATTCAAATTAACCAAGAGAATTGATTACAAGCTTTGAAGTGCTCCATCTTTCAAATACTTATTTGTTCTTCATTTTTGTCTCCAAGGCTTTGCTTTCATCTTTGTAAATTTGCTTTCAATCCTTGTTTATTTATTAAGAGATCTTGTAACTAAGAGTGTCTACTCTTAGATTATCTCCTTTGTATTATTCTTGATTTTCCTAACTTGTTGCTAAAGGGCTTGCTTGTTTAAGCAATAGATTATAAATTCCTAACTTGTTGCTAGAGGGCCTATCAGGAAAGATAAAAGGTATTTAGTGGATTGGTTGAAAAATTCTTAGTGAGGAGCTAAGATAGTGAATTAGGCTTGGTTTAAGTTAAACCACTATATATCATTGTGCCTCTTCTTTACTTGTGCTTTTCCTTTCATTTATTGTTCCAAACATTTCAATAATCCTTACTTGCACTAAAATCTCATTTTTCATCAAAAGGATTTTCAAGTTCAATCAATTTTTTAAAATAACCCAATTCACCCTCATCTTGGGTATTAGTGCCATTGCTATACAAACCTAACAAATTGCACATAAGAAAACTAACAAGTCTACTTATGAAGTGTGGAATGACAAACAACCCTTCTACAAAATCCTAAAAATGTGGGGATGTCTAGCAAAGGTGCATGTTCCTTTATCAAAAAGGACTAAACTTAGTCCTGAGACTATTGATTATGTCTTTATTGGTTATGCCTTGCATAGTTCTGCCTATAGGTTCCTTGTGGTAAAATAAAAAATTCATAATAATAACAACAATACCATTATGGAATCTATTGAAGCTGAATTCTTTGAAAATATATTTCCTTTTAAGGAAGTGAGACACAATGAGGGTGGTTCCAAAAGGAATTATGAAGCAAGTTCTTCGAAAGGTCAAGATGATTAGGAAACTAAGATTGAAACTAGAAGAAGTAAAAGAGTTAAGAAAGCTACGTCATTTGGACTAGATTTTATAACTTATACGTTGGAAGGTGAGCCACAGACCTTTAAAGAGACTATGTCATCTTCTGATACTCCATTTTGAAAAGAAGCTATCAATAGTGAGATAGATTCCATTATGAAAAATAATACTTGGGTATTGTCTAACTTACTCGTTGGAAGTAAACTAATCGAATGCAAATGGATCTTCAAAAAGAAATTGAAGGCAGATGATGCTATTGATAAATATAAAGTCCGTTTAGCAGCTAAAGGCTATTGTCAGAAAGAAGAGCAAGATTTCTTTGATACCTATTCTCTAGTGACTATGATCACATCTATAAGGATGTTGATTACAATTGCATCTTTACATAATTTGCAAATTCTCCAAATGGATGTAAAGACTACATTCTTAAATGAGGAGCTAGAAGAAGAAGTCTATATGGAACAACCTAAAGGGTTTGTTGTAAAGGGACATGAAAATAAAGTTTGTAAACTTATAAAGTCTCTTTATGGGTTAAAGCAAGCACCCAAGCAATGGCATGAGAAATTTAATCATACTATGTTATCGAATGGTTTTAAGATAAATGAGTGTGATAAATGTGTTTATGTTAAGATCATAAATCACAAGTGTGTCATTGTGTGCTTATATGTGGATGATATGTTGATATTGGGCACTAAGAGAAGTGTCATAGAATCCACAAAGAAGACGTTGAATACCAATTTTGACATGAAAAACCTTGGTCTTGCTGATGTTATTCTTGAAATTTGGATAATAAGGAATACATAAGGATATATACTATCTTAGTCACATTATATAGAGAAAGTATTGAGAAAATTTGGTTATTATGAGAGTAAGCCAACAGTTACTCCATTCGATCCAAATTCTAAACTGAAAAAGAATGATAACGAATGTATATCATCTCTAGAATACTCTAGAGTGGTTGGGAGTTTGATGTACATAATGAATTGTATAAGACCTAATATTGCCTACTCAGTAGGTAGGTTAGCAAAATACACCAGCAATCCCGGGCATAATCATTGGGATGTATTTGTTTGTTTCAGTTTACTTACACTCATGTGGGGGATTGTTGTGTGTCAGTGGTGTGCCAGTGTGTGAATGTAAGTGTGTGTATGTTTGCATGTGTGTTTCTCAATCCCACATTGGTGGGTTAAGGGAGATTCCAATGAGATATATTCCCCATCCATTACATTTGGGTTTGGGCTCTAAGAAGCACCCAGATTTTGCGAGCGAGCAAGCCCCTAGCCACATGCACGTGCCACCGCCCATCCAATCATTTGATCGGTTCGGTGTGGTGCAATAATAAAAAAATAAAATATATTTTTTCTACAAATTTATTTTTATTTTAATCCAAACAGCTTTCCAAATTTTGCTCCAACCGGTTTGTTGATTTTTCGCAACTGTTCCGAATTTTGCTCCAATCGATTTGATGAATTTTTGCAGGATTCTTAGCTCCCAATTTTCCAGTTCGGTGTATGGCTTCGGCTATATATATAGCCACCCTTGAGTGCGTCTTCCGTGTGCTAGTTATTCCATCCTCGTCCGAATTCCCAAAGAGTGAAAATCATATATCCACGTTCAAGTTCTGACAGATCCGGTTGTTCGTGGTTGCAGTTTAATCAGAACTATCATTGTATCCTACTGAGACAGTCGTTGTAGTATGCTCGTAACATGTATATGGAGAAATCTTTCTTCAGGGCAACACTCCTGTGTGCCTCGATCACTGCTTCGTCACTCTTGCTATTCGTTTGTTTCCAGTTTGTTGCTTACTGCCAAGATCTTGGTTTGATGTTGTTTATTGCGGTATTAGATTATTTATGTTGTATTGTATTTCCTGTAGTATTGGTTAAGTCTTGTTGTATATTTCAATATTCCTGCCATATATATATTTCCAACAGTAGCAAAACCTGACTATATATTAGTTTTTTTCTTTAGTTCAACAATGCTTTATCCATCACCGAACCATAAAAAAAATAAAGAGAGAGAGAGATTGACAAACTATCAAATTCTGGTCAGTTTGTCAGACGAAGAAGGATAAAGCGAGGGGAATAGGAAATGTGAGAGTATTTTTCTTATATTAACAATTTAATAACGATAAGAGAAAAAACTTACTTGGAGTTATAAAGTCAAAAATAATTTTTTTTTTCATTTTTTAAATGTCAAAGATGTCTCTATCTTTTCGTCAAACCTAAGAGGTGTTGAGTGTAATTTATCATAAAAATTAATTCTTATAATCCTGATTGGTAATTGAAAATACAATTTAATTTTTGAAACCATCAACTAATTTTGAATTGAGTATTTCCCAAACACAAATACTAAAGAAGGAATGGAAAAGAGAAAGCTATTTAGAGGCCACTGTAACATGAAACATTGAGTTTCCAATTCCAAATTAGATTTGTGAACTTAAGTATTGAAATTGTAAGTGATATGCCCTGCAAATAGCATAGTAGAAAGTTTGGATATGGAGTGTATTCAAGTGGCGAATTCAGATCAAAATCTATGAGTTGGCATCCAATTCAAATGCATGTTTAGATGGACCAAAATCCACAAGTCCAGAACAAAAAACCAAATTAATAGGAAACTTACAATAAAAAATTGGAGATAAAGGCATAACAATTAAATATTTCAAGACAAAACAATTAAATATTCCAAGGCCATAACCGAGTGACCACTCGATCGGTCATGTGGCCACTCGGCCAACAACAAATTGAAGCATGAAGGTTGGCAATTGAAGTTGAAAACTATTTAATGATTTGTTGAGCAGCAATCGAAGAATTTGAAATTGAAGTGAAGATTGAATTAAATTTGAGGAAACAGGAGGCACGCAAGTAAAGGCATGTGAAAATTATCAAGAGGTGGCCAAGAGGTCACCACTAGGTTGCAAACCAAAAGGCCTCTTGGTCCTAAGTGACCTCATGGTCACAAGGAATTCCTCTATTCTTGGGGCTTCCTCGAAATTAACGAAAACGCAAAAGCACATAAAAAGAAGACAAAGTGGTGATCAATCAAGTGGCCTCTTAGTCCTAAGTGGTCTCGCGGTCACGAATGTCCTTCAACTCTTAGGAGTCTCTCTTGAAGCCAACGGACTCTCCTGCGATGTTCCTTGATATGAATATTTCGAGAAAATAAAAATAGTTGATTGTTCGTAAAAAAATTTAATTCTACAAGAATTTCGAAATAATTCAAAATAAAATGGTAACAACAGTAAGATTATGAAAGTTGGGATTGTAAAGGAAAATTATATAATGGTTTTCTTTATGCAAATAAAATTATATCATTCAAAGCTTAGTGCACTAAAATAATTAATTAATGTTATCATCTATCAAATTAGTGCACTAAAATATAAAAAAGAATCTATTTAAGTATGTCACTTTTACATTTTGTGTCATACTTAACATTAATAATTAAAAAATTATCAATAATTATTTATTACACCATCAATAATTATTAATAATTTACGGATCCAAAGCCTTCAAATTCAATAATTATAGATCCATCTTGATGGTGTTAATTTTCTGCATATCTTAATGTGAATATGATATAAAATTAGTTTTGTGCCTATTAATTTTTTTTTTGTAGTTTTTTTTATGATATGTCTTATTCTAAGGTGTATATATTTTGTGATTTTTTATATTAATATACACTTACCTACAGAAAAAAATGTCAATAAATTTATTATTATTATTAAACTTGAAAATTCTATATTCAAACAATATTTATATTTAAAATAAAATTTAAATTTAGGTGGGCGGATCAAATCCAAGGAAGTTGCGAAGTAGAAGTGACGTGGGATTGAAATCTAGAAGGCAGTCCGATCCATAAAGAATAAAAAAAAAAAACACAAAGTATAAAGGCGGCATTGACAAAAATGGACGCGAAACACTTGGAGCCCAATTATTGAACTGCATTGCAGCATCCACTAACAAACCCCTTGGAAACGTCCAAATGGCTGCCCACCCACCCCCCCCTTCGCGGTCACAATCACAATCACAATCACAATAACAATCTAGAAAGTAGATTGTTCCAAGTGTGGCTTTGCGATTATTAATAGCAAAAAGGTATCAGACATAAGTTGTTAATGCAAAGCACATACATACATCATGCTACACCTCTAATATATACAACTATAACCATCTTCCTGCCTTCATGCCAACGCGCAACGATAAAATACAAAGAAAATAATAAAAATATTAAAAGTTCAAATTTTAGTGACATCCTAAAAGATAATATTTAATACTAAAAGACAAGTTTTTCTAATGAAGACAGAGTTATGGTGTACCTTATTTGTAATATTTTGATAATTTAAAAATAATTAATAATTAATAATTTAATTAAAAATAGTTAGTAATTGTTGAATTAATTGGGAATGGTAGATCATCATTAATTATTATAATTAAGGTGATTACTAAATGTTTGTAGGTTTAAAAAAAATGTTAATCTAATTTGTGTTTACGGTGTTTATCGAGTGTTTATGATTTAAAGGAAATATTAAACTATTTTGTATTAAAAGAAAGAGGCAATTAATTACTAAAAACCTTAGTAGTATTTAAGGAAATAAAGAAAGATTAAAATAAATTGATTTGGGTGAATTCCTGTAAAGTTGGGGTTTTAGTGGAATAAGTGAAAATAGAGGTTCGGGTGTGTGTGTGTAATTAAAGGAAATTGTGGGTGCTGAAATATGAACCACGGAAGTGGCTGAGATTCACTTTAACTTTAATTGGAGCGTTACATAGGTTGAAGGAGGTTGCCAGCCCAGCTGGTCGTGGGCGCGAGGGACTAGCCAGGCAACCTAGGTTCTAGTGGGGGCGAGTGCACGCAGGAGAGGGAAAATGGCTGGAATTTTTCTAGCCCATGGACGCCGAAACGACGTCGTTTCGAGGCTTAGAGGCGGTGGATGCTGGCTGCTACGTGGCAGCCTCTGGCAGCTCCTTTCTTTTGCTATTTTAACTCTTGATTTTGGGAACATTCGACCAAGAAAAATTAATAGCGGGCAGAGGAAGAAAATTACAGAAGAGGGAGGCGCATCGAACCTAGAAATGAGAGGGAAATCCAAGAGAAATGGTGGAAAAATTTTATATAATTGAGGTTTAAATGTTCAGCTAAGTGGGGTAAATTGTACAAAAAAATTTGTACGGTTTAGAATTTAATTTTTGGGTGCGATTATGTTAATTTTAGGAGATTATATCTTATTTTGTGAACGTTATAGTTAATTATTATTCGAATTTTATTAAATTAAATTAAATAGGGAACTCCCGGGGTTTAATTCTGTAAATGCTTACGGGGTATTGTATCGCCCCCACTTCCTTGGGAATGATGCCGAACCTAGTTGGGGTTAGGTTCTTAGTGAGTTAATGGTGGTTGTGGATACCCTCCGAGGTGAGTTGTTGTAACCGGGAGTCTTGGGATTTACTTGTGTGAGTTGTAGGGTGTGGGGTATACAGTCACTGATCGTCAATCATTGGGTCGTGATGGTTGATGGCTGGATGTATGGGCGCTGGTTATCAGCTATTACGATAGACTATAGACAGGTCAGACAAGCTGGTACCGTGGGACACCCACCCCTGGTGTTGTGCCTATCATGATGTGGTTATGGTTTCCTATAGGTGTGAGTGGTAATAACAAGCGGCGAGAGCTATCGATCGGTAAGGTAATGTGTTGACTGTTTGTAACACTGGAGCGAACCGTCATCGGGCCGAGGATGGCTGTTGACCGGTTGTTCCTAGTCATAGATTGTCGACTAGTACTTGGTAACTGTCGATCGGCTCTGCCATTATGTGGCATATTGCATGACATTACGGTGCATGGGTTTGGGTTTACATTCATTGGGGATCATGCTTTGTATGCATGGGGAAGTGTGCTCATTGGTATAACCCAATTGGCCTGTTAAGTGCCAATTTGGGTATGATAGGCGAGCATGTGCATTTAGAGCATTTTGCCTGTGTGGGTTCTTATATGGGTGTAGCATGGCTTGATACTTGGCTTATGGGGGTTTTGTCATCACGTTAATGCTGCAAGAGCCATTGCATTTATTATCTGTTGCATTACATGGTTACCGTTTGATTTAGTATATGATTTTGGTTTGTGATATGGAGTTGACCCTCGATAGTTATGAGTGTGAGCTGGGCTCTAGATAGCTATGACTCGGGAACTTCGACATTTGATTATGATGGGAGCCTCGGGCTTGTGTGGATCGTGCTCTGGGAGCCTTAGGCTCATGGGCTTTATACCAACCAATTCATGGCGGTGGCAGGTTTGTATGCTGGGACTTGGGTGCCAGGACGTGCATTTCTTATGCGGGCCCCAAGGACCATTATGTACATTGTTATATTTATGTTGAGTATTGGATTCTCTGTTGCATGGTATGGCATGACATGTTCATTTGCTGCATTGCACTTTGTGCGAGTATATCTTGGGTGAGAGTTGTACTCCCAACATTGACATTGTTATGTTGCGAGGTGTACTTCAATTGTAGTTTATTTCTAATTTATATTTGTCTAGTGAGGCATATGTCAAGTATGGCTATTTCGGGTTTTTGTTTATCTTGCCTGTATGAGTGGGATGTACTCTAGTGTGGGAGATCTATGTCCAGCCTTACCTATATTCATTTGTTATGCTTGCTGAGCCTTGTGGCTCATCTTGTTTTTACCATCATTCTAAGTGTAGGAGCTGACGCAGTAGCTAGACTATTTAGTGTGTCATTTGCAGATAGCTGTGTGTATAGGGCAATCCGGACTAAAAAGATCCGTGAGATGCGAGTTATGATCAGGGTCTTGGACAGCGTGGCTTGTTTGGTTTATCTGGTCATTATGTTGTTATGTATGATTAAGCCCCTAAGTGGTTTATTTTGTATTTGTCTAGCTTCCACTGTTGTGGTGTAATGTATGATTATTAGTGAGTTGTAGTTAAAAATTGAAGAAATTTTCGGATCCTCATAGTTGGTATTAGAGCAAGGTTGGGATGAGATGGTCCTGTACACATAGGGGTGTTAAGAGATGTCTAGGCTATGTTAACAGCTGAGTTTGAGCTTGGATAAGAGATCTTGTTCCTAAGGTGTAATTAGGATGGAGTAAAGTATGGTGTCCCTAGATAGATGTGCACGTAGTATAGTATAGGTTCGCATTGAGATACCCCCATATGGAGCCATGTATTCTTGGTTTGGTTTTAGGTTGAGAAGTGAGGAATTTGGTACTTAGTCTGATACTTGATTTCATGTGCAGGTCATAGGGTATCTTACCATTTGATATGGATCCAGGTGAACCGAGTTCTGGGTTGCCAGACCCAGATCAAGAAGTACTGGATTTAGTTTGGAATCATTGGGAGCACGAGTTACTGGATTTAGTTTGGAATCATTGGGAGCACGAGTTACTCCCCTCGATGGGAGGTGAGCAGCAAGACGGGGAGCATGTGATGGGTTTTCTATGGCATATGGATCAAGTATTCCTGCTGATCACCCACGAACACATGTGGGGCCATTATGAGAAACAGGATCTCTTCGTAAGAAAGTATATGAATGAGAGGTGGAAACAACTTACTTAAATTCTGATGGAAGATATGACCTTCCGATACCACTATGAGCAGTTCGCTTGCACTGTAGAGCAACAGGCAGAGCTATGGGACCTGAATGATTTAGGGTGACAACGAGAATCTTCAACGGGATATCCGATAGATGCCGTGGTGTAGGGTCCTACTTGCTTGATGGATGAATCTGATGGTCTCAGTTCTAGCATTGGGAGCAATGGGGGTTTGGTAGATCTAGCGGATGAGGTTACATCCAGAGCAGAATGGGATGCAAGGAGTTCCACCTAGTGAGAGTCGCTTGTGTTAGTAAGGAGAGATGATAGTAGGTGGATTGTTAAATAGGATTTGTGTATGTATTTTCTTCTGGATTATTGGTGTGGATGTAAATAGTTGTTATATAAGATCTATGTAACATAAAGAATAGGAGTTTTATGTAACTCTCCTGATGTATATGTGGTTATCTTGGAATGTGTATAGGCATTATTGAGGCATGAACCTAGAGGTAATATTTGTGTTATGCTATGACTGTATCAAAGGTGGGTGGAAATGACTTATGTGATAGGTGCATATGTATGTAAGCTTATGAGTAATTGTGTAGGAAATGGTGAGGCAGTAGCGAGACACAGCAGGCAGTCGACCATGGGTAAGGGAGCTGTTGGCCGGTGGCCAACAGTCACTAGTTCTCTTCTTATTTGTCGGTCTCTTTGCTGGGAGCTCGATATCTGCCATGTTTAGCAATGAAGAATTACACGTTAGGTATGTATTGGTGCACGCCTGAGGACTCGAGCAATTGGAACGTGATGGACGAGGGAAAGAGTTAGTGGAATTGGATAGTTGAAAGTGGATTGCTCTCATGTGAAGTGGTTAATTTGGTTACAAATGGAATTAGAAATTTGTGTATAGATTACTTGTGTGTGTAGGGTATGTCTCTGGTGTTAATTTATATCCGAGGATGGAATTGAAGTGTTTAGCTATATAACTAAATGTTAAAATATGATGTCAAATTAATTATATTAGAGTTGGAAGTCGTGTGCTTGGAAAGCCTAATTGTGATTCGAGGATGACTGTCATGTGACACTTGGGTATTTACCCAGATGTGGAATAGACATTGTGTAGGCAATGGGGCCGAATTGTGCTATTGATAACTTGCAGTCGTTAAAGATTTGGAATACCAGTGTAACTCTGAATGGGGAGTTATTGTCTCAGTGACGTGTGTAACTGGGTTTTGGGGAAATGAGTAATTAAGTGAGCGAGACCTAATAGTTAAGGTATAGTCAGTTCACTAGAATCAATTATTAATGGCTGTGTTGATAATGGCCACTTAGAGATGTTAGGCTCGGGCATGTGTAGAGTATATGTCAGGACATGAGAGAACACTCGAGTGCATTTCTGGGAGAAGTTACCCTCTAAGCTGAAAATTGAGGATAACAATGGATTGATATTTGGGTTCACTAACTGTCTAGTTTGACCAAGGGTGTCCCTTGAGGTGTGTTATGCTATGAGAGTAGAGAAAAAAAAAAGGGTTAAGAGTGAGCAGGGATGGTCGTGTATAAATGGAAAGGCCATCATTACCTTATTACCCGGTTAGGGGTAGAGTAGCTTATTTGATGATGTTGGGTTTGGTTTGGCTAGCATGCTTGTGACACTTATGGACCATATGGGTTGAGCATTCTGAATGTCTTCAGCTAGAATTTACTTTTGGTCTCATTGGTATTGTATGAGTTTAGTTATTGGCGGGAGTTACGAGTAAACTCCCAAGGTGCAGATTATGTGGAAATGGATGTCGAGGGTTGTGTCAGCCTCATCTATTTGTCTGTTAGTTATAAGGTTAGTCGAGCCATGTGCAAAGAGATTGTCTGTAGACCCCGAAGGTAGTTATTGGCCGGAAGATCATTTGCTTTCGGTGTGGCCAAAGGTGGTCACAAAGTGGGTGGGTGTATGTAGCTGCCATAGCTTGATAGACAGAGGTTTGAAGGGTAGGGGCTGAGAATGGACGCCATATTTGATGGGGGCCCAGAGTTCAGGGAATAGTTCCACTCCTGTCATTACTGCATCTGCAATGGACTATGTGTTATGGATTAGATTATCATAGGGATTAAATGCCTCTAAGTTTTGAGCTTGCCTTTAGATTGATATGTGGTCGAGATATTGTCAAGTGAAAGTGCGATGAGAACCCGAGAGAGCCTTAGGGTGATGGTCAGACTGTGATATTATAATAAGGGAATCTCGTTGATTTCTATTGTATGAGTGATGATGTTCCCTGAGCTGGTTAAGTTGCTAGTGGGCATAACGGGGTCCAGATGCGGTAGTGGATTAAGGAATTGTGCTAGGGTGTAAAGCTAGGTGGGAGCACATAATAAACTTAGTCTTGTGGGAATACTAGAAAATGATGATATGGAATGTTGTAAAAATAGCGTGAAATGTTATCGTGGAAGCCATGAACTTACCACATTGAAGTGGAGTAGTCGTAAATCGAAATGAGAAGATTGTCGAGTTGGGAATAATTAGACTCTAAGAATCGAGAAATGAGGTATCTGCCTTGGTAGTTTGAATTAACTAGTGAGAAATCTCGAGGATGAAATTTTGTTAAAGGGGGGAGACTATAACATCCCGGTAATTCGGGAATAATTAATGATTATTAATTTGATTGGGAATAGTTAGTAATTGTTGAATTAATTGGGAATGGTTGATCATCATTAATTATTGTAATTAAGGTGATTACTAAATGTTTGTAGGTTTAAAGGAAATGTTAATCTAATCTGTGTTTATGGTGTTTATCGAGTGTTTATAATTTAAAGGAAATATTAAACTATTTTGTATTAAAAGAAAAGAGGCAATTAATTACTAAAAATCTTAGGAGTATTTATGGAAATAAAGTGTTGTTTCCAAAATACAACAATCTTTTTTTTTTTTTTTACGTGGGAGAATGTAAGGTGTGTGGTTGACCAGGAGAGTTCCCAGACACTTGCGAGTCTTGAGGGTTATGAGAGTCAAGTGTCCCGAGAGTCTTGTTGCCAAGGTGCGATGAGAGTAGAATCTCGTCTCCAACGGGCACGTGTGCTGAGGGTCTCATGACTAAGGCGCGCTGAGGGTCTCGTGACCAAGGTGAGTTGAGGGTCTCGTGACCAAGGCGCGCTGAGGGTCTCGTGACCAAGGTGCGCTGAGAGTCTCGTGACCAAGGTGCGCTTAGGGTCTCGTGACCAAGGCGCGCTGAGGGTCTTATCATCTGGTGGCCCTAGATAACCGAGTGGCCTTGGATAACCGAGTGGCCTTAGATAACCGAGTGGCTCTTGATAACCGAGTGGCCCTCCATAACGGAGTGTCTCTCCCCTTAGATAACCGAGTGGCCTTGGATAACCAAGTGGCTTGGATAACCGAGTGGCCTTAGATAACCGAGTAGCCCTTGATAACCGAGTGGCCCTAGATAATCTAGTGGCCTTAGATAACCGAATGGCCTTACATAACCAAGTGGCCTGCAAAATGAGAGCAACGTTAGGGCGCGGGTAGGGGTCCCCGCGCAAAGCCTCCGATGCCTAAGTTAGTTCTCGAGAACCAAAAATATGGAATTGTGTTGAGGAGCCTAAAAGTGCGTACCTTGTGATAAAGGCATTGTCTCCTATTTATAGCGAAGGAGAGAGAGAAGACGTGCGGCAATCGGGGAGAGAATCTCGCGGCTTGTTTCGATGATTTCGCGGCCCATCCGAGAGGGAAAACATGAGAGATTGGCCCAAGCCCACTCGACCATGACCGAGTGGGGGGTCACTCGGTCATTCCTTCTTTTTCCCTTTTCTTTGGTTTGGTCTTGAGTGATTCTTGTACCTCAACTTCATGTCTGATTTACACATTTATTTAGCTCGAATCTCTCAAAACTCAAAACACAAAAGTTGTATATAATTATCTTATCTTTCCATAGGACTTTGAATTAGCTCAATCGGAGCTTGTAGGAGAGCATTATACCAGAAAAACCAAAGCAGTGTCGTACTTACTCGACATAACCGAGTGGGTCATGAAAAGTGAGGGGAAATTGGTCACCCGCCCACTTGGTCATGACTGAGTGACCCCCCACTTGGTCATGGATGAGTGGGTCTTCATTCCCTTGGATTTGAGGGTCTCTTTTCCCTTTTGTCTTGGTTCAGATCCATCTTCACTCCAATACTTGACTCTGAGCCTTAATAGTGCAGGTGCATCAACTTAGAGCCCAATTTTAGCCTTGATTAATGTTGAATCTTTCAAAACTTAAAATACGAAAGTTTTAGATAATTCTCTTATCTGTCCACATAATTTTGAATCACCTCTATCGGTGCTCGTATGAGAAAGTTATGGCCGAAAACCCAAAGAAGTGTTGTACCCACTCGACATAACCTAGTGGGTCCTTCCCACCTGGTCTCGACTCGACCTCTCGCGCCTTTGGCTTGTTTCCCTGATCTCCTACAACCCGTTGGGCATTTGGACATATGTCCATGTTTCACAACTCTTTTAGGTCTTGTGATTCTCCAAGTTTGCAAGGCATATCAATTGCTCCCTACTCTTTTAGTCGGGAGCTCCAGGTGAAAGAGTATCTTGTCCTGTAAACTTTTGAACATTACTTCTCTTTTAGATGCTTCATCTTCTACACATCCTCTCGAGCTTGTTCACACACCGTGCTTTTAAATTTCTAGACTCTAGTGATTTTCAATTCCTTTGCAGAGGTATGAGGTAGATATACTAGTAAGTTCGCTTTCAATAGATGTCGAACTAAGCACCGAGCAATGAGTTTGATTCTTCTCCCAGTTATGGTGTTGTGCGTAGGATAATAAGTTTGCACTTTCTTTTCCCTTATTGTCGAGCAATGAGCAGGACAATGGGGTTGAGTTTATTTTTCCCTCATTACCGGGCTGTGAGCAGGGCAACGAGTTTGAATTTATTTTTTCCCTCTGTTATCGGGCCATAAGCAGGACAACGGGGTCGCGTTAGGTTTTTCCCTCGTTGTCGGGCTGTAAGTGGGACAACGGGCTTGAATATACTTTTATCTCATTATCGGGCCGTGAGCGGGGCAATAGGCTTAATTGTACTTTTACCTCATTGCTGGGCCGTGAGCGAGGCAATGGGCTTGAATGTACTTTTACCTCATTGCTGGGCTATAAGTAGGACAGTGGGCTTGATTGTACTTTTACCTCATTGTCGGGTCATGAGCGGGACAATGGGTTTGAATGTACTTTTACCTAGTTACCAGGCTATGAGCGGGACAATGGGCTTGAATGTACTTTTACCTCATTGCCAAGCTATGAGCAGGACAACGGGTTTGAATGTACTTTTACCTCATTGCCGGGCTATGAGTGGGATAACGGGATTGAATGTACTTTTACCTCGTTATCGGGCTATGAGCGGGGCAACGGGCTTGCCTTTATTTTTCCTCCCATTGTCGGGTCATAAGCAGGACAATGGGGTTGCGTTGAGTTTTCCCCTCGTTGCTGGGCTATAAGCGGGGCAACGAGCTTGAATTAGTTTTTCCCTCGTTGCAGGGCCATGAGCGAGACAACGGGCTTGAGTTTGTTTTTATTTCCTGAAAGCAAAACATAGCAAACAAACTTTCATAAAGCAACGTGTAATGAAAACACTGACATTTTTTGAATGGTTGAGTAAATAAGTGAGTACATTCACTGTTTAATTTTGGGGTCTTGTTGTTGCCTTTGATGCTTAAATTTACAGGTCAAGCAAAATTTCGAATAGTTATAGTTTTTTGATCTTTAACATAGGCTCTCTTGAATGTGTCTGAATTTTGCTCCCAGTTTTCTCTTTGAGGGCATCAATGATAGCTGACCACCTTCCCCCAAGAGCCTGTCCTTTCGTGGCTTGTCTTAGGAAAAAATGACTAGTCCCCAGCCATAGTTTCACTGCCCGAGATGACATGTATTGACTCACGAACTAGTTCATTGTCTAGAGGTGGATTCTCTCCGTAATCCCTTCCTCTCTCTTGACATCTTTGATTTGATTTCCTCTGCTCTTCCTATCTATTTTCTCCTCTTCGAGGCTCACTATCTTTGACCTGTACATACATTTGAAGATGTCTTTCACGAACTAGCATCTCAATCTAATCTCTTAACTCCCGGCACTGGTTAGTGGAATAACCATGAGTTCTGTGATACCTACAATATTCTTCTGTATTCTTCCCCATGGGATGGTCAACCTTTTTCGGGAGTCTAATGAGACTTGACCCTTCGATGGCTACAAGTATGGTTGATCGAGGTTGGAGATGTTTGGTGTAATGGTGGAACTGGGGCTGAGGTATATCTGATCCCCTAACCCGTCTAGAGTCCTCTTCAACATCGCTTTCCTTCCTTTTTCGCTCTCTGTCCTCATTCCCACCTATAGCTCTCATAACTTCCGTATGGAGCACGTATTTATTTGCTCTAGCAAACAAATCTGCTAGGGATGTTGGTGGGTCCAAAGATAATGATTCTTGTAGGGGAGTTAGTCGTGTTCCATGTAACATAGCAGACACTGCCATTGCAATTAGTAAATCATGAACTTTGAGGGTGGCGTTCCGAAATCTATCCACATACTGACGCAGATTTCTTTGTTCCCTTGTCGAATACTGAGCAAGTATGTGGCGTCCTTTTTTCTTCGACTATTAATCATAAATGCCTTAACAAATTCCATTCTGAGCTGACCGAATGAAGAGATAGAGGCCTCAGGTAAACTGTTGAACCATGTTCAGGCATGCCCTGATAGAGTTAAGGAGAAGGCTTGGCAAATTATGTCATTGTCCCATTCGTGCAATATCATCAATGACTCATAGTTTTGAATGTGATCATAGGGATCATCTTTGCTGGAATAGGGGGTGATTTGAGGCATTTTGAATTTTTTGGGCAGTGGCTTCTCCAATATATCTGCAGTAAACGAACATTTTTTGTGTTGTTGCTCCTCCGTGGCTAGGATCAATTTCTTTCGTTCAAGTACCTCTTCAACTACCCTTTTCATGTCATCTCGTATACTTGCTACTGTTTGGTTATCATGTCTTGTTGGCGTGCCGGCCCCAGTTTCATGATATCTCCGTCTTTGGGCGCTTCTAGCTCTGTTTTTCTTTCGTGGGCTCTCATTTCTTCAAGGCGTGGCGCGAGGATTCTTCCTTGGTGGTGGTGATCTATCCTCCCAACGAGGAGTGGATCAGGAATGAGAATCGGGAGTGACCTTTTGATAAGAATCAACTCCCACCTCAGGCTGAGGCTCAGGTGGTGGCATAAACTTTTTCAAGGTATCGGGCAACGTTCCTCCAGGCATCATACCTTGAGGTATACCAGCCATGTCTCGAAGTACCTGCATGCCCTCAACGTGTTACTGTCTCAATGCTTCATACTCTTCCCACGGGACCGTACGCGGTGGCTATCATGAAGTCCTAGCTTGATCAGTAGGAAGTGGCCCTGAGCTGATGTTAATTGGAGGTAGGACTAATTGGTTCCCCTCTTGCTGGCTTGGGGAAACAGAGCAATCACCTCCTTGGGATTGAGCATTATGAGGGGGCGGAGGTGCTCCTTGTGGGTGAGAATCGGGAATAATGGGAGGCACTTCCTGTTGTTGAGAGTTCCGTAATGGTAGGCGTGTTTCTATGCCTTGAGAGAGAGTTCGTCGGTGTCCACGGGTGTTTGTCATTCTTAAGATGACTTTTTGTCTTGCATTTCTCATAGACAGAGCCAATTGTTGTTGCCAAAATACAACAATCTATTTTTTTTTTTACATGGGAGAATGTAAGGTGCGTGGTTAACCGCGGGAGTTTCTAGAGACTTGCGAGTCTTGAGGGTTCTGAGAGTCAAGTGTCCCAAGAGTTTTGTCGCCAAGGTGTGATGAGAGTAAAATCCCGTATTCGGTGCAATAAGAGTAGAATCTCATCTCCAACGGGCATGTGTACTGTCATGACCAAGGCGTGCTGAGGGTCTCGTAACCAAGGTGAGTTGAGGGTCTCGTGACTAAGGTGAGCTGAGGGTCTCGTGACCAAGGTGAGTTGAGGGTCTCGTGACCAAGGCGCGTTGAGGGTATTGTGTCCAAGGTGAGCTAAGGGTCTCGTGACCAAGGCACGCTGAGGGTCTCGTGACTAAGGTGAGCTGAGGGTCTCGTGACTAAGGTGAGTTGAGGGTCTCGTAACTAAGGCACGCTAAGGGTCTCATGACCAAGGTGAGCTGAGGGTCTCGTGACCAAGGCGCGCTGAGGGTCTGATAATCTGGTGGCCCAAGATAATCGAGTGGCTATGGATAATCGAGTGGCCTTGGATAACCAAGTGGCCTTAGATAACCGAGTTGCCTTAGAACCGAGTGGTCCTCCATAACCGAGTGGCCCTCCATAACTGAGTGACCCTCCTCTTAGATAACCGAGTGGCCTTAGATAACCGAGTGGCCTTCGATAACCGAGTGGCCTTAGATAGCCGAGTGGCCCTTGATAACCTAGTGGCCCTAGATAATCGAGTAGCCTTAGATAACTAAGTGGCTTGCAAAATGAGAGCAACGTTAGGGCGCGAGTGGGGGTCCCCCTGCAAACCCTCCGATGCCTAAGTTAGTTCTCGAGAGCCAAAAATATGGAATTGTGTTGAGGAGCCCAAAAGTGCGTACCTTGTGATGAAGGCATGGTCTCCTATTTATAGCGGAAGAGAGAGAGAAGACGTGCGACAATTAGGGCGAGAATCTCATGGCCCATTTCGATGATTTCGTGGCCCGCCTCGTGCTGAGGCTCAGGTGGTGGCATAAAATTTTTCAAGGTATCGGCCAACGTCCCTCCAGGCATCATACCTTGGAGTATACCAGCCATGTCTCGAAGTGCCTGCATGCCCTCAACGTGTTACTGTCTCAATGCTTTATACTCTTTTCACGAGACCGTACGCGGTGGCTGTTGTGAAGTCCCAGCTTGATCAGTAGGAAGTAGCCCTAAGCTGATGTTAATTGGAGGTGGGACTGATTGGTTCCCCACCTGCTGGCTCGGGGAAACAGAGTGATCACCTCTTTAGGGTTGAGCATTATGAGGGGGCGGAGGTGCTCCTTGTGGGTGAGAATCGAGAATAATGGGAGGCGCGCCTTATTGTTGAGAGTTCCATGGTGGTAAGCGTGTTTCTATGCCTTGAGAGAGAGTTTGTTGGTGTTCACGGGTGTTTGCCATTCTTAAGTTAACTTTTTATCTTGCGTTTCCCACAGACGGGGCCAATTGTTGTTGCCAAAATACAACAATCTATTTTTTTTTTATGTGGGAGAATCTAAGGTGCGTGGTTGACCATGGGAGTTTCTAGAGACTTGCGAGTCTTGAGGGTTCTGAGAGTTAAGTGTCCCGAGAGTCTTGTTGCCAAGGTGCGATGAGAGTAGAATTTCGTCTCCAACGGGCACGTGTGCTGGGGGACTCATGACCAAGGCGCGCCGAGGGTCTCGTGACCAAGGTGAGCTGAGGGTCTCGTGACCAAGGCGCGCTGAGGGTCTAATGACCAAGGTGTGCTGAGGGTCTCGTGACCAAGGTGAGCTGAGGGTCTCGTGACCAAGGCGCGCTGAAGGTCTCGTCACCAAGGTGAGCTGAGGGTTTCGTGACCAAGGCGCGCAGAGAGTCTGATGATCTGGTGGCCCAAGATAATCGAGTAGCCTTAGATAACCTAGTGGCCTTGTATAACCAAGTGGGCTTGGATAACTAAGTGGCCTTAGATAACCGAGTTGCCTTAGATAACCGAGTGGCCCTCCCCTTAGATAATCGAGTGACCCTCTCCTTAAATAACCAAGTGGCCTTAGATAGATGAGTGGCCCTTGATAACCCTAGATAACCGAGTGGCCTTAGATAACCAAGTGGCCTACAAAACGAGAGTAACGTTAGGGCGCGGGTGTGTGTCCCCGCGTAAACCCTCCGATGCTTAAGTTAGTTCTCGAGAGCAAAAAATATTGAATTGTGTTGAGGAGCCCAAAAGTACGTACCTTGTGATGAAGGCATGGTCTCCTATTTATAGCGGAGGAGAGAAAGAATACGTTTGACAATCAGGGCAAGAATCTCGTGGCCCGTTTCGATGATTTCGCGGCCCACCTCGGGCTGAGGCTCAGGTGGTGGCATAAACTTTTTCAACGTATCGGGCAACATCCCTCCAGGCATCATACCTTGGAGTAGACCAGCCATGTCTCAAAGTGCCTGCATGCCCTCAACGTGTTACTATCTCAATGCTTCATACTCTTCCCACGGGACCGTACACTGTTGCTGTCGTGAAGTCTCAGCTTGATTAGTAAGAAGTGGCCCTGAGCCAATGTTAATTGGAGGTTGGACTGATTGGCTCCCCACCTGCTGGCTCAAGGAAACGACGCAATCACCTCCTTAGGGTTGAGCATTATGAGGGGGCGGAGGTGCTCCTTATGGGTGAGAATCGGGAATAATGGGAGGCGCTCCCAGTTGTTGAGAGTTCCGTGGTGGTAGGCGTGTTTCTACACCTTGAGAGAGAGTTCGTCGGTGTCAACGGGTGTTTGCCATTCTTAAGTTGACTTTTTATCTTGCGTTTCCCACAGACGGTGCCAATTGTTGTTGCCAAAATACAACAATCTATTTTTTTTTACGTGGGAGAATGTAAGGTGCGTGGTTGACCACAAGAGTTTCTAGAGACTTGCGAGTCTTGAGGGTTCTGAGAGTCAAGTGTCCTGAGAGTCTTGTCGCCAAGGTGAGATGAGAGTAGAATGTCGTCTCCGGTGCGATAAGAGTATAATCTTGTCTCCAACAGGCACGTGTGCTGAGGGTCTCATGACCAAGGCGCCTTGAGGGTATCGTGACCAAGGTGAGCAGAGGGTCTCGTGACCAAGGTGAGCTGAGGGTCTCGTGACCAAGGCACGTTGAGGGTCTCGTGACCCAGGTGAGCTGAGGGTCTAGTGACTAAGGTGAGCTGAGGGTCTCGTGACCAAGGGGAGCTGAGGGTCTCGTGACCAAGGTGTGTTGAGGGTCTCATGACGAAGGCGCGCTGAGGGTCTCGTCACCAAGGTGAGTTGGGGGTCTGTGACCAAGGCGCGCTGAGGGTCTGATGATCTAGTGGCCCAAGATAACCGAGTGGCCCTGGATAACCGAGTGGTCTTGGATAACCGAGTGGCCTTGGATAATCGAGTGGCCCTTGATAACCAAGTGGCCCTCCATAACCGAGTGGCCCTCCCCTTAGATAACTGAATGGCCTTAGATATCCGAGTGGCCTGCAATACGAGAGCAACGTTAGGGCACGGGTGGGGGTCCCCGCGCAAACCCTCCGATGCCTAAATTAGTTCTCGAGAGCCAAAAATATGGAATTGTGTTGAGGAGCCCAAAAGTGCATACCTTGTGATGAAGGCATGGTCTTTTATTTATAGTGGAGGAGAGAGAGAAGACATACGACAATCCGGGCGAGAATCTCATGGCCCGTTTCGATGATTTTACGGCCCATCCGAGAGGGAAAAGATGAGAGATTGGCCTAAGCCCACTCGACAATGACCGAGTGGGGGGGCACTCGATCTTGCCTTCTTTTTCCCTTTTCTTTGGTTTGGTCTTGAGTGGTTCATGTATCTCAACTTCATGTCAGATTTACACATTTATTCAGCTCGAATATCTCAAAACAAAAAAGTTCTAGATAATTCTCTTATCTTTCCATAGGACTTTGAATCAGCTCAATCGGAGCTCGTATAAGAGAGTTATGCCTGAAAAACCAAAATAGTGTCGTACCTACTCGACATAACCGAGTGGGTCATGAGAAGTGAGGGGAAATTGGTCACCTGCCCACTTGGTCATGACCGAGTGACCACCAACTCGGTCATGGACGAGTGGGTCTTCATTCCCTTGGATTTGAGGGGCTCTTTTTCCTTTATGTCTTGGTTCGGATCCATCTTCGCTCCAATACTTGACTCTGAGCCTCAATAGTGTAGGTGCATCAACTTAGAGCTCAATTTCAGCATTGATAAAGCCTGAATCTCTCAAAAATCAAAACACAAAAGTTGTATATAATTCTCTTATCTATCCATAGGATTTTGAATCACCTCAATCAGAGCTCGTATGAGAAAGTTATGGGTGAAAAACCAAAGAGGTGTCGTACCCACTCGGCATAACCGAGTGGGTCCTTCCCACCTGGTCTCGGCTCGACCTCTTGCGCCTTCGGCTTGTTTCCTTGACCTCCTATAACCCGTTGGGCCTTTGTCCTTCATGTCCATGTTTCGCAACTCTTTTAGGTCTTGTGATTCTCCAAGTTTGCAGGGCATATCATAAAGAAAGATTAAAATAAATTGATTAGGGTGAATTTCTGTAAAGTTGGGGTTTTAGTGGAATAAGTGGAAATAGAGGTTTGGGTGTGTGTGTATAATTAAAGGAAGTTGTGGGTGCTGAAATGTGAATCACGGAAGTGGCCGAGATTCACTTTTAACTTTAATTGGAGTGCTACATAGGTTGAAGGAGGTTGCCAACCCAACTGGTTGCGTGCGCGAGGGACCAACCAGGCAACCCGGGTTCGAATGGGGGCGGGCACACGCGAGAGGGGGAAAATGGCTGGAACTTTTCCAGTCCATGGACGTCGAAACGACGTCATTTCGAGGCCTAGAGGCAGTGGGCGCTGGCTGCCACGCTGTAGCCTCTGGCAGCTCCTTTCTTTTACTATTTTAACTCCTGATTTTGAGAGCATTTGGCCAAGGAAAATTAACAACGGGCAGAGGAAAAAAATTACAGAAGAGGGAGGCGCATCGAACTTGGAAATGAGAGGGAAATCCAAGAGAAAAGGTGGAAAATTTTTATATAATTGAGGTTTAAATGTTCAGGTAAGTGGGGTAAATTGTATAAATAAATTTGTACGATTTAAAATTTAATTTTTGGGTGCGATTCTGTTAATTTTAGGAGATTATATCTTATTTTGCAGCGTGTATTAATCTAGCGACGTGAAGGCGTATAATCATCGAAATTAGTTAATTTAAGGCAAGTTCCTTACTTCCTTCGTGATTTTCATTCGATTTATGAATTCTATGTCCTCCCTCAACCCGATTTGGTTATAGAAATTAATTGTGAACGTTATAGCTAACTATTATTCGAATTTTATTAAATTAAGTAGGAGACTCCCTGGGGTTGAATTCTGTAAATGCTTACGAGGTATTGTATTGCTCCCACTTCCTTGGGAATGATGCCGAACCTGGTTGGGATTAGGTTCTTAGTGAGTCAGTGGTGGTTGTGGATACCCTCCGGGGTGAGTTGTTGTAACCGGGAGTCTTGGGATTTACTTGTGTGAGTTGTAAGGTGTGGGATATACAGCTATTGACCATCGATCGTTGGGTTGCGGCAGTTGATGGATGGATGTATGGGTGTTGGTTATTAGCTGTTACGATAGACTATAGATGGGTCAGGCAAGCTGGTACCGCAGGACACCCACCCTTGGGTGTTGTGCCTATCATGATGTGGTTATGGTTTCCTATAGACGTGAGTGGTAATAACAGGCGACGTGAGCTATCGACTGATAAGGTAATGTGTTGACTGTTTGTAACACTGGAGTGAGCCGTCATCGGGCCGAGGGTGGCTGTTGACCGGTTGTTCTTAGTCATAGATTATCGACCGGTACTTGGTAACTGTCGACCGGCTCTGTCATGATGTGACATATTGCATGACATTACACGGTGCATGGGTTTGGGTTTACATTCATTAGGGGTCATGCTTTGTATGCACGGGGAAGTGTTCTCATTGGCATAACTCGGTTGGCCTGTTAAGTGCCAATTTGGGTACAATAGGCGAGCATGTGCATTTAGAACATTTTTCCTGTGTGGGTTCTTATATGGGCGTAGCATGGCCTGATGCTTGACTTATGGAGGCTTTGTCATCACGTTAATGCTGCAAGAGCCATTGCATTTATTATCTGTTGCATTGCGTGGTTACTATTTGATTTAGTATATGATTGTGGTTTGTGATATGGAATTGACCCTTGATAGCTATGAGTGTGAGCTGGGCTCCAGATAGCTATGACTCTGGAACTCCGGCATTTGATTATGATGGGAGCCTCGGGCTCGTGTGGATCGTGTTCTGGGAGCCTTGGGCTCATGGGCTTTATGCTAGCCAGTTCATGGTAGTGGCAAGTTTGTATGCTTGGACTTGGGTGTCAGGATGTGAATTTCCTATGTGAGCCCCAAGGACCGTTATGTGCATTGTTATATTTATGCGGGGTACTGGATTCTCTGTTGCACGGTATGGCATGGCATGTTCATATGCTGCATTGCACTTTGTGCGAGTATATCTTGGGTGAGAGTTGTACTCCCAACATTGACATTGTTATGTTGCGTGATGTACTTCGATTGTAGTTTATTTCTTATTTATCTTTGTCTAGTGAGGCGTATGTCGAGTATAACTATTTCGGGTTTTGGTTTGTCTTGCCTGTATTAGTGGGATGCACTCCAGTGTGAGAGATCTATGTCCAGTCTTACCTATATTCATTTGTTATGTTTGTTGAGCCTTGTGGCTCATCTTATTTTTACCATCATTCCAGGTGTAGGAGCTGACGCAGTGGCTAGACTATTTGGCATGTCAGTTGTAGATAACTGTGTGTACAGGGCAATCCCGACTAAAAAGATCCCTGAGATGTGAGTTATGATCAGGGGCTCGGACTACGTGGCTTGTTTGGTTTATCTGTTCGTTATGTTGTTATGTATGATTAAACCCCTGAGTGGTTTATTTCGTATTTGTCTAGCTTCCGTTTTTGTGGTGTAATGTATGATTATTAGTGAATTGTAATTAAAATTTAAAGAAATTTTCGTATCGTCACACAATTATTTCTCTTGGGTTTCCGTTCGCACGACGTGAAGGTGGGATCTATGAGGAGAAAAATCACTTTCTGATTGTTCACTCTAAGTGTGTATAGACTATGATTGCATTTGAATTAACCTAGAGAACTAAGTAGGAAGGAAGACCGCTCTCTCCCAAAATTAGTCAGGTGAATCTCGAAACCTTTTAACCAAAATATATATATATATATATAACCATCCTTCTAGTTGTTGTACAAATAACCTCTAATTAAGTGTATCGTTAGACTAATATTATATTGGACCATGTTACATATATCGATGTGATGTACAGACCCTATGGCCAAATCAGACTTCATCCGATGAAGAAGTCCAATTGAACTTCATAGATTGGAGTTCATCATCAATCATCAAGTTTCATCAATCATGAAATCCGATCGGGTTTCATCTAGAGATGGCAATAAAAAATTAGGTGAGGGCATTTTTAAATTTTGATGTTTTTAATTATCCTCTCAATAACTCGATTATTTGTATAAGTAATATTTTCTTATCATATTACATATATAAAGTTTTTATGTAGAATGATGTGACTTTTGAGGTTTTTTTATTTCTATCTCCGAACTCCGTTGTTTATGGGTCTAAAATTTTGAAAATAATATGGCTGTCCATTTGGGTAAAGTGTTACCATATATTATTTAAAAACACATCAAATGGCTACTAGAAACAGGAGAGGATGCCCGTGACGTACATGTATATAAAATTTTAAATAAAATAATTAAGTCTTAAGATAGTGATATAATAGTTATTCATAAATTGGTTATTATTTTATAAGGGTCATAATTAAGTTTAAATTTTGTTAATATAATTCATTTTTATTTATTAATTAAACAAAATATATAAAGAATAATTTTAAGAAAACACTTTATTTTAACAAATATAGAGTGTTTATGTTATCAAAACTTATTGTATTAAAGGAATTATCTGATTAATAATGCGTGTAAAGCCTAGATAAATGATACTAATTATTATAAAATTTAAATAGTTAGCTTAGATATCGTACGGCTCTCATGCAAAAGGGTAGTCCAACCACGCGGTGTTTCATAGACTATCATCATCGGCGCCATTAACACGTCTACTCATCTAGAAGACCAGAAGACTCCAATCCCCCTATTTCCCTCATCTCAATTCCCCATTCCAATCTTCATTTTCCTTCATTTTCTATCCGTCTAGAAAGCCTCCCTCCATCAACCCACCATTTCCATATACCCATGTATATATATGTAGGCATCGCCGCTCTCTCTCTCCAATCTACAACCCACCATTCCAATTCCAATTCAAATACAATTACTTCTTCGATTCCTCTCCCCTTTGCGGCGTTAATGGCTTATCAAGATCCAAGCATTGAAGAACCGATCAATCCTAATATCCAAGAGCATGACCCAGATGAAGCAGAGGAGACGCTTTCCTTCTGTGATCTAGCGATACAGAGCAGCGTCGTCGCCGATGAGTGGGAAAACGTGTCAAAGCTTGACCAGAGATCGTCATCTTCGGCCTCGGCATCTTCTGATGATCAGGACTTGTTCGAGTTTTTCAGCGAAGATTGGAGCGCTGCCAGTACTCATCCGCTTCATCATCAAAATATCGTATTCTGTGGAAAGATCATTCCGTTCAGAGAACCAGACTGTAAGCGCGAGGGAATTAACCGCCAAGAAAAGCCCAAAAAGCGAGGCCTTTTCATCAGATGGAAATCATGGAAATCCAACTTGTTTGGCTCCAAAGAAAGTAGAAAGAAACGGCAAACCAAGCCGAATCGAAGCTACGTCGGGCGCTCTAAGTCTTCGCCATTGCCAGCGTCACGGATGTATGGGTGTAAGGCGGCGCAGGGAGGGGAAAGGTACGGGTTCTCGGTTCGGAGAGTGTCGATACTGGCGTCGCCGGCCAAGTCGCGGTGGCACTTGCTGATGTTTGGACTGGTGAGGCTGCCGACGGCTGAGATGGAGCTCAGTGACATACGGAGCAGGCAAAACCGGCGGCGGAGTCCGGCGGCGCTATTTGGATCCGGAAGCGGCAATGAGAAGGTGAAGCTGGGCGGAGGGAAGGGGCTGTGGAGGATGATAAGGGGGGTGGGCTACGGCGGAAGCCACCAACCAAACGCCGTGAATGGGGAGTAGGTTGCTTTCCGAGCTTGTGAAGGGGGGGGGGGGGGGGGGGGGGGGGGGGGGGTGGTTCGGACAATGGCCCTGGTGACACGGTCTCCGCGAGGATGGCTAATTTTGATATAAAAAAAAAATTAGATTAGTAACTCGGGTGTGTATAAGTGAGTTTACTTACATGTTTTAACTCAAATTTATGTGACCACTTCCACTTGTTAATGGTAGATGACTTTGAATTAGTGACTCAAGTCTTAAACCTTAAATCTCAAACTCATCAGCATTCTCACTTTATTTCTAATTCGACTTAATTAATAGTATTGTTGCGTAGATATAACAATAAATTTATTTGATTAAAAATATCGTCGTTAAGTTACCTGAATTTGCAAAATAAGAAATAATAAGAGGGTGCAGGGAGGATCTGGTGTAAATACTCCAAAACTTAAGTCAAATACTAAACATTATAAAGACTGCATTAAAACTGATATTAGAGACATATCTTTTCAAAAATGAGTACATACTCATTTATAGAGGAATATGGAGTAATCATAAGTAACTCATGATTAGAATTTTTTGTAAATAATGTTTATCTTGATTATTTCTTAGTGTGGCTGGAACTAGGATTGTTATGGATGATATCCATCTCTTATAGATGACGTTTATCTTACCCTTTTGGAGAGAGAATTTCTTATAGATAATGGTCATCCAAATATTTCAAAATTCTTTTAGAAACTAATTATTCTTTTTGTCCTTCTTGATGTATAAGGTTGTATCTAAATTCCCTCTCTTGAAATTATTCTTAATTAGGAAATTAATTAAAGTTTCATACCAAGACCTAAGCGTTTGTTTAAGTCTATAAAAAGCATTGGAATAGACTGAGGGTCATCTGTAACACCTTGTTTTTCAAGCGTGTTATAACATGGGATAATTATGAGATAATAATTTTTTCTTCTATTCAAAACTACTACGAAACCATATCATTCCTCATATTCATCCCAAAATTTTTATTCATCTATCTTAAATAAGAATTATCATAAACATCAAATGCAGAAGTTAAGAATCGAACTTTAATCATTAACATTAACTATAATATAAGGTTATACATCGTCATTTTTCAAAATGTTTAAAATTCAAAGTAACGGAGCTTAAATACATAACCAACATAACACATATAACCATTACATCGTACACTTTGCTAAGTGTCATTTCATATCTCTTTTCATTCTCATTTTTGTTATAATCTCCATCTGGAACATTTGAATATTCTAGGGGCAAAACCTAAGTTAGATGATAAATTATCTAAATAAGGGTACCAAATCATATATCGTGCATGGATGCAATATGCAAAATATCTTTTTCCTTTTCCTTTTGTTTGAGCTGATCGTACCCTAATGCTACTCCTCATTTTTATAGCTTACTGACCATGATGAGGTGTATGGGTGCACCCTTGATAGAGCAGCGTTGCCGTCCCGTACTCTCAAATCATATGCGATGCATGATCAATAATATCATCATGTGTATATGCACATTTCATCATAGCATATAAATGTAATCTACATGACATAATCAAAGTATGACAACATGATAAAACTATTTATATAAAATCGGATTTAGGGTCGAATCATTTACCTCGAACGTATTTCAGTATATCTTAATTCTCGCGGCAGGCTTCTAACGTACTCAATTTGGAACCTCAACGTACCCTGCCTATCATATTTATTCAAGAATATCAATGTTTTATTTTTCCTAATTTGCTTGTAATTTCCTCAAATTTTCTCCCACTTTTTCATCGATAAATTCAACCTAAATATTTCTCAAATATTTCTTTATAGAAATTTATAAAATAATTTTTCTAATTTTTTAGAAAATTTTACTCACATTGATGTAGCCCCTTCAACCTTTTAGGTATACATACTTTTCCTCGAACTATGTGCCTCGAGTAACTTTTTTGGCCAAATTTCTCAAAAAATTAATAAATCTCTATTTCCTATTTTTCAAAATTTTCTAAAAATGTTTCCCATTTTTCTCCTTTTTTTTTCTTCTATTTTTCTTTTTCTTTCCTTTTTTTCTTTTCTTTCTTTTCTCCATCTTCTTCCTTCTTTTTCTCCCTTGCTTCTTCTTCTCTGCACGCGAACACAGCCATGCGTCAGCCGTTGCATCGCCGGCCTCCTCCGAGCCCACCGGTCTCCGTTACGTCTTCGTCGGCCGCTATTCTTGTCGCCAGCCACCACTGCTCCGCCTTGTCTATAATATCCCAAATTTTTTTAAAGGGCTTAAAAGTAATTTGAACGTGGGTCATAGGTGAAATTATCAAAAGATTAAGGACTTAAGTGAAATTTCTTACGGTTATAAGTGCCGAATCGACTGCAGGAAATGTCTCGAAGTGTAATTGTCTAAGGAAAATGATATGATCTCGATAAGCGTTCCAAAATACGATTATGGTATTAAAAGAAAGTGAAATTGAGACGATTTTAGATATAGTTAAAATACAGCTTTGATTCAGACTGAAAAACTGAATCATCGTAGAGGACTCCCAGAAAGTCAACGGAACCCTAGGGGGCTCCAATTTTTCGTAAGAATCAACCCTGGAGTGATTTCAAGACGAATCAAAGGTTCGAGGATGGCGTAAGGACGAAATTATCCTTATTAAGTAAGTTTAAAATTATTAATTTTGGGATTTTTCTGTATCGTAATGTAAATTTATTGGACGTTTGAGGGTGTATTTGCAAATTAAGAAATTCCCAAGAATAATAAGGATGAAATATGGAGATTAAATGTGTATTTTTCTCATAAGTATATTAGTGAAATATATATATAAGTGTATAATTAATGGTAGACAATGAGGGATGATATTCACGGTGAGGGACCAAATTTGTTGTAATTAAGGGACAACCAATTAAAGCATTGGGATAAGAGATTGGGTTAAGGATAAGGAAGAGAGATTGGCTACAATTATTTGATTAAGTGATGTAATATATATATATATATATGTTGTGTGTGTGAAGAGGCAGAGGGCTAAGAGCTGTGAGAGAAGCCGAGAGAGAGAGAGAGAGTGAGGACTTGTGAGAACTTGGTTGAATGCCGTGAGAGACCAAGATTGAGAGATCGGGAGCGAGAAAGAGAGAGGGAGAGTTGGTCGAATTCGACCATAGCAGCAAGCAATCATGGCAGCCACAAATGAAAGGTGAAGGCTGGAGGCATGGGCTACGTGGTGTGGCTGGCCGATGGTGGCTCACAAAAGCGGCCAACGGCGGCTGGAAGCGACTGCCAACGGCCGATGAGTTGGTTGTAGCGGCCAGCAGCAAAAGTGGCCATGGCGTTCGCGACGACAGGTTAGTGTTAGCGCGGAACAGACCATGATGGTGGTGGCCATTGGGGCGACCAGGGGTGATCGACGATAGTGGTGCTGGCCGTGGTGGAGGCATGCGGCGGTTGGGCATGGCGGACGGAGCTAGGTGGTGCGCAGGTGCTATATGTAGGAAGAAGGTGGAGAAGAAGAGAAAGAAAAAAAGAAAAAGAAAAAAAAATAAATGGAAAAAAATTCTAGAAAATATGAAATAGTCTTGTATTAATATTCCAGAGTTTTTGGCGAGAAAAATGGTTTGGGCACGCGTTTCGAGGTGGTGCGCAAAAGGTGGTGCACGAAAATTGATGAGGTACACGAAAATTAATGTGGTGTGCGAGAATCGAGGCTGGGCATGAGAATTGAGGCAAGGCTCAGGGATCAAGGTTGTGCACGGAAATCGAGACATGTCCTGCATACTGAGGAAGCTTGAGAGGCTAAGTTAAGGTGAGTAAAATTTTCTAGAAAATTCTAGAAATTCAAGAATATTATTTTATTAATTGTTATAGTGAAATATTTAAGAAATATATAGTTTGGATTTATTGAGGAAAAATAAGAAGAAATAGAGGAAAAAATAAAGAAAATGCAATAAATTATGGAAAAATAGGTTTTAATGCTTATTTAAATAAATATGATGATTAGGATGCTTTGAGGCTTAAGTTGAAGCGACTTGTGTGAATTTTGAGGTTGGCACGCAAATCGAGATGATGCACATATTTCGAGGCAATGCACAAATATTGAGGTAGCCCGATACGCTTGAGAAAGTAAGTGTTATTTCCTAACTGGATTTAGTTTTATGAAAATGCTTGGTTTGTAAATGGTTCGACCAAAAATCCAATTTTATGTAAATAATTTTGTCATGTTGTCATGCCTTAATGTGAGTATGTCATATAGATTGTATTTACATGTTTTGATTTATGAAATATGCATATAAGCATGATGAGATTCATGGTCATATGTTGCATGGGTTTGGGATTAGATACTGGCGTCGTTGCTTTGCCAAGGGTGCACCCATACACCCCGGTCTGGCAGGGAGACTGTAAAAATGACAGGTAATTTTAAGGTGCAGTCGACCCAAACATAAGAGTTATAATGTTATGTGTATTGCATACATATATGAGCATTAAATGTTTTGTTCCCTTACTTAGATGATTCATCATCTAATTTGGGCTTTGTCCCTGAAATATTCAAACGTTCCAGATGGAGATTGTAGCAAAAACGAGAATGAATGAGGCATGAAATAACACTTACCAAAGTGCATGATGAGTTGAATGTATGTTATGTATCCCATGTATTTAAGTTCTGCTATTTTGAATTCTGAACATTTTGAAGAATTATAATGTTGTTGTTACCAAAATACAACAATTAGAATTTTTAGGAGTGGGATGCACATGGATGCTGTCGGCCTCAGGACTCGATCGAAGATTTGGCTTCAAAACTAAGAGGGGCTTCCGAATGGTGGCTTAGGTTAGGCTTCCGAAAGGTGGCTCACAATAGGCTTCCGAAGGGTGGCTCAAGATAGGCTTCCGAAGGGTGGCTCGCAATAGGTTTCCGAAGGGTGGCTCGGGATAGGCTTCCGAAGGGTGGCTCGCAATAGGCTTCCGAAGGGTGGCTCGCAATAGGCTTTTGAAGGGTAGCTCGGGATAGGCTTCCGAAGGGTGGCTCCGGATAAGCTTCTGAAGGCTTCATTCCGAATAAGGCTTCTGAAGGAACAAGAGTGATGCTTCTGAAGGAACTGTAGTGGACAAACAAGGAATTGAAGGCTCGCGGGATTTTCCTCCCGCGAAGACCCTCCGACGCTCAAATCAGTAACGGAAGGAAAATAATCGCGAGGAATGGAAAAGAAGACTAAATTTCGGAAGGAAAGTGGGAGAGAAATACCGATATTTAAATCCCTTTCTGAGGGTTGAACCTGGCCTTTTATAGAGATCGAGCAGGGAGAACACGTGGTCCTTCCGAAGGATTCCTTCTGAAGGAACCTTTTCAAATGAGGCTTCTGAAGGGTTCCTTCCGAAGGTTCTTCCCCAACCACTTCCAAACCCTTCCAAAGGTCCTTCCTCAGCAGCTTCCGAAGGTCCTTACCCAGTAGCTTCCGAAGCTCCTTTCCCTGGAGCTTCCAAAGCTCCTTCCCCTATAGCTTTCGAAGTGTTCCTTCCCCGTAATGCTTAGACTTCTTCCTTACGATTATTGGGGCACAACAATTTTCCCCCACTCTTTGTTTTGTTCTTCTTAGATACAAAATGAAGAGTATTTTCTAAGCATAGGGCACCATCAATCAGAAACGGTTCTTCCCGAAGAATAGCCCCAAAGGCCCTTTCTGAAGGACCTTTATTTCCTCATGAATTTTTCCTTAAGAACCTTGCTTCCCCAGGCTCTTTCTCGGATGTAACTTTTGACAATGTTAAGTCCGTGGAGCTCTTACATTCTTGTGCTCAAGAAGGGTGAAATAAGTGTCGGCACGTCTAACACCACTTAGATGATCGAGAAGGGCCTAGAGATGGACCTTAGCGTTGGTGCTTCTCAGAATCCGCTCCCTGGTGTGGGTTCAGGTCACGTGGATCGTCCCTTAGCCGAAGATTAGTGCAGACTTTATAATTTACATTGTTTTTTAACTGGATGTAAGGAATGATCATTTTGCTAGTTTTATCTTAAAGCATTCTTCTTAGAATTTTTGACACATTTCTTTGGTCGTTGCGTTTTGTCTTATCGAATTTGGGTGAATGTAGTTTCTTGGCGGTCGCTTCAACATGCCTCATGTAATTGCCTTATTTGAATCACTACATAATTCTATTATGTTTCCATCATTTGCTTGTTAGTTATGCGACTTGCATTCATACCTCTTTAGGCTTTGATTTATTAGCCACAATAGTTTAGTTTTTGTCTGTTCCTCCTACATCTTCTCTTCAAGGCTCTTTGGCCCTAGGAAACTCGGGATAGGCCTCGCACCCCTGACATGATTGAGAGACTCATGCAACATTTATCGAGCTCTTGGCTTTTGTCAAGATTGGGGATTGTCAGGCCTTCACGAACATTTCCGGGAAGGGCCTTCGTTTGCCATAGGGAAGCTAGATTGGGCTCAAGATCAAATGCGGGATTCATCTAGAGTGTCTAAGTTTTCTAGGAGACCTAGGCGCCATATTGATCGAAGAGTCAGGTCTAGCTTTGGAGCGTAGCACCAGACTCAATCGATTGATCTAGGTGAGTCTGAGGGCATAGGTGTCGGAGCATCCGATGATCCCGAGTTGATCTATCGTCATGGGTGGTTCTATCCTTTTCTTTTTTTTTTTTTTAAGGAGGGGACACTTTTCGATGGTGCCTATTGTTTTCCATCAGTTTCATTTGCCATAGGAAAGCTAGATTGGGCAAAGGATCCAACACGGGATTCATCTCAGGCGTCTAAGTTTTTCTAGGAGACCTAGGTGCCAGATCAATCGAGGAGTTGGGTCTAACTTAGGAGCGTAGCACCGGACTCAGTCGAGTGATCTAGGTGAGTCTGCTGCGGGCATAGGTGTTGGAGCATCCAATGATCCCGAGTTGATTTATCGTTATAAGCATTAAATTGAGTCCTGACGGTTGGGTCTTCGAGGGTTGCATCTTGTCTCTTACTTTCTTCGTCCATCGCTTTGAGGTCCGGTCTATCCAAGGGGATCTGGCTTTGACCAACGATTCAATTGGAGATTCTTTTTGGGTGTTCGAGCTTGCCAGGAGACCTAAGTGCCAGATCAACCGAGGAGTCAGGTCCAACTCAGGGGCATAGACTCAATCGAGGGATCTAGGCGAGTCTGCGGGCACAAGCGTCGGAGCATCCGATGATCCTGAGTTGGTTTTAGGTCATAAGCACCAAATCGCAACTGGGAGACCTAAACCTCGCGCGGCGTGAACGTCTTTCGACTTACCATGTAACGACACACTGCTTTGAGGTCCGGTCAGTCCCAAGGGATCTGGAGTTGGCCAACGATCCAATTCGAGATTCATTCTGGGTGTCCGAGCTTGCCTGGAGACCTAGGCGCCAGATCAATCGAGGAGTTAGGTCTAGCTTAGGGGCATAGCACTAGACTCAATCGAGGGATTTAGGTGAGTCTGCGGGCACAAGCGTCAAAGCACTCGATGATCCCGAGTTGGTTTTAGGTCATAAGCACCAGATCGCAACTAGGCGACCTAAACCTCTTGCGGCGAGGATGTCTTTCGACTTACCATATAACGACACACCGCTTTGAGGTCCGGTCAAGCCCAGGGGATCTAGAGTTAGCCAACGATCCAATTCGAGATTCTTTCTGGGTGTCCGAGCTTGCCAGGAGACCTAGGCGCCAGATTAATCGAGGAGTCAGGTCTAGCTTAGGGGCATAGCACCAGACTCAATTGAGGGATTTAGGTGAGTCCGCGAGCACAAGCATAGGAGCATCTGATTATCCCGACTCAGCCTGGGGTTATATGCGCCTGATTTCTACCAAGCCACCTTGATCTCATCAGGGCCATCGCTGAGCTGTCGCACCTGCATTACATTTTATCGTACATACAAATGCTCAAGGCATAGGTTACGTGGTTTGGCTTATAGTTTTGCCTACTCCACGAGAATATAGGGGGTATATTCTTTTATGTATTGGGGGATATTATTATAATGGAAAATTTAAAAATAATTCCGGCTCATAGCGGAGTCGGGTAGTGCATTTTGCAATGAACGCATCTCCATGTCTTATGCTTCAGATCTTTCATAGCTAGCCCCGACCGATAGAGCAGGGAAATACCTTTGATGGTGCATAGTGTTCCAGGTCTTGCTCTTCACATCTCCTCTGATTGTTTCTCCTGGACCTTTTCCCCCGGCCTTGATGATTTTTTGGTTTATCGAGTATGAATCGATTAAGTTTCCCATCTTTGATTAGCTGTCCAATCTGGTTTCATAGCTCCTGACACTTTTCTGTAGTGTGCCCTGGGGACTCGTGAAATTTTACAAAAAGAGTCCATGTCCCTACCCATGTGCAATGGAGGAAATGATAACGACTCTTAGTTTAGTGAGGGAGCAAAACTCTAGAATTGCGTCTTTTGAGGGCTCTTCTTTTCTCGACAACTTCATTGATGTGTCCGACCTAACGTCGTTCGACCTTCCTCTTCTTTTCCCTTCCCATGCTTCTAAAATTTTCAATTGAACGATGAATTGTTCGACTCGGGCAAACAATTCGACCATTGAGTCTGGCTCGAAAAATGCTAGAGATCTTTTGAGCGGGGCGTAGGCGATTCCATTAAGCAAGGCTGAGGCTGCCAAACTGATCGGGAGGTCCCTTACCTCTTGCGTTGTAGCCCTAAACCGCTCAATGTATCGCTTTAAGGATTCATTTGGCCTTTGTTGCAAGCTCATCAAATACATGGCACTCTTCTTCTTCGGGACATAGGCAGCGAACGGCTCCGAAAACCCTTTCTTCAGCTGTTTAAATGATCGGACATGTCTGGCTGGTAACTCAGTGAACCACTGTTAAGCCTGTCCTACCAGGGAGAGCGGGAAGGCTCTGCACTTAGTGACTTCATTCCACCCATGTAACATGGCTATTGCGATAAAGTGTTGTAGGTGCTTCTTTGGGTCTTCCTTTCCCGAGTATACCGAAAGTTGCGGTAGCTCGAAACCTTGTTGCACTGGTTGCCTTTGGAGTTCTTCAAATAAAGGACACCCCTTCAGGGACATTTTCTTTGGCGTCATCATTACTTGCTTCTGCTCTGGCACCTCTTCTATGAGGCACTCAATGTCAAACGCCTTGAGTGTTTCTTGTTCTGCTTCATTTTTGCGAGGAGGTGGGACATAAGGAGTTCGTGAGTAGGTGCTTCCTGCTGTTTCTTTATACATGGGAGCTTTCCCTATACTCCTATCACGTTCCCTTCTCAAGTATGTCATCCCCGGGACTTGGTTATTCAGCCATGGAGTAATAACTCTTACCCCTTGTCGTGTGGTCTTTGGAGGGGTTTCTATGGATCTCTAGTGTTCTCCTCCCGTATCGGCTTTTCCCATGTGGGGAATTAGTTCATGCAGCAAAGAAGTGATTCCTTGTAGTCTTCTCATATTCTTCTCATTGTTTATCTTGAGTTCATGATTTTGTTGTTTTAGTTCCTCAAAATTCTTCTGTAGTTGTTCATAATATGATAGTAGGACCGTGGGTGGGGCTATCTCGGAAGGCTCAAGAGGTACTAAAGTCTCCACGAGGTCTCTATTTGGAATTGAAGACTGTCCAAATGAGTGTTGTTCCTGACTAGCGGGTGCTGCATGCGGGACTTGCTTCCCTCGTTCTGTCGCATGCCTCCTCAATCCAACTACGTGTATTTTTTCCTGCTTTGAACGTTCCATGCCCCCCACTTTAATGGTCTGGTTGCCCTCGAGTATAGGAAAGTTTTCTGAACGCACTTCATTGTCAGGGTGATCTTCTGAAAATTCTGGCACCGCAGGGTGCACCTAATTGGGGCCTCTTGTGTCTTCTATCCTAGTACGAGTGCTCCTTCGGGTGGAGTTATGCGTGTTCGTCGAATTAGTTGATCTGGTCCCATTCAGCATCTTGCGTTAAGATTGGCTTTTTGCTGTGTTTGCCACAGACGGCGCCAAATTGTTGTTGCCAAAATACAACAATTAGAATTTTTAGGAGTGGGATGCATGTGGATGTCGTCGGCCTCAGGACTCAATCAAAGATTTGGCTGCAAAACTAAAGGGGGCTTCCGAAGGGTTCCTTCCGAAGGACGCTTCCGAAGGGTTCCTTCTGAGGGTAGCTCAGGATAGGCTTTCAAAGGATGGCTCGCAATAGGCTTTCGAAAGGTGGCTCAGGATAGGCTTTCAAAGGATGGCTCACAATAGGCTTTCGAAAGGTGGCTCAGGATAGGCTTCTAAAGGGTGGCTCCGGATAGGATTCCGAAGGCTTCAGTCCGAATGAGGCTTCTGAAGGAACATGAGTGATGTTTCAGAAGGAATTGTAGTGGACAAACAAGGATTAGAAGGCTCGTGGGATTTTCCTCCCGCGAAGATGTAACATCCCGCTCGAGCGATAGGAAGAACCGGAACAACTTACCCTAATGGGCCTACGCGAACTTCCCAGGGGGGTCACCCATCCCTGGATTACCCCAGGTCAAGCACGCTTAACTTGGGAGTTCTTTGCCAACATTCAGCCCAAAAGGTATCCAGCTGGTGTTGTTTCCTTTCTTACACTATCCTCGATATATACTAACTTCTCTGGGCTCCCGGGGTATTACATTCTCCCCCCTTGAGCACATGACGTCCTCGTCATGCGACCTTACAACTGGTCCCAGATCTCCCCCCGTGCATGGCCGATGTGGGATTCGCCTAAGGTGCCTACACGCACCCCCCATAGGGGCCTCACACCCCCTTCAGGACTCAGCTTCCTCGCTGAGGTTTGCCCCACCACCGCGCTCAGAGGCTCGAGGGTCGGCTCTGATACCATTTGTAACATCCCGCTCGAGCGATAGGAAGAACCGGAACAACTTACCCTAATGGGCCTACGCGAACTTCCCAGGGGGGTCACCCATCCCTGGATTACCCCAGGTCAAGCACGCTTAACTTGGGAGTTCTTTGCCAACATTCAGCCCAAAAGGTATCCAGCTGGTGTTGTTTCCTTTCTTACACTATCCTCGATATATACTAACTTCTCTGGGCTCCCGGGGTATTACAGAAGACCCTCCAACGCTCAAGTTAGTAACGGAAGGAAAATAATCGCGAGGAATGGAAAAAAAGACTAAATTTCGAAAGGAAAGTGGGAGAGAAATACTGATATTTAAATCCCTTTCTAAGGGTTGAACCTGACATTTTATAGAGATCGAGCAGGAAGCACACGTGGCCCTTCTGAAGGATTCCTTCTGAAGGAACCTTTTTGAAGGAGGCTTCCGAAGGGTTCCTTCCTAAGGTCCTTCCCCAGCCTCTTCCAAACCCTTCCGAAGGTCCTTTCCTCAGCAGCTTCTGAAGGTCCTTCCCCAGCAACTTCCTAAGGTCCTTCCCTTGTAGCTTCCGAAGGGTTCCTTCCCCGCAATGCTTAGACTTCTCCCTTCCGATTATTGGGGCACAACAGATGTATAGTCTCATTTATAGTTAATGATGATGTATAACCTTATTTATGGTTATTGAGAATGAAAGAATTGATTTATGATTAATGTTAAGATGTTAGGTTCAATTCTAGCTTCCGCATTTAATGTTTGTGTTGATTCTTTTTCGAGATAAATATATGAAAATTTTGAGATGGATAAGAGCAATGATATGATTTAGTTTTAGTAGTATTGAAAAAAAAATTATTATCCCAGAATTGTCTTAAGTTATAGCGCGCTTGGAAAATGGGGCGTTACATCGTCAGCCGCCCCTGCTTCGCTTGTGCGCTTCCCAGCTACAGTTTGTGGCTATAGCTGTCATTGCCTATTTTGGCAACCTCCAGCCACCCTCGTTACCTGGCTCTCTCTCTCAGTATCCTTCCAGCTCTCGACCACTCTTTACCTATTTATAGACAATGCACTGCTTGCTCCACGAGATATATATATATATATATTATACATCATACTTATCATCACATCTTATCTCAGATCTCTTACCTTACCTGCTCCAGATTTTCCTCAATTCTTCCTGCCAATTTCTTTCCAATGCAGCAAATCTCGACCATGGAGATTTCACAAAGGCTGGCCACCATGCGCATATATATATATATATATTTATATAACATATTACATATTATACTATGCTATAAGAGAAATTACACATTAGAACTCAAATTACATCCTTATTTTATTTGGATAATCCTCTAATTGCAATTATATCCTCAAATATCAAATTAATTTATATTACGATACTGAAAATTCAAAATTAATAACTCAAGACTTACTCGATAAGGACGATTTTGCTCTAGTGTCCTCACCGTGCTATTGTTTCATCCCAAAACCACCTTAGTGTTGATCCTTACATAAAATCAGAGCTCTTTCAGGGTTCTGTTGACTTCTCGGAAGTCTCTTACGATGATTCAATTTTTATCTTGAATCACAACTGTACTGAAAACAGTCTCAGTTCTGATTTCTTTTAATACCATAAATCCTATCTCATAATACTCGTCAATCCCATATCATTTTCTTTAGATATCTAAGCTCCAGGATATTCTCTATAGTTAATTTGGTATCTCATAACTGCGAGAAATTATATTATAACCCCAATTTATCTGAAAATTTCACTTATGACCCAAGATAAATTACACTTGAATCCTTTTAAAATTCTCGGGTGTTACATCATTTATAGCTTCATTCAAGTCCATACAGACCTAGGGTTATCTATAACTTCATTTATGCTTTTAAGTTCTAGGCTTGATAAGAAGGCTACATATTCATAGTAATATCTAAGGTGGGATCTTGTTCTAACACCTTGTTTAATATCTCCTAAGATTCTTGATTCATCAATATAAGATTTTTTTCTATGGCAAAATGGATTCTGTTGAGAAAATTGGTGTTTTGATTTAAGGAGAAAGAAAATTAGTAAATTTGATTCAATGATGATGACTAAAATAATTGGATAAGTTCTTGAGTTTGATAAAATTTTAATCAAGTAATCTTTTCAAATAATTGAGTAATGAGCTTGGAATAATTGAGTATGTGATGAGCTTAAGTAAGATTTTTCATGTTTAAGTTAATCGAGTAAGTCATTTGTGTAATCAAGTAATGCTCAGTCCATTCTAAAAATGATCGATTACAAATATAAAAATAATTGAGTAACGATAAAAAGTACTTGACTAACTTAATCTTTGTACTTGAGTATGTAATGCAATTCTCCATCACGTCCAAAATAATCAAGAAAGTGTTTTTATAATCGAGTAATAATCAATCTATACTCAGGTAACCTTTCTTTGTAATTGAGTACCAGTTAAAAATTTTGGATACTTTTTACTCGAGTGAATGATTTTTGTAATCGAGTAATGTTTCTATAACGACCCTAGAGTAGGCCTAGATGTTCTAATACTTAACATCAGTTTAATGACATTTTAAATGTGGGTCTAAGTATTTTAATACTTGATGATAAATATCTTTGATGGCATAGAAATAATTTTAGATTTGTATAATTTTATTTTGTGGTTCATGTAATCGTAAAAATAAGTATATGGATATAATTTTTAATAAATTGAGAAATAATGAAATGAGCCTCAGTTAATTAGTTAATGAGTCCATGGGTTTATCAGGTGGGCTATATAAGTGTTGGGTTGGGCTTAGGCCCAATGGTAAAGGATTTAAAATTTTATGTGAATAAAGAAAAGAAAAATTGAAATAAGGATATGTGTCAAATATCAAAAATACCCTAGAAAAAGTTGTCCATTAGAGGGACAGATCTGTCCATTTCTAAAAATAGGCGTAACCTGCAACCTTCTCTCTCGCTTTTTCCTTCCTGTTTCTGTGCACCTGATCCTCTGGTACACCTACCTCTTATTTTGTTCCCTTTTTGCAGTGATTTTCTCCCCTGATTCTATTTCAATCGCTTTCATTCTTCTTCTCTAGCTGCTACATAGGCTCCTTCTTCTCTGTGTTCTTCTTCTAGTTTATCTCATTCTTCTTCTTCATTCGTTTTGCTGCTGGCGACTAGAGATCATTGAGGGAGTTTCAAGTTCTTCTGTTGGAACATCTTTAGGCAAGTTCTCTTACCCATTTTTATTCCAATGTAAGTTCTTCTCTTCATCTATCTCGTCTTTGTCTTCTTTTAAGCTTTTGTGTGGAAGAAATATATATGTATATATTGGTTTGCTATCATTGTTATTGTTATATCATTCCATACACTTAGACCTTTGATTCTCAATGAGTTGTGGGTCTAGTTGATGTCTCTAAAGGAGATTTAATCATCTCCAAGTTCTTTCAGTGAATGGCATTTATTTGGGTTAAATCGATACAAAATCCTTGCTCGTTCTATATTTGTGTAACAATAAGTTTTAAGCTATAACCAAATGTGCTTTTCCCCCATGCCCTACTCGATTCATGTATATATATATACATATATTCAGCACCCCATTCAAACCACCTACTTATATACATACGTTTGCGTAACTAAAGAAGCTACAAGTTTGGGAACTCTCCCCTGTTTCGAGCAGCCTCCTATAATTTTGGGATAGCCGTATGTATACTCCCTGTTTGATTTTAATAGCCACCCGAGGTATGTATATATACCCATGATCCGATAGCTCCTCACCCATATATATATCTATGCATATATGCATACCCAGCCAACCTTTGGATGCCCAGGCCCTGTGCATATTTAGAAGCCCACACACACACATATATATATATATATGTACATATAATTACCCACACCCAAGCTACTGGATGCTCTGCTCAAAGCAAACTCATTTGCATTCACTTATATATTCAAAGCCTACATTCATAGTCGACAAAGAAAATTCATAGTCGATAGAAGCTTGGGCATAGTCGACTATCCATAAGCCCATAGTCGACTATCCATAGCCCATAGTTGACTGTCCATAAGCCCATAGTCGACTATCCATAGCCCACAGTCGACTATCCATAGCCCATAGTCGACTATCCATAAGTCCATAGTCGACTATCCATAAGCCATAGTCGACTATCAATAAACCATAGTCGACTATACATAGGCCCATAGTCGACTATCCATAATCCCATAGTCGACTATCTTCGGGCCCATAGTTAACTATCCATTTGGAAAATCTGAACACTTAACATTTCCTAACTTCGTTTCTTTCGAAAGCAAGTTGAGATTATCAAAAGGATATTAATTTCAAATCTTAACACTCAACCTTACTTCCTATAAAATTCAAGAAAGATTGATTTACATAACTTTGCTTCAAACTCATTTATAGATTTGAAGATTGATTTTAATATAGTCATTATCAAAACTATTTTATTTTCCAAGAGTAAAATATCAATCGATTTAATGAATTCTTGAATAAATTACTGTAGCGCGTGCATACTTGATGTGAGTGAGAAGCTACCTAGTATTGTGAGATGGGCAGAAATTATTTGTATAAGCAAGGCAATAAATTGTGAGATGAGATTTCGTGATATCTATATATATGTGGAAAGGAATGCCTGATATGTTCCGTACACATTCAACATGTGCATGTTATGATACTTTGTATTATTTATTTTTGCACACCTATTATTTTGCGCGGAGGGAGAAAGGGTACCCTAGAGCACCTAGCGCAGGACGAGGTGGCCATAGCCCGGCAGGTTGGCTCCATATTTATTGGTGAATTTTTATTTACATGATGCACTTTAGCATGTGTTAATTGATGGTTTGCGAGCCTACGAGATTAGATTTTGTCACTTAATTTTATATGCACATTGCATGGTGATATATGGTGGTGTGATACATTTAACTTAAGATTGATCAAGTCTTAAATTCTGAATCTTGTATAAAATTGTCGAGTTCTTGATTACTCTTTTTGGTGTCACCATATTCTTGATTCCTATTCATTGTTCATTGCTCCTAGAACTTGTTGAGCATTGTGGCTCACTTGATCTTCTTTGCCATTCTAGGTAAAGGGAAGGCCATTTTTGAGGGCGAGTCTAGTGGGACTAAAGCCCAGGGATAGTGGTGTACGGAGACGCGTCCTAACTTGAAGATCATGTTTAGCATTTTGGTGAGGCTTGGGATAAAATGATTTTTATTTTGTTAGTTAACATTAGAGCCTCTTAATTATTTTGTACGGCCTTTGAGCCTCAAACTTATGAGATATTGGAAGTGTAACTGAACCTTAATTTAGTTTCCACTGCTAGTAATGAATTGAGTTGTTTGTTTTATTATGGTTTGTTCTATATCATCTCTGTGATGACCTCCTTTTGAATATCCTATACTAGCGAGAATATTCGAGAGTGAGTGTAATACCCCAAAATTTAATATAAAGGTTGGATGATGCAATAAAGTGTTTTAAATGAAAGTTTTGAATTTAAGTGCAAATGTGAATGATTTTAAGGACTCAAATGCAAATATCAAAGGATAACTTCTCTAACAATAGGAATAATTGAAATTATAAATGCTTATTTAAGAAGCTTTGTGTTGGAGAAATGGGATTGGAGGATTATCCCTAAAAGTCCTAAAGCTTATGATGATAATAATTACTTTTACCCTTAATTCAAAGTAAGGAAAACTTGGAAGAATTCTATTGGCTCACCAAAACAAATGGATAAGAAGGGTTGTCTTGGAGGCCACGTTAGGAGTAATTGGAGGCATGAGATTGGAAGAATGAAAGACTTCTAAAAGAAGGAAGAATCAAGTGAAAGAATTTCAAAGATAAGCCATCATTACTAGGGAAGAAAAGTAGATAAATTAAAGGCTTGTTTGAGAAGCCTTGAGTTGGTAAAGGATAACATCTCTAAATGAATGTCATGATAAAAGCTTGTTAGGAAAGCTTTGAGTTGGTAAACTTTCATTGGAAGACTTATGGTCATAATAAAGGCTTGTGGGAGAAGCCTTGAGGTGGAAAGATTATATTGGATAATTGTATTCAAAAGTCTTAAACCATGATTACCTTTATTTCTTAATTCAAAAGTAAATGGAGTTGGAAGCATGTTATTGGCTTGCTAAAAGATAAGGATAAGATGGGTTGAATAAAGGGTCACGTAAAGGGCAAATGGAGAAATGAGATTGGAAGAAAGGAGAAGCTTGAATAGGAAGATTGGTTATAATGATTAAAAGTCTTAACTTGGGAGAATTAACTTGGGAGACTTGACTTGAGAGACTTAACTTGTAAGACTTGAATTGGCTTGCAAAGGAAGGAGAAGATGGAGCTTATCTTGAAGGCCGCGTGAAGGTGTACTTGGAAGCTTAGGATTGGAAGAAATGAAGGCTTGCTTGAGAAGATTGCAAAATTCCAAAGTTGTGATGATTATTTGGGTGGAAAATAAGCAACTTGGTGGCCAAGTAAAATCTTGAGGATTTGGGCATTTAAAGGCTATATAAAGGGGAGGAGGAAGGGCCACGAGAAGCAAAGGAGAAAGGAAAGAAAGCAAGTGCAAGAAAAAGAAAAGAAAAAGCAAAGAAGGAAGGAAAGAGAGACCAGATTGGAAATCGCCAAAAACGAAGAAGAAACCTAAAAGGTAAGCCACTTTTCTTTCTGTAGGATCGTAGTACATTGAAAAGGGAGTTCGTAGGTTCAAACGGAGAGCAAATCGAAGTTAAAATGAGCAAGATATGGCCGTTTTAATTTTGGGTTGCAAAATAGAGAAGGGGTAGCTCGTGGCCACCCTTCCGAGGGCCCGTAAGGGCGCATCCGACCTCCGTTTAGCCTGAAATTTTCACCGTTGTTCTTCTATTCTAATTACCTACAACCCTGCGTAGAAATATTTGAGGTTGGTTCACTAAAATCTATTATTTCTGCAAAAACAGCCCCTAGTGCTCAAAACTGGGCTGTAAACCGTGCTATTGAAGGGAAAACGATCAAGGTGAGTGGTTTCTTGCATTATTTGTGCTTCATATTGATCATTACTTGAACCATTTGTGTTGAATTTTGACATACTCACTTGCTCTCTTTGATTAGCATGTTACTTTACTTGTTTCATCATTTCATGGCATGTGGTTGTTTGTGGCAAGTTAGTGGCCGCCATGAGTGACTCGCGGAGTCACATATGCGTGTTTGAGGTGAACATGGCATGTGCGGGGGTGATTGCAACACCCTGGCATGGCTTCCACAAAGGGGGTTTCATTTTGCATACTTGCATTTCATACATGATCTACTTCTTTCGTGAAACCATCTCACTTAGATGTTATTATCTAACTTGGGTGTTTTATACCCCTGGGACATTCAACATCCCAGCTTTGTCAAAGTATCAGGTGTTGCAGGCTCCAATTCGAACGTGGGCAAGGACGTGACGCTTGGCTAGATCTGAGTTTCTATTTCATTTTGTACCTATGTAATCCGAGTAATGAATTGTAATAAGGATGCTCGAGCTTGTAATAAGTGTGTGAGTAACCGATGGTCGTAGCTTTGATATACGAGCATGGGTAATATCTCAATTGATGCACTTTGAATGTTATATAGGGAGGCTTCCATGATCAGGGTTTATTCGCTAGTTTGGGCGTGTGCTGCAGTTGTAACTACAAGTAGTGAGTTGTGTTTTTTTTGGGTTTATTAAAAGTTCTACGTATTTCCTGTACAAATAAAGGAAATATAGTGGAAACCCCTTTATTTAGCTTTGATTAAGCTTGCAGGTTCGATCCAATGCTTCCGTTGGTAAGGGTTTCCATAACGCCCGTAGGTGATGTCTTCTTATGTTCTCGTTGTTTTGTATTTGGAAAAGTAGGGCGTTACAGTGGGCCCTTATAGTTTCATTTATACTCGAGTAGATATCCTTTGTAATCGAGTAATAATCTTTGAACTTGAGTAAGGATCATAATTAATCGAGTAGATAAAGTTTTTTTTTTGTGGCTAAAAAATAATCGAGTAATAGTATCTCCATACTCGAGTGAGCATCAAAAGTAATCGATTGCATAATTCATATAGTCAAGTAAAGATCATACTTAGTTGAGTAATTCCTAGTTTGTACTCGAGTAATGCCTTACAGATTTTGAAAAATATAGTTATTACACGCATTTAATATAGTATGTCTTTTCTTTTCAATATATTAAATGTTCTTCAGACATCATGTGCCTAATTTATGAATTTCTAATTGATTGTTTGAGCATTGTAGAGACAAAAAGTGACGGTTGTGAGACAAACAAATATTCTATTTGTTTAATGACCAATCATCAACATTCAATACAAAAAAGGTATAAATAGAAGGTGAAGCATGCTAAAGAAGGTTACTACACAACAACACAAGAACACCCAAGAGCTTACTGATTCTCTACATTTTTATAGTGAACTCAAGAGCTTTCAAAGTCTATTTCATTTGATATTTTTTGAAAAAGATAGTGCAAATTTCTATATTCTATATCTCTCTTTTAAGAGAAAATCATGTTCTTTTTGTAACATCTTTATTTTCCTCTTGAGAAATCCTTTTCATATTCTATTGTGAAACTTGTAAAGGTTAAACCTGAACATGTAAAAGACATTGGTTGTGGCTGAACCAAGTATTAAAAAGTCATCTTGTAAAGGTTAGTAGCTGAGCTTGCTCAAAAACTATAAAGGTAAAATTATTTTGCCAAAATCCTTGTTAATGAGTTGAGGTAGTGGATTAGGTTTTTAAAGCTAAACCACTCTAAATTGTGTGTGCTGCATTTTTATTTTGTTTCTATTTTAAAGTTTTAAAAATGGTAAAAAATCTTAATTCACCTTCCCTCTTAAGCTAACTTTCTCTTCAAATCCTTTGAGGTTTATTCTTCTATTTCTTTTTTGAAATTTAGATCATTTTCCTCAACAAGTTGTTCTAGAATATCTCATTCATTTTCATCATCATTTAATTGAGGTTGAAGTAAATTTTCATTGTCTTCATTAAATTTTACATAGATTGACTCTTCCACCACCAAAGTTCTTTTGTTATAGACTTTATAGGCTTTACTAGATGAGGAATATTCTAAAAAGATTCCTCATCACTTTTTGAATCAAACTTACCTGGTTTGTCTTTTCTATTGTTTAGTACATAAAATTTGCAACCAAAAGCTCTAAATTATGCTATATTTGATTTTCTATCTTTGTATAATTCATAAGGTGTTTTCTTAAAGATTGCCTTAATGAATACCCTATTTAGAATATGGCAAGCAGTGTTTATTGCTTCTGTCCAAAAATATGTAGGCAAAAAATTCTCACATAGCATAGTTCTAACCATCTCAACCAGGAATCTATTTTTCCTTTCCATAACTCCATTTTACTTAGGAGTTTTTTAGGCTAAAATATTATGAGATATCCCATGCTCATCACAAAAAAGATTTGAATAAAATATTCTCAAATTCTTTTCCATGATCACTTCTTAATGTTTGAGATTTTTAAACCCTTTTCATCTTGGATCTTCTTACACAGTTTTATGAATTCATCAAATGTATCATTTTTATTTCTTACAAATTTTGTCCAAGTGAATCTAGAAAAATCATCTACAATTACAAATCTATAAGATTTTTCTCCTAAACTAAGAGTTAAGTTGGGCCACATAAATCCATATGAATTAATTCAAGAGGTCTAGAAGTTGATACTATATTTTTGGGTTTAAATGAAGACTTAACTTGTTTTCCTTTCATACAAGCATCACAGAAATTACTTTTATCTACATTCATTTTAGGTAGACCATTTACTAAATCTCTTTTGATTACTTTTGAGATTAGATGCATACTAGCATGACTTAGTTTTTTATGCCATAGAATACTTTGGTTTTGGTTTACGACTACTAAGTATGTGTTATTCTTAACTTTTTCCAGATTTATTATGTATACATTTCCACTTCTCTTTCTAGTAAATATTTCATTATTTATTTTCTTATCTACTATATTGCATTCAAGTTCATTAAAGGATACACTATAACCTTTAACAAGTTATGTTTGAGGCCATTTACATAATAAACATAAAAAATAAAGGTTTGAGAAAAAATACCTATTGAACCAATACCTTATATTTTACTTTTAGAGTTGTCACCAAAGGTGACATAGCTTCCTTGATGCTTCTCCTGCTTATTGAAGAGGTTTCAATCTCTTGTCATATGTCTTGAGCAACCACTATGTATGAGCTATTTGAGCTTCGAGTTGTGTGCTTTTAGTCAAATGGATTAAAAACATAAAGAACTAAAATTGGTACCCAAAAGACTTTGGGTTCATTAGATTATAATCCTATCCTGCTACCAATTCAATTTCTTTACTAACCAAATATTCTTTGTAACAAAATTCAGTTCACTTTTTGGAACCCAGACTGTAATACCCCGTTTCGGCATAAGGCTGCCACATAATTTAAAAGAGATTAAAATATCAAAAATTGGCTTGATAATAAAAATAAACCGGAGTACCCTGGAGCTTAGATGTCTAAAGAGAAAGGTATATCAGCGACAAGCGTCTCGAGAAGAGATTTATAACACCGAAAGAAATCAAATCGGAGACGATTTTTGGTACAGTTGTAATTTGGGCTGAAAAATCGAATGATCATAAGGGACCTCTGGGAAATCAACGGAACCTTGAAGAAGCTCCGATTTTATGTAACGATCAACCCTAAAGTGGTTTCGGGATGAAACAAAGGTCCTGAAAGGGCATAGAGACGAAATCTTTCTTATCGAATAAGTCTTGAGTTATTAATTTTGAATTTTAAGTATCTCGATGAGAATTAATTTGATATTTGAGGGTGTAATTGAAATTAAAGAATTACCCAAATGAAATAAGGATGAAATTAGGAGTTCATGTGGTAAAATATCAAACTTTGAGGACTTGAAATAAGGGTCAAATTGCCATTTTAAAGAAGATTGGGATATTAGCTTTGGATTTCAAAATTTATTCCATTCTAGTTTTGCATCACTTTGGATTTCAAAATTGATTCCATTCTAGCTTTGGATTTGAACACCCATTCCAATATAGCTTTGAGTCCTTGGAGTCCAAAGCTTATCTAGGGATAAGTGGTGATGTGTGATTGGTCCGAGGAATTTATAAATAAGGCCCATGGGTTGTTCTCAAATCATTCCAAGGGAGTTAAGGAGTGAGGGTGTAACACCCCACTTTCTCGGGCATGTTATAACCTGGGAATCTTGGAAATTTTATATATATATATATTTATATATATAACTCATCATAATATAACTCCCAAAATTTCCACCTATCTATCTAACATGGAAAAGCATTATACATCAAATAAGCTAGACTAGGCATTCATAAATAGCGGAAGCAAAGATCGAACATAACATCTCAACTTTGATTGTAGATTAGTTCTTACACCATGGACTTTTAAAATGCTCAGAGTTCAAGTTGCAGAAATTTAAATACATCATTTTCATAATCAAATACATTATGCACTTAACAAGTGCCGTCACATGCATCTTCTGTATCTACATTTGCCACAACGACATCTAGAATGTTTGAATATTCTAGGGGCAAAGCCCAAGTTAGATGATGAATAATCTAAGTAAGAGAACAATAAACATATCTCGTGTATAGATGCAATTATGCAAAATGTCTTATTCCTTATCTTAGTTTGAGTAAACCGCACCCAACTGCTGCTCCCCATTTTTTATAGCCTCCTTACCAGGCCGACATGTATGGGTGCACCCTTAGTAGAGTAGCGGTGCCAGTCCATAATCTCAAACCCTTATGCGATGTATGATCAATAATATCATCGTGAACATATGCACATTTCGTCATAGCATGTAAATGCAATCTACATGACATATTCACATCAATACATAACAACATGTTAAAACCATTTACATTAAATTCGAGTTTGGTAACTAAATTCAGTTGAGAAATACCGCCTTACAAAAACAGGTTTAGGACGAGACTATTCAAAATAAAGTAAGTTTGGGGTGAAAACTCTTACGTTCAGATAAAACTCAGATTTTCTCGAAAGACATGTTTCCTCGATTTGTGTGCCAAGCCTCGAAAAATCACACCAACACCCAACTTAAGCCCTAAGGTACCCTAAACACCACATTAAACCAATAAATACCAACAAATATTTTTTTTTCTCATATTTTCCTCACATTTTCTTTATTTTTCTTCCCTAATATTCTAAAACAATTATCTATACACAACCTTAGGCCCCTAGGTGCCCCAATAGCATATTAAATCAATAAATATCAACACCAATTTTTCTCTTATTTTTTTCATAATTTTCCTAAATTTTCCCCTCTTTTTCTTTCTATTTTTCCTCACTAAATTCTAAAATAAATATCTATACCTCATTTTTTTCCAAATATTTTTACACCAAAAATCTTAGAATAATTTTCTAGAATTTAAAAAAAAAATCAAAATTTACCTAGGTCGCACGCACCGCGTGTGGAGGATGCACGTGAAGCCCACCTTCTAATCTTCTTTGGCTCCAGCACACCGGCGATGGCCGATTTCTGCACCTCGGTGATCTTCTCCCTCAGTCGATCAAATGGTGTAATTTGATGGTCGAAAAGAGCACTGGAGGTGCCTTCACTAACCGATCGAAATCTCGATCGGAGCTTGCGCCTCCTTCTCCGGCGACTCCTCAAAACCTTGCATTTTACACAAAATCCTCCTATTTTTCCCAGAAACGATCCTTAGCAACACAAGATCAAAAGCCCTCTATTAGCCACTCTCGATTTGCCCTATAACCCCTCCAATTTTAAGCTTCAAATATGAAAAAATTTGGTCACTTTGTTCCTCATTTTATACCCAAAGCCAATAATACCTCCCTATGCCCTAGATTCATCCAAAACCCATCAAAAAATGGCCCCAACGATTGATTTTTAGTGGCCAACTTTCGACTAATTTTTCAGCCATTTTAATCCCTTTTATCAGCCATAGATCGGTCTAGGCCAAGCCCAGATGTAACGCCCTGTTTTCCGAGCACGCTATAACTTAGGACAATTATAAGATAATAATTTTTTTTTCAATACTACTAAAACTAAACCATATCAGTTCTCTTATCCATCCCAAAATTTGCATACATTTATCTCGAAAGAGAATCAACACAAACATTAAATGCGGAAGCTAGAATTGAACCTAACATCTTAACATTAATCATAAATCAATGCTTACATTCTCGTTAACCAAAAATAAGGTTATACATCATCATTAACTATAAATGAGACTATACATCATCATTCCTCAAAACGTTTAGAATTCAAAGTAGCAGAACTTAAATACATGGGTTACATAACATACATTCAACTGATCATGCACTTTGCCAAGTGCCATTTCATACCTCTTTCATCCTCGTTTCTACTACAATCTCCATGTAGAACGTTTGAATATTCTAGGGGCAAAGCCCGAGTTAGATGATGAATCATCTAAGTAAGGGAATAAAACATTTAATGCTCATGTATGTATGCAATGCACATAACATCATAACTCTCATATTTGGGTAGACTGCACCTTAAGATTACCCGTCATTTTTACAGTCTCCTTGCCAAACCGTGGTGTATGGGTGCACCTTTGGCAAAACAACAATGCCAATACCTAATCCCAAACCCATGCAACGTATGACCGTGAATCTCATCATGCTCATATGCATATTTCATAAATCAAAACATGTAAATGCAATCTACATGACATACTCACATCAAGGCATGATAAAATGACAAAATCATTTACATAAAATCAGATTTTGGGTTGAACCATTTACAAACCAAGTATTTTCATAAAACTAAATCCAGTTAGGAAATACCACTTACCTTACAAAAAGATAATTTTGCTCCTAGCATAATTTTGCCTCAAAATTCCCATTGGACTTCCAATCGTACTCAATTATGAACCTTGACGTACCATGGGCATCATAATTACTTAAAAAAATCAGATTTATAATTTTCTCTAATTTTCCTAATTTCTCCCATTTCCTCCTATTATTTCCTCAAGATTATGAAATAAATACTTCCGCATAAAATTTTCTCAATTTCTCTTCATAATAATTCCTAAAACAATATTCCTAAGCTCCATAAATTTCCTCATAATTTTCAAAATCCATGTTCTATTTATTTCTCATTTTCTCTTTGATTTTCAAGTATTTATTGCCTCAAAAATCCATAATAAATACCAATCATGCATTTCTCTTCCAATTTCATCATCAACAATTCTAAAATATAATTCTCATATTTATGAAATTTTTGAAAAAAATTTCGAAGATAACTCACCTTCCCACGGAGCGATTTGGTATTTTTCTATACTACGATGAAGCCTCGGTTTGTGTATCCAATGACGCCTTCAATCATAAATTTTCACACGACCTACTAAACCCAACTTATAGGATTTTTTCTAAGAATTTTTGGTATTTTTCTCTATATTTTATTTTTTTCTATTTTCTTTCTTTCTGTTTTTCAAATCTCTCTCTCACTCTCAAATCTTTTTTCTTACAACCTTTCTCTTTCTAATTTAAATCCTCAAACCTTTCAAGTTTCCTCTATTTATAGAAGGTTGAATTAAGTTTAGCATAATTGCAGTGACCCACTATCTTTGATTATTTTGTTATCTTTCTTAATTATTTTTTCACTAAATCTCTCCCATAATCTTTAATTATTTGTCCACACCCTACTTTGTCTCCCACGTTTCTCTATTATTTCACCCATTATATTTGATTATTTGTCCACACCCTACTTTATCTCCCACAATTTCTCAATTATTTCACCTCTTATCTTTAATTATTTTGTCACATTTCTTAATTATTTTCCACTAAATCTCTCTCATAATCTTTAATTATTTATCCACACCCTACTTTGTCTCCCAAATTTCTCAATTATTTCACCCATTATCTTTGAGTATTTGTCCACACCCTACTTTGTCTCCCACATTTCTCAATTATTTCACCCATTTGTCACATTTCTTAATTATTTCCACTGAATGTTACCCATAATATTTAATTATTTGTCCACACCCTACTTTATCTCCCACATTTCTCAATTATTTCACCCACTATCTTTAATTATTTTGTCACCTTAATTATTTTCCACTAAATCTTCTTTTGAATAGATTATTTTTTCATTTAGTTCATTAATTTTAAACCCACTTTCTTAGCCTACTAATTCTAAGCCCATTTACTTAGCCTTTCCTTTTTTTTCAACTTAGCCCACTAACTCTAAGCCCATTAGCTTTCTCAACTACAATTTCTAATGGATATCAAAAATATTTTAAATATAAAAAAATTAATTATTATTATTCTCAAAATACTAGGATATTACACCAAAGGTCCCTTGGACCTTTACCTTGAGTTTTCTGTGGCCGAAAGTGGCGATGGAGTGGATGGTCAAAAGCTTGGTCAGCCATGGCTGCCAAGCTTTTTCCAGAAATTACACTTTCACCCCCCTCCCCAAAAAAAAAAAAACTTTGAAATGCATTTTTGCCCTTTTCATAAGGCCCCTGAGTTTTACAAAACTTATGTTAAGACCCTAATGATCTAAAATTCTCATTTGACCCCCTGGAGTTTCAAAAAAATGTAATTTCGAGCCCCCTCGGAAATTTTCAAAAATTATACTTAGGATCGGATCTTTATTTTTGGTCGTAAACCCTTTTATTTCTTCCTGAAACCACTGAAGAGTTGTTTCTTATGTAGTATATGACTTCTATGAAGGTTATGTTGCCTTTTAGGAAGTCTCTTACGATAATTCATTTTTCTAAGCCGGTCTGAAGCTGTACCGAAAACAGTTCTTGATTCGGTTCCTCTCGACATTAAAAAACTTGTCTTTTATGCTCGCTATGGATATCTCATTCTTTTAAGTCATGTGTATCCCGGGGTGTTCCCTCCTATCGATTTGGCTATTCAGTACACATAAACTATCTCCTAGATTCCTTTATTGCCACCAAATATGCAACATTTTAAGAAATAATTAAATTATTCTTTTTTTTATTCGAGACATTACATAGGGATTCTAAGGTGAGGATCCTATTCTTGAGAGAGAGAAGGAAATTCTGCAAAAATAAGGGAAGAAATTGGAGGAGAAGCGAAGGAGAACGAGCCTCGCCAGAGTTTCAGGTCTCCACCAAAGTTCATCCCAAACAGTCCGTAAAAGGCAAGGTAAGTCCAATTTTTTGTAATATTCCTATAGAGGGGGAAGAGAGGGACCTGTAAGTTCAAATGAGGGTCGAATTAGAGTTAAAATAAGGGAGATATGGTCAAAATATGGAAGTGATGTAGTGCTGTCATGGTGGCACGTGAGATACACGCGCCAGGAAGGGGCTGCGCTTGAAGGCGCGTGGGCCACCTTCCCAAGGCGCATGAGGGCGTGTAAGGGGTGGTACTTTTTCCTTAAAATTTTCCAATTTTGCCCCTAATTTAATGTATTTCAACCCTATGTAAAAATATTGGAGGTTAGGTTTACTGAAAATCGTGTTTTCTACTAAAATCTAGGTCATTTGCTGTGAAACTGTAACTTCTAGGGATAAACCTTCAAGGTGAGTGTTCTTCCTTAAAAACTTGGTTTATTGTGAGTGGTTCTACTATCAAAACTTGGCTTGTTTTATACAAATGGTTTTGATTTGTGAAAGTTTCTACTTTAAACTTAGTTTATTGTGGGTGGTTCGACCCTATACTCGATTTTGTTTCACGCAATGGTTTTGGCATGTGAATAGTTGATTTCATGTGGATGGTTCATCCAAAAATGTTTATTTACATGTGCAATGAAATGTCATATTTGCGTAATGCATCATTACATATTGTGGTTATGGCATTGACATGTGTGTTGGAAATGGGTAGTGTTTTCAGGATTGCTTTTGAGTGGGAACGTAATCTCTGACGTGATTGGGGTGAGCCGGGTTCCTGCGTTGATATTGATCCTCCCGTGTCGGGAGTGGTAACGATTGTTCCTGAGATGTTGGAGAGATGATTTGATGTTACCCCTCATAAGCTATGATTGTGTTATGCCAATATGTCGATGTGATTATGTTTCCTTTAGAGAGATTGGTCTTTCTTGAGGTATGGGTTAAGTGTTGTGTGGGATTCTCTTGGGCTGGGGGGACATGTCAGGATTTTTCATTTATTTCATGGTCTTGCATATATTCAAGAAAATATTTTCGAACTCTCACTTAGATGATTCAGCATCTAATTTGGACTATGTCCTAAATATTCAAGCGTTCTAGGTGAATGCAGTGGCATTAAAGGAAAAGGGGTTATCGAGATGTAGTCGTCATTTGTGTTGGTGATCTTTAGCATATATTTTGTCTATGTTAGAGGTGTTTAGTAGTTGTTGTTGATAGATGAGTCTCTATGTATTTTGTTTTGAAGATGTCATGTCAAATGATGGTCCGATTTCTATGTTATGAATATAGTGAATTTGGTTATGTAAAATTTGAGGTTTCGATTCTTTTTCCGCTAATGTGATGATATTACTAGTCTTATCTTTTCTTTTAAGTTAATATGATGAGATGGTAAATCGGGATTATCAGGGTTTAATTTACGCTGAGTGAATGTTGAATGATTGTTCTTGAAAGAAAATATTCCCAAAATCTCGAGTTAATGCACGCTTGGGAAAAATAGGGCGTTACACAAACTTTGTTGATTTTATATGGTACTCCCATTGTAATAAGACAATAAATTCCTATGTCCATAGTTGTTACATTTGCTGCACTTTGAACATAATCCCTTTTTGGTCTTTACTGTGACTATCTTTCCAAAGGTCTTATTATTATTATTCTCATTATATCCTATGCTAGCTTTGTCATAAAAACCTTTTTGAGATTCTAAGAATTTGTCTAATACGTTAGTGAATTTTGATAAAAACAATCTTAGAATGGTTTAGTTGAGTTTTTAGATTTATGATTTTTTTTTTCTGTAAGAGTAGAGTTCTCCTTTTCTAGACATTTGAATTGTTCTCATTCTTATCATCACTTGAATATGAAGCATAGTCAGAATCACTTACCTCTAATTCTTCTTTTTCCATAAGACATAGATTGACAATTTCTTGAACTTCATCCTTTAATGAGGAGGATGAATCTTCTTCACTCCAGGTTGTCTGGACTTTCTTCTTCTTCTTTTTGTCCTTGATCTTTTCATCTTTCATTGCTTCTGGACACTCTAGCTAGATGTGTCCACTCTTTCCACATGCATATCATTTTATTTTTGGCTTTTGTTATATATAAGTCTATATATTAGTATTATCTAATAATAATATTCTTGTTAGTTTTATGTTTTTTTGAAATATTTATAGTGAAAGTTGACTTTCATGGAGTGGAAGTCGATTGTTGTTCAAATAGGAGTCGACTGTTTAATGATGGTTCTCGGTTGGATCAACTCTACTTAAATGGTTCTCGGCTGGATTGACTAAAGGCTTGTAAAAGTCGACTTTTGGCCACTAAGAGTTGACTTCTACCCTCAGAAGTTGACTCATACTCCCAAGAAGCCAACTTTAGTTCCTAGAAAGTTGACTTTCGATCCGAATTTTGGAAAACTAACAGCTAGAAAATGAACCAATGTGACTTTTAATTTAAGGGGTATGTCTTTAAATTGGAGGGTTGTGATTTCTTCAATGGATGAGTCTATTTCTAATAGACATGATCTTTCAAATAAGTTGTGATTTTTAATAGTTTGGTGTCTATTGGTAGCACCCATTCAATGTCTATAAATAGTGTGGACATTTGGGGTGTAAAGATATATAACAAGCCATCTATACTTCTTCATTCAATTGCTATTATCTATCTCTCTACTTTCTCTCTATTTTCTCTTATTGTTGGGTTAAGTTCTTGGTGGTAGAAGAGATCAAAAAGTGAAATTTTGATTTCTTAAAGTTAGGCATTGTATCCTCGAGTTAGAATTTGCATAAACAATTTGCACTTAATGGGGAAATTACTATCCTAAAGGTAGATTTCTGGAAACATTTTGCCTAACATATTCCAAAATCTTATTTTGTCTTTTCTCTATTTTTTTTTTCATTTTTCTTAAATACTACAACAAGTTTAGGATAGTAAATATTCCTATGGAGTCTTCTTACAAGCCACAAGTTTAAGAAGTGGAAAGACTAAAGAAGTTCAATGGTATGAATTACATGTAAGGTCGCTACGAGGCAAGCAGCGTAGTTCAAAAATTTTGAACCTTACCCCGATCCCGGCGATTGGATCAACGTTGAAATCAAATCATTCACAAACAAATAAATAAATCTAACATTTAGATTATCGAGTCATTCATGGATTCGAGCCGTCCAAGCGTCTGGCCTCTAACTCGTGATACGCCGCACGCATCCGTTGGCAAGGAGAGCAGAATAGGAATGCTAGCTCCTTTTCCTTTGTGCGGCTTGTGTATGGACGGAAAAAAAACGCCCTCGTTTTGTATTGATGCAAAAAGAAACGGGGAAGAGTGAACGGTAATACGTTTTTTCAACTCTTGAAAAACGACACCAAAACTCCTGTTGTTTGGGCAACCCATAAATGGGTATTTATAAGGAGCTCTAGGGTTTCTTAAACCCTAATGGATATGGGCCGACCCATTTAATTTAGTTCAATTAGGAACTTAAATTAAATTGGTTTATTCTAGTCCAACTAGGATTATAATTAAATGACTCAATCCTTTTATAGGTTTAAATATAATATTTTGGCCCAAATCTAATTCAATTCCAAATATAATATTTAATATTTGGCCCAAATCTAATTTAGTCCAAATATAATATTTAATATTTGGCCCAAATTTAATTTAGTTCAAATATAATATTTATCTTAATATTTGGCCCAAATTCAATTTAGTCCAAATATTAACTTAAACCCAAATATATTTTATTTCCTATTTGTCACTCCAACAAATAGAAAATTATTAAATTAGAAACTCCTTCTTAATTTAATCAATTGTCATTTTAGGAAACTCTTTCCATTATAACAACTCCTCATCATATCGACGTTATTACGTCTATTTGTTCTTTTTTCATGAGAACCTACGACGGCACAACTTCTTGCCGAAGTGTCTCACTCAACCATACGTCCACTCTCCTAGTTTAAGCCAAGGACCATGCCTATTACGTATGACTCATTAGGCTTCTGAATATGTTGGCAATGTGTCTGTACAAACACATAAGACAAGATTAGCCTCTAGCAAGGCATCATGCCTACCCAATTATTCATAAGGATTCATAATCTGCAAATAACCTTTCACGAGTATGGTTACCGTGTAATTCAATCCTCTCGTCAATGTATCTTATGTGATCTCAAGTATGGCGATGTGTTGCTTGATAACGATCACATGAGTTTTCTTCGGTCATCTGGATATCTTCACTTAATAGAAAGTGAATCAATAACTCCTTATCTCTTTCACCATGACCATGGATTTAAAGTGAATATCCACCGAAGGCGCCTTAGATACATCATCCTCTATCAAGGGATAGACGAGTCCCATCTTGGTTATACACCTATCTCCATAAGCCTCACGATATACCCAACGATCGCCCACGTGCAGCCTTTATCTAGGCCCATCGAAATGATGTCAATGCATACCGGTCTTCTTATGAGATGACCATGATAACCTCAGGTCCAAGGATTAGTTACACTCATCTCGTATGAGAATACCATCAACATATAACCAAAATGGATTCTCATGGCGAGTCATGTCCAGTGAAACGTTCTCCAACATTAGTCACCTATGTACTTGTCTAGGCATCCCCATGCCTATGGGTGTGAGACCCCCATTGCTATCACATAGCAAAAACATAGCACATACAGGTCTTACCACAATTGTCAATGTCCATTCTTAACATTGCTACGACTTGGGACGTTTAATGATGTCTAGAAATTGTGATGCATCATCTCACATCTTTATAGAATAATCACAGTATACATCATATGGACTTCTATCTAGTTTCATTCGGTTATTACAATAATAACAAAAAACTAATAGAATGACTTCTTGTGAATTTGAACAACTCCTTATTCAAATAATAAACATTATTACAATTGTCAGTATACAACATGCCCAATCTGATTGGGTCTAGAGCACCTACACTAACAATTAGAACATGAAGATTGTTAGTATCGGTGCCCTGATACTAGATTTAGATGGCATCTAGCATTTATAATTATGAAACTAATGATATAATTCTTGTAACATATAATAAAATATGTTTTTCATATTTTGAGGTCATATCTTCATTCATAGCTCCCAATCAATAATATGAATGTCCCTAGATTTCCTGTTGAAGATCTTATTCTTAAGTGTTAAGGATATGTAACAATTGACCTTTTTAATAAAGATATCTTAATAATAATTCTCAGTCCTTAGATTTCTCAAAAGGGGACTATAATTAATCAATTACAGACTGGGACATGGATACTACATTTGATTAGTATGAGATGCTAATGATAAAGGATGGTGAGTCACATTGTAACATCCTGGTAATTCAAGAATAATTAAGGATTATTAATTTAATAGGGAATAGTTAATAATTATTAATTTAATTGGGAATAGGAAATATTTAACAATTTAAATAAGGAGTGGTTAATCATTAATAATTATTAAAATTAAGGTGATTATTAAACATTTGTAGGTTTAAAGAAAATATTAATTTAGTTTGTGTCTATTTAGTGTTTATGGTTTAAAGGGAATATTAAATTATTTTGTATTAAAAAAAATGGGTAATTAATTGTTGAAAACTTCGGGATATAGGAGTATTAAGAAGTGGTGGTGTTTGTGGTAATTTTCGAAAGTAGGGGGGTTTAAATGTAAATTTCGAAAGTGGCAGGGAATAATTTTAAATATAATGGTGTGTATATATGTTCTTGAAGGTGCAGGTAGCGTGGCCGGTAGCGCGCGAGTATGGCCAGGCGAGGGACGCGGGATCGAGCTGGGCTAGGAGCATGCCCGTGCTGGAATTTTCCAACCAATGCCCCCCCCCCCAAAAAAAACGACGTCGTTTTGGGGGCTAAAGGCGGTGCAATTGGGCTGCCACGCGGCGCACGCTGGATAGCCCAATCCCTTACCTTTTAACCTCTGATTTGGGGTGAATTCGGCCATTAAATTAACAGCAAGCAATGAAGAAATTTGGGAGAAGAAGAAGTCGTGCACAACCATGGAAATGGAGAGAAAAATTCAAAGAAAAATGGAAAAAATGCAGTTTAATTAAAGTTTAAATATAAAGGTAAGTTAAATAAATTATGTAAATTAATTTGTATGGTTTGGAATTTTATTTAGGGTGTAATTTTAATAATTTTGATTGAATTTAACTAATTTGCAGCGTGTAGTAATTTAGCGACGTGTGGGCGTATAAATACTAAATTCAGTTAATTTAAGGTAAACTCTTTACTCCCTTCATGATTCTCATTCGATTTATGAATTCTATATCCTTCCTCAACCCAATTTGGTTATAGAAATTAATTGTGTTCGTTATAGTTAATTATCGTGTGGATTTTATTAAATTAAATTAAATTAAATAGGAGACTTCCGTGGTTTAATTCGGTAAGTGCTTACGGGGTATTGTATTGCCCCTTCTTCCTTGGGAATGATGCCGAACCTGGTTTAGGCTAGGTTCTTAGGGAGTTAATTGTGGTTGTGGGTACCCTCTGGGGTGAGTTATTGTAATCGGGAGTCTCGGGATTTGCTTGTGTGAGTCGTAGGGTGTGGGATACACAGCTACTGACCATTGATCGTTGGGTCGTGGCAGTTGATGGTTGGATGTATGGGCGCCGGTTATCAGCTGTTACTGAAAGTAAAGCAAGATCGCTACGAGGTAAACAGCGTAGTTCAAAATTTTGAACTTACCCCGATCCCGGCAATTGGATCAACGTTGAAATTAAATCATTCACAAATAAATAAATAAATCTAACCTTTAGATTATCGAGTCGTTTGCGGATTCGAGCCGTCTAAGTGTCCGGCCTCTAACTCGTGATACGCGGCACGCGTCCGTTGGCAAGGAGAGCGGAATAGAAGTGCTAGCTCCTTCTCCTTTGCGTGGCTTGTTTATGGACGGTAAAAGAACACCCACGTTTCAAATCGATGCCAAAAGAAACGGGAAGAGTGAACGGCAATACGTTTTTTAACTCTTGAAAAACGACACCATAAACACTTCAATTTTGGGCAACCCATAAAGGGATATTTATAAGGAAATATCATAGGGTTTCTAAAACCCTAATGGATTGGGCTAGCCCATTAATTCTAATTTAATTAAAATCTTAAGTGGGCTTATTCTAGTCCAACTATAAATATAATTAAATGGCCCAATCCTTTTATAGATTAAATAAAATATTATGGCCCAAATCTAATTCAAGCCCAAATATATTTTATTAAATATTTGGCCCAAATCTAATTTGGTCCAAATATAATATTTAATATTTGGCTCAAATTTAATTTAGTCCAAATATAATATTTATTTTAATATTTGACCCAAATCCAATTTAGTCTAAATAATAACTTAAGGCCAAATATATTTTATTTCCTATTTGCCACTCCAACAAATAGAAAATTATTAAATTAGAAACTCCTTCCTAATTTAATTAATTGCCATTTTAGGAAACTCTTTCCATTATGACGACTCGTCATATCGACATCATTACGTCTATTTGTTCTTTTTCCGTGAGAACCTACGACGACAAAACTTCTTGCCGAAGTGTCCCACTTAACCATATGTCCACTCTTCTGGTTTAAGCCAGGGACTGTGCCTATTGCGTTTGACTCATTAGGATTTCGAATATGTTGGCAATGTGTCGGTACAAACACATAAGACAAGATTGGCCTCTAGCAAGGCATCATGCCTACTCAATTATTCAGAATGATTCATAATTCGCAAATAACCTTTCACAAGCATGGTTACCATGTAATTCGATCCTCTCGTCAATGTATCTTATGTGATCTCAAGTATGGCGATGTGTTGCTTGATAACGATCACATGAGTTTTCTTCAGTCTACCGGATATATTCACTTAATTAGAAAGTAAATCAATAACTCCTTATTGATCTCTTTCACCATGGCCATGGATTTAAAGTGAATATCTACCGAAGGCGCCTTAGATACATCATCCTTTATCAAGGGATAGACGAGTCCCATCTTGGTTATACACCCATCTCCATAAGCCTCACGATATACCCAACGATCGCCCACATGCAGCCTTTGTCTAGGCCCATCGAAACGATGTCAAAGCATACCGGTCTTCTTATGAGATGACCGTGACAACCTCAGGTCCAAGGATTAGTTACACCCATCTCGTATGAGAATACCATCAACATATAACCAAAATGGATTCTCAAGGCGAGTCATGTCCAGTGACACGTTCTCTAACATTGGTCACCTATGTACTTGTCTAGGCATCCCCATGCCTATGGGTGTGAGACCCCCATTGCTATCACATAGCAAAAACATAGCACATACAAGTTTTACCGTAATTGTCAATGTCCATTCTTGACATTGCTACGACTTGGGACGTTTAATGATGTCTAGAAACTGTGATGCATCATCTCACATCTTTATAGATTATTCACAGTATACATCATATGGACTTCTATCTAGTTTCATTCGGTTATTACAATAATAACAAGAAACTAATAGAATGACTTCTTATGAATTTGAATAACTCCTTATTCAAATAATAACATGATTACAATTGTCAGTGTACAACATGCCCAATCTGATTGGGTCTAGAGCACCTACACTAACAATCTCCCACTTGCACTAGAGCCAATCATTCATGTATCTTATACCTGATGATCGAACATGACTTTCGTGTTTCTCCTGGGACAGAGGTTTAGTCAAGGGATTTACAACGTTGTCATCCGTCGATATTTTCTCTACATATGTCACCTCAGCTGATAATCTCCATTATCATATGGTGATGCCGCAATACAAGTTTGGTCCGTTAATGAGACCGTGGTTCCTTCACTTACGCGATGGCTCCATTGTTGTCCCAATAACTGTTATTGGATCAACAATGTTGGACACCACTTTAAGTTCATCAATGAACTTACGGATCCATACAACCTCCTTAGCTGCTTCGAAGGTTGTTATGTATTCGACTTCAGTTGTTGAATATGCCATTATCTCTTGTTGGAACTCTTCCAACTCATGGCCCATCCATATAAACAGAATATGAATTTCGACTGCACGTGATTTAAAATCATCATGGTCGAATTGGAAACTAGCATCCATGAACCCTTTCATGGTATGCTCTCATTCTCTATATGATAAAAACATCTCTTTAGTGCTTCACAAGTATTTAAGAATGGTTTTCACAGCAATCCAGTGTTTCTAACCTGGATTAGCTTGATATCTACTACATATGCTCAAAGTATATGCAATATTAGGCCTCGTACATAACATGGCATACATGATCGAGCCAATAGCCAAGGCATATTGTGCTCGACTCATCCTATCTCTCTCATCTTGTGTCTTCAAACACATAGCCTTGGAGAGATGTATTTCCTGTGACATGGGAAGACTTCTCCTCCTAGAATCTTCCATGCTAAACCTCTCTAGCACCCTGTCAATGTACGTGCTATGGGAGAGTGCTAGCAACCTCCTAGATCTATCTCTATAGATCCTTATTCCCAGAATATAGGCTGCTTCTCCCAAATCTTTTATGGAGAAAATATTTTTAAAACCATATTTTAATTAATTGCATCATGGGAACACCATTCCATATGAGCAATATATTGTCCACATATAGGACTAAAAGAACCACCACGCTCCCACTAACCTTCTTGTAAACACAAGGATCAACTTCCCTTTTGTGAAAAATCAAACTTTTGATCTTTTCATCAAAACATTGATTCTAACTCCGAGATGCTTGCTTTAGTCCATAAATAGATCTTTGCAAGTTGCAAATCTTATTTGCATGTTTATGAGTAACAAAACCGTCAGGCTGTGTTATATATACATCCTCGACCAGGTTTCCTATAAGGAAAGCTGTTTTGTCATCCATCTATCATAACCCAAAGTTAATGTCAGACATTGCCTCATCATAGGTAGTAGGCTCATCGTTTACAACCAGAAGCACATCTCCATATACCGAGATAAGAAATCCATATCTCTCTTGCTCGCGACGAACCCTCATCGACTTACGAAGTTCTTGTGTAGAAGGTTAGGGAGTTGACACAACTTCTTGTGTCTGATCTTTCTCGGGTTCCTGGAGGGGAGTATTTGTTTGTGGTTCACCTCGAATCTTATTCAAGCTTAACATTCCTCCCACTAGCCATAGCATCTAAGAATTCCTTCTCAAGGAATACCACATGCTTGGCAACAAAACACCTTTTGTTCACATGAGTGGTAAAAGTAATATCCATTTGGATATCCCACAAACAGATATCTCGTCGATTTGGGTTGTAGCTTATTACTGTCAACACGTTTAACATAAATTTGACAACCCCAAATCTTAAGGAAAGACAAATTTGGCTTCTTTATTTTCCATATCTTATATGGAGTCTGAGTAACTGATTTACTTGGAACCCTGTTCAAAACAAAGATCGCGGTGAGGAGTGCGTATCCCCAAAATGAAATAGGGAGTTCAGCGCGACTCATCATGGACCAGACCATGTCCAACAAGGTCCTATTCCTCCTTTAGACACACCATTCATTTTTTATGTTCCAGGTGGAGTCCATTGTGAGAGAATCACATTTTGCTTCAGATGATCTAGAAACTCACTGTTCAAGTATTCACCACCTCGATCTAATCGAAGTACTTTGATACTTTTCCCAGTTTGTTCCTCTACTTCAAATCTGAATTCTTTGAACTTTTCAAAAGCCTCAGATTTGTGTCTCATAAGATACACATAACCAAAACATGATCTTACTATCAGTAAAGGTTATGAAGTAGACATATCCACCTCTAGCTTGGGTGGACGTGGGTCCACACACATCAATGTGCACAAACCCTAGCACTTTTGTGGCCTTCACTCCTTTTACTTTAAAAGGAGACTTAGTCATTTTGCCAAGCAAACAAGATTTGCAAGCACCATATGATTCATAATCAAATGTGCTAAGATATCCACCTCTATACAAGTTGGATGTGCGAGTCTCATTTATATGGCTTAAGGCGATAATGCCATAAATAAGTGCTATTTAAATCATCTGATTTAAGTCGCTTAGTATTTATGTTACTGATAGGAGTATCAACATCAAGGACATACAAACCATTACATATTGTTGCTTTACCATAAAACAACTCATTTTTATAAAACGAACAACTATTGTCCTTTAAATAAAAATGAATATCCATCATTGTCAAACAAGAATTAGAAATTATATTCCTAGTCAAACTAGGATTGTAGTAACAGTTATGTAAATCTAATACAAGCCCTGCGGATAATGTCAATAAATAGGTCCCTACAACTAATGGAACAACTTTTGATCCATTTCTCATGTGCAGGTACATTTCTCCTATTATTAATCTCCTCGTACTCCTAAGCCCATACACGAAAGTGTAAATATGAGCACTAGATCCAATATCTAATACCCATGTGGACTGATCAAAAGTAGATAGATTAAATCCAATAACATAAATACCTGAAGTGTCTTGAGTAGAACTCTTCTTACTCTACACCTCCCGATTTATCATAATGGAAATAGATCGCATCCTATTTACCCTTTTAGGTTTTGGTTTTCTGGACTTTTCCAGATTGCGCTATGGAAGAACTCTTCTTCCTTTTGGCTTTCTTACTCTTGGGCTTGCCCTTGTGCGCCTTGGGCCCTTCAACTAAGAGAACACTTCCCTTGGCCTATAATCAATTTTAGGCTCGGTCTCCCTTAGTATGGACAGCTACTCTCTAAGAGTCTTATCCATAACTTTTAGGGAGGGACTGTAGCACCAAGTCTGGGGTAAGTTTTTGCATCCATACCCAAGTTTAGCTCCAGCAACCTATTGATAAAACATACCATCTCCATAACATGCTTCTTAACAGATGATCCTTGAGCCTAGCCATGATCTCATAGGCATCATAACTCTTATGTGGCGACCTATGTTTTGGGGTCATGTCAACCAAGATGATATACCAAGCGATGATCATATCACCCTTGTGCATCGCCTAGGCCTTATGTGCTACTATTTCCTTAATTGGTGGCTTCGTAAGAAGATAGCTCTCTATCGTATAAAGAATCTTACCATACGTGAGGACTATCCTTAAGATGATCTCCTAGTTATAGAAATTAGTCTCATTGAAGGTATTATTGCCCTCGAGTATCGATCTTATCGACATATTTCCAAACATTCTGGATCAACAACTGATAGAGATATTATTATAATCATATTGAATTACGAAATCATAAATCGCAAGAAGTAACATTTTATGATTGCTCCCACTATTTTCTACGAGTTTACCACCCTCAAGACATAACTCGGGAAATCCCGTTGGAAGATTTCCTAGCGGGCTAGGATCCCATCTCCCCTCGAACAACCTTGAGTGACTCAACAAATTGTGTTAGGATCGATTAGGTAGGTACTTGCTACCAATTGCATCTCCATGCAACTCCTAGATTCATTGGGTTGACAACTCCTTGCCAAGCACATCTTATGTGACTCTCAATCTTTGCCTCTATACTTAGTAAGGCCTTGAGTGACTCAACAAACCCCACCTTTCTAGTTAAGTCGGACCCATCATTCAGGGACATCTCATGGCCCATGAAGCATAGGAATCATAGGTGACACATGACCTTGAGTTACTCAACAAATCAAGTGCCAGCTAGAAACCTAATGCTTCATAATGATGGAAGGCAAGTTGGCTTAATATTAATGAGGGATTTATTATTTATTTATTTAGGTCTCATCACATGCAATTAATCAAATTAATAATGCATAATAAACGACTCAAACCGGTGTATGGTATGGATAACTACAGCTAGCCCCCTCGAGCCATAGAAGGGAAGCTAGCGGGTCAAACCTAGGTGAAGAATCACATCTTGCTTCATAAGCACATTCTTCAAGCCTTCGTTGGTCTTCGAATCTTGTCTTCAATTTGGCTCCATCTCTAGCTCTTCATACAAACTACAACTATCACTACTTTATTCTATTCTACATACATTACATAGAATCAGAAACCCCGAGTTACATTCGGGGGGAGTGAGATGAGAAGAGAATGTACATCAGAGTATAAGAGAGGCAGGACACGCAGGCCCTATTTCAAAAACCAAATTTACAAGCATTCATTCCCAATAATAAATAAATGGTTGACTCGATCCATACCATACACCCATGCAATCAATCACATTGATTCATTTAGATTATGTTAATTAATTGTCGCATCTATTTCAAACTTAATGAAACGCTTTCAATAAATTGAAAATTTGTATAATTTTGGAAAAACAAAATTGTTTTAATTGTGTTGGGCTTGGGCTCCATCCATTAGTCTAACTAACAAGGCTCAACAGGCCTTGGATCAACCAATGTATGTCAAACATACACTAGTAGCCCAATAATTAATAAATAATCCAATTAACAGCCCTGGCCCAATTTTAATCACGGCCCATAAGTGTCATACACTCATGGATCGGATAAAAATAATAAAAAAATAGCCAAACAATTTGGCTGGGCCCCACCAAAGAGAATGGAACGCACTGGGCCACCGAAGGGTCGGCCCGGGTGTTTCACGTGGACCCCGGGGAAGGATCAAACCAAAGCCCAATGGAGTGGGAGGGGCCAGGAGGCGGCCGGGTAGGCCAAAAGGGCCAAGAGGCGTGCTGGGCGCGACTGGGCCGCGTCTGGCGCTCGCTGGGTGAGGCTGGGGCGCGCGGCCGAGGCCCGTGCGGGCCACAGGGGGCGCGCGCAGGCCGCTGGGCCCGCGCGGGTCGCGGGTCGCACCCGCGGGCCGCGCGCAGGTCGCGGGTCGCGCCCGCGCGCGGCCGCTTGCGGCGCCTGCGCGCGCACGCGGCAGCGCTTGGGGCTGCCTTGCGCGCTCGCGGCCGCGCCCCAGTGGGCAAGGCCGCGCCGAGGCGGCCCCAGGCCGTGCCCAGCGCGTGCGGGCCCCGCTTAGCCGCGTCTTTCGACACCCTGGTGCATCCGTATACACCCCAAATCCTGTTTTGCCCTTTTTCGTGTCATACACGATCTTTTACCCTTCACCCAAAAACGTTTTGCAATCCAAAAAATACAAACGCAACAATTATTTAATTATTTCACAAATAACAACATAACCGAATCCGCACGTAAGGAATTGAAATATTTCGACGATGGCTTTGATACCACTGAAAGTAAAGCAAGATCGCTACGGGGTAAACAGCGTAGTTCAAAATTTTGAACTTACCCCAATCCCGGCGATTGGATCAACGTCGAAATTAAATCATTCACAAACAAATAAATAAATCTAACCTTTAGATTATCGAGTCGTTCGCTGATTCGAGCTGTTCAAGCGTCCGGCCTCTAACTCGTGATACGCGGCACGCGTCCGTTGGCAAGGAGAGCGGAATAGAAGTGCTAGCTCCTTCTCCTTTGCGCGGTTTGTATATGGACGATAAAAGAACACCCACGTTTCAAATCGATGCCAAAAGAAACGAAAAGAGTGAACGACAATACGTTTTTCAACTCTTGAAAAACGACACCAGAAACACTTCAATTTTGGGTAACCCATAAAGGGATATTTATAAGGAAATATCCTAGGGTTTCTAAAACCCTAATGGATTGGGCTAGCCCATTAATTCTAATTTAATTAGAATCTTAAGTGGGCTTATTCTAGTCCAACTATAAATATAATTAAATGGCCCAATCCTTTTATAGGTTAAATAAAATATTATGGCCCAAATCTAATTCAAGCCCAAATACATTTTATTAAATATTTGGCCCAAATCTAATTTGGTCCAAATATAATATTTAATATTTGGCCCAAATTTAATTTATTCCAAATATAATATTTATTTTAATATTTGGCCCAAATCTAATTTAGTCCAAATAATAACTTAAGGCCAAATATATTTTATTTCCTATTTGCCACTCCAACAAATAGAAAATTATTAAATTAGAAACTCCTTCCTAATTTAACTAATTGCCATTTTAGAAAACTCTTTTCATTATGACGACTCCTCGTCATATCGACGTCATTACGTCTATTTGTTCTTTTTCCGTGAGAATCTACAACGACAAAACTTCTTGTCGAAGTGTCCCACTTAACCATATGTCCACTCTCCTGGTTAAGCCAGGGACAGTGCCTATTGCGTATGACTCATTAGGCTTTCAAATATGTTGGCAATGTGTCGGTACAAACACATAAGACAAGATTGGCCTCTAGCAAGGCATCATGCCTACCCAATTATTCAGACGGATTCATAATCCGCAAATAACCTTTCACGAGCATGGTTACCATGTAATTCGATCCTCTCGTCAATGTATCTTATGTGATCTCAAGTATGGCGATGTGTTGCTTGATAACGATCACATGAGTTTTCTTCGGTCTACCGGATATCTTCGCTTAATTAGAAAGTAAATCAATAACTCCTTATTGATCTCTTTCACCATGGCCATGGATTTAAAGTGAATATCTACCGAAGGCGCCTTAGATACATCATCCTCTATCAAGGGATAGACGAGTCCCATCTTGGTTATACACCCATCTCCATAAGCCTCACGATATACCTAATGATCGCCCACATGCAGCCTTTGTCTAGGCCCATCGAAATGATGTCAAAGCATACCGATCTTCTTATGAGATGACCGTGACAACCTCAGGTCCAAGGATTAGTTACACCCATCTCGTATGAGAATACCATCAACATATAACCAAAATGGATTCTCAAGGCGAGTCATGTCCAGTGACACGTTCTCTAACATTGGTCACCTATGTACTTGTCTAGGCATCCCCATGCCTATGGGTGTGAGACCCCCATTGCTATCACATAGCAAAAACATAGCACATACAAGTCTTACCGCAATTGTCAATGTCCATTCTTGACATTGCTACGACTTGGGACGTTTAATGATGTCTAGAAACTGTGATGCATCATCTCATATCTTTATAGATTATTCACAGTATACATCATATGGACTTCTATCTAGTTTCATTCGGTTATTACAATAATAACAAGAAACTAATAGAATGACTTCTTGTGAATTTGAATAACTCCTTATTCAAATAATAACATGATTACAATTGTCAGTGTACAACATGCCCAATCTGATTGGGTCTAGAACACCTACACTAACAGTTACGAGAGACTATAAACGAGTCGGGCAAGCTGGTATCGTCGGACACCCATTACTGGTGTTATGCGTATCATGATGTGATTGTGGTTTTATGTGGGAGTGAGTGGTGATAACAGTTAGCGTGAGCTGTCGTCCGGTGAGGTAACGTGTTGACTATTTGGTGACACTAGAGCGAACCGTCATCAGGACGAGGGCGGCTGTTGACCAGTTGTTCCTAGTCACAGATTGTCGACCGATACTTGATCACTGTCGATCGGCTTTGCCATTATGTGGCATATTGCGTGACATTACAGTGCATGGGATTGGGCTTACATTCATTGGGAGTCATGCTTTGTATGTACGGGGAAGTATGCTCATTAGCATAACCCGGTTGGCCTGTTGAGTGTCAATTTGGGTATGATAAGCGAGCATATGCATTTAGAGCATTTTGCCTGTGTGGGTTCTTATATGGGCGTAGCATGGCCTGATGCTTGGCTTATAGTGACTTTGTCATCATGTTAATATTGCAAGAGCCATTGCATTTATTATCTGTTGCATTGCGTGGTTACCGTTTAGTTTGGTATATGATTGTGGTTAGTGGTATGGAGTTAACCCTCGATAGCTATGAGTGTGAGCTGGGCTCCAGATAGCTATGATTCAGGGACTCCAGTACGTGATTGTGATGAGTGCTTCGAGCTCGTGTGGATTGTGTTGTGGGAGCCTCGGGCTCATAGGCTTTATGCTAGCTAGTTCATGGCTATGGCAGGTTTGTATGTCAGGACTTGGGTGCTAGGACGTGCATTTTCTATATGGGCCCCAAGGACTGTTATGTGCATTGTTATATTTATGCGGAGTACTAGATTCTCTGTTGCACAGTATGGCATGGCATGTGCATATGTTGCATTGCACTTTGTGAGGGTGTATCCTAGGCGAGGGATGTATTCCCAACGATGTCATTATTGTGTTGCAAGGTGTACTTTAATTGTGGACTATTTCTGGTTATCCTTGTCTAGCAAGGTATATGTCAGGTATAGCTATTTATGGTTCTGGTGTATTTTACCTGTTTTCTAGTGGGATGCACTCCAGTGTGAGAAATCTATACCTAGCCTTACCTATATTCATTTGTTATGCTTGCTGAGCCTTGTGGCTCATCTTGTTTTACCATCATTCCAGGTGTAGGAGCTGACGCAATAACTAGACCATTTGGTGTGTTAGTCTTGGGTGGCTATGTGTACAGGGAAATCCCGACTAAAAGATCCATGAGGTACGAGTTGTCATCAAGGGCTTGGACATTTTGGCTTGTTTTCTTTATCTGGTTATTGTGTTGTTATGTATGATTAAGCCCCTAAGTGATTGGTTTATATTCATTTAGCTTATGCTGTTGTGGTATGTTGTATGATTTTGGTTGAATTGTAATTAAAAATTGAGGAAAATTTACGGATCATCACACACATGCCATAATTCATGGGATGGATATAGTATACACGTGGGTAGGTGTTAGTGAAACACTTATTGAATGTGATACATGTGATATATCACATGGTTGAGATGATCTATGATCTATCACAGGCTTTGATTGTGTTACTGGTCCTTAGACCAAAGGCAACAAAGTTGTCTTGTGTGTTGGTGCTAGGGATTTGTCGTTGCTAAGAACCATTTAGTTACCGAGCAGGAGATGCATTGTGTCGTCCCTGTATAGTGGCATATGGAGATAAGTGATTGCCGATGGGATCCATCAATTTCTGGCGTGAGGTGAACATCTTATGCCATCAGTGGTGGTCTTGATTGTAGAAATCCCTAGCCAAGGTACACTTGATTAGAAAGTGTTTCAATGTTGGAAGGAGCTCCGATGTGTCATCTCAATCTCACCACACTGATTTTGGCATAGTCATCGAGTTAGTGAGTTTGATCATTCCATGACTCTCACTCGATCAGGATGATAACAAATGGAAGGATTATGGAACACAGGAATCGAAAGCCCAAATAGGTTCTATACTGAAGTAAGACTTCATTATTGGTAGGATCACCCTGACCTTTGGCATTAGTGTCATTATGAGATAATGAAAGTGTTATTAAGAGTTAAGAACGAGCCTAGATGCAATTTTTGGAAGTTTTGGATAAGGGGCCAAAACGGTCGACAGCCTTAGGAAATTTTTATGAGGGTTTTGGGCGGATGAGGGGCCAAAACATGGTGAGGGCGGACAAAGGAAGGACAACATGCATCCTTGTGGTCTCCTCCATGTTCCCCAACTCGATTTCCATGTCCCTTATCCGTTATGAGGGTTTTGGGCGACTAGGGTTTATATATTTTTATATAAGCAAAAATTGGAGAATAAAAGAGTGAGTGAACCCTTACAACTATTGCATTGAACTCTCTCGGCCTTGGCTTATTTTCTTCTCCACATTTTAGAGCTCAAAACACTCATTCTTTGCCCCTCTTCCTCAGCTCCTTGTTTATCCATTGCTATAGTAACAACCTAAGCAAAATAATGAGACTGTTTTGGTCCTTGGATTTTTTCATTTGAACCCACTTCATTTTCAGCCTTGATCTCCCTTACTTTCTCTGTCTAGCACAAAGAGAGAGTAGTGAGATTCACCATCTTGCTAGAACATGGACTCAATAGGTCTCTCATAATTTTGGGGGATGGTTCGCTCTAACCAAATGTTGTTTGGGATTTGCTCAGGAGCAAGGAGTTGCTGCTATTGTGAGGATTTCAGCCTCTACATCAACCTTTAAGAGTTGAAAGGTATACCTATTAAACCCCTTATGGCATGGTTTAGTTTTGGTTTGCATGTGGACCTTGGAAACGAATCTTACAAGGTGATTTTGGTTTATGTTTTCGCTACCTTCTTATGTGTTTTCGAAAAATGTTTTTGAAAATTGATTAAACCCTTGCATTGATACTCCAATAGTTGGCGTTCCTCATCCAAAGATCATGTACCAATTAACCATGGCCAAAGTCCTATATGTCTTAACAAGTCCATATCCACATGATGGGAGCAAGGAAGGGCCACTCACTCCTGCACAACACAAATGGTTGGAAGATGGTTTTGTATGTCATTCTATGATCCTCAATGCAATGAGCAATGCACTCTTCAACATCGTCCACCAATGCTTCCCTACTTATGAATTATGGGCTGCAATTAAGTAGAGGTATATCAATAAGGATGTTGGTAACAAATCCTTTTTAATTAACAAGTACATTGACTTTAAAATGAATGATTCTAAGCCTGTTATAGATTAAGTTAATGAACTTAATGATATTACCCCCACAATGTGTTGATGTTAGTCAACAAATTTATGAGATTTTTCAAGTGTCTACTATTTTTTATAAACTTCCACCTTCATGGGGAGATTACCAAAAGAAGTTAAAGCATAAGACAAAGTCTTTAAATTTGGATCAACTAGTTCAACATATTCAAATTGAGAATAAGGCTAGAATAAGAGATATGCTTGTTAATAAGGATAATATGTATAATCTTGAGAATTCTGTATCCAAAAATTTTAAATCCAAGAGCAACAGATTTCATAATGGAAAGAAAGGTTTTCCAAACAAGAAGAAGAGAGGAACTTTCTTTGTATGTGGCAAGATGGGGTATTTGGCTCAAGTATTCAAATTTCGTAAAGTTTAAGAATGAAATTAAATCTATTGGTTTTAAATGTAGCAAGGTAGAAAGTCGTGTTTTTTTTAAATGCACCAATGGTTATAAAATTCTAATAATTTTGTATGTTGATGATTGGCTTATTTTTGGATCTAATATAGATTGTGTTAATGAGATATTTGAAACATACTCTGAAATATGGACTACATTATAGTTGCATGGTCTTTTAAGAAATGGTAATGTGTTGCATTATTATCCATGGAATCTGAATTTATTTCTATGTCTCTTATTAGCAAAGATATTTTGTGGATTAAGAGATTTATGAGATACATTTCATTTATTGAGGTTTCGAAAGGACCTATTACTTTATATTGTGATAATCAAGTTGCAATTCATAATACTAAAAATAAGCGAATTCTTGGAAATTGTAAAAATATTGTAATAAGGTAAAAATATTGTAATCATGTAAAGAGCCTTGTTAAAAAAGGTAAAGTATCCATTGAGTATCTTCTGACTGATCAAATGCTTGTAGATCCTCTTATAAAGCCTTTGTTAGGTGAGAAAATTTTGAAAGCCATGAGGAACATGGGACTATCACCAATTTAAAGAGGTAGTCTTATTTGAATCCTACTCTTTTATGTGAATGTTAGTTAACTTTGTTCTTAACTCTTATTCATGTGTATAAGAGTTCAAAGGCAATCCAATTAAGAACTATTCTTAAAATGTTAACGTTGAGGTTACATTTGAAGTGCATAATATGTTTAAGGAATAGTCTAAGTGAAATGAATAAGTGTGAGCTCTATTCCTCTAATGTCTCATGTTTGGCTATATGCACTTTTGATTTGCACAACGAGAAGGTTGAACTTAGTTCTTAACAGTTCTCATAGCTTATAGTGGAGTGATAAATCGGTTGTGGACACTCCTTATGAGACTGCCTATGCAAGAAGGAAAGTCAGAGGTTGCTTTCTAAGGATTTTGGTAAAATTCGAGAGTACTTACTAAACTAGGATGAAGTGCAAGACCCATTAAAAAATGCATTGCCATTGTAGAATTAAAGAACTTGTAACGACCCATTATTGGGTTGGGTCTATGCCATTAATAATATTTTAATTTAGTTTTGGTGCATTATATTTATTGGCATTATAAAAAAAGAGTTAAAGAGAATTTGGGAATGTTTTTATTTAAATTTGTAGGTCACAACCTCTAGATTTTGGGGCATGACAGTTTGGTATCAGAGCAAGGTTGGGATGAGATGAGTCTCTGTACACATAGGAATGTTGGGTAGAGTTTAGGTGGAGTTAGGAATTTATCTAGCAATTGGATATAAGTTTAATTGAGGATTTAAATTCTAAATATATGGGTTGTGCAAGAAAATGAGTACTTACCTTGCAATTGAGACCCCAGGGGAGCCAAGCGATGATTAGCGACAAGAGATGGCAAAGATGCGAGGAACCCTGGCGGGAGTGATCTAGACAGTAGATATGCTCGTTGCTAGTCAAGTGAGGCAAAATCAAGCACATCAGAGAGTCGGGAGTAGTCTAGCGAGGAATAACAATAGGTTAGTGGTTCAAGAAAAGATGGGTAATGACCAGAGCAACAATAGCAAAAAGTGGAGTAGGTAGGGCTAGGATGAAATAAATATTCTGCCATGTAATTTTTGTGGTAAGAAGCACAAGGAACCCTATCAATATAGTAGAAGGATTTGTTATCGCTGTGGTCAAGCAGGGCATGTTCAGAGGAATTGCCCCCAGTGTATAGGTGTGGCACTTGCTCAAGGGGTGACTTGTTTCCAATATGGTCGAAAGGGCCATAAGGTCAAGAGTTATCCACAACTGCCTCGAAATTGAGGATAGAGATTATGGGTCTAGGGTTTGATTAGGGGTTGATAGTACCCAAGGTCCAGGAGACATTCCATGAGCAAGTAGCAAGGAAAGGCCCTATTCAAGCTATGCTTGTGTTGTATAATGTTGTATTGATGTACTGTCCTCTCAAGTGTAGGTTCAACAATTTCTTTTATTGCACTGTGTGTTATGTGTCATGTCATTATTCTTAGGATTTTTATTACACTATTATCTATTGTGAAACTACTGTGACTACGCCGAGAGATATGGTATGAATGGAATGAATAGGTAATGAATTAATTAGAAGCTGTGAATTAAGGTGCACAATAGGGAGCTACCTAGTGAATGAGGCCACATCCCATGTTAAGGGGTGGGCGAGTAGACTGCTATCTAGTAGGGATGTGTTCGTATCAATATTAGGAAGATTCTATGGTTCTAGGTTGAGTACCAAAGGGGTACATGTATTTATCTCCTTTTGGCTAGTAATGTGGGGTATGAGTTGTTATGGTATATTGTATTTATAAATGAATAAGTGGAAGCCTTGTGTAATCTCAACCTAAACATATTTGACGGATATTTATGAGGTGAATCTTACAGTTATGCACGAGAAAGGAATAAATAATGCAATAAAGTATGAGATTAAACTATGCTTCAATAGGTCAGAAACCATTGGGAATTTAGGATATATATATAATTTTGGATTTGAATTTACTATTTAACACCTCGATATTGAATGCGACAAAAGTAAGAAACAAGAAAATAAACTAGTGGAACTCAATGGGCAATGAAGAGGTTTAAGTGTGTGTCGTTGGGCGATTATTATGCATCCTAACGGAGATGAAAGTTCAACAATATTTGTGAGTGGAGTTAAGGAGTATGTGGTGCAATGATAGCAAGGCAAAACAAAGTGGAAGGTTTAATTAATTGATGCTCGTATAAATGGGGGATTATACATATGGTGTGTTTGAGAAGCTAAGGCAAAAAGGAAGTGAAAATGATGATTGAGACAATAATTAATTAAAGAAAATTTGGGGAGTCGAAATGGGAAGGCAGTGGTAAGGAGTTACAGCAAGCTGTCGACTGATGGCAAGGAATTGTCAATCGATCGCGAACGATCACTCATCTCCTGTACTTCATCAACCGTTTTCTGTTGGACATAAATTCATAAGCCTTCCACTATTTTAAAGCAAAGAGGGATTAAATGTGAGCAATTGAAAAGCCATAAAAGATGAAGTTCAATGTATGTTGGGAAGAAATTGTAGCTACCAGTGAGCAAGTTTGGGGCGATTAGTAATAATTTATTATGTGTGTTATATTTTGTATTATTTGATTAAAATGTTAAAATATTTAATATGTGGTGAAAAGTCTAAAATGGAAATTGTGTGATGTGTAGTCAAGGGAAGTGGCTTGGAAAATAGCTTGACAAGTCAAAAGCTTGGGTGAGGAAATTAGTTCCTTCACTTTGGTAGTAAAACTAAGTTAGTCTTTGATTTAATGCTCCAGGTTGTTGGCCACACAATCATATCAGACTTTGGATGATGCCTTTTCCTTATACTTGAATTAAGATTTTTCAGTTGTTAAATGTAATGGATTGGTGAACATGGGGGACTTACATAGATTGGCTAGTGAACTGCACATAATGAATTGGGAGATAACCTAGTAACCAAGGAAGCTATATGAATGAATAAACGTACTCCCTAGTGGAAGAAATGTAAGGGGAACAAAAAGAGGGAAATTGGGGAGAAGTTAAGTTATGAGAGCTTGAGGTTATAAAAAGCAAGTGTTGTGGCCAAAATACAACAATCTATTTTTAATTGCGGATAGACGCAAGAGTCGTGTCTTTGCTGATGAGAATCTTGACAAGCAATTGGATCTGGTAAAGCTCCAGATTTGATAATCTGATAGAGCTGATGATCTGGTGGGCTGATGATCTAGTGGCCCAAAATGATCTGGTGGCCTTGGTGACCGAGTGGCCTTCGTGATGGGTGGCCTTCGTGACCTAGTTGTCTTGGTGATGAGTGGCCTTGATGACGAGTGGCCTTAGTGACGAGTAGCCTTGGTGACGAGTGGCCTTGATGACGAGTGGCCTTGGTGACGAGTGGCCTTGGTAACCGAGTGGCCTACAAAACGAGAGCACTGTTAGGATGTGGGTGGGGGTCCCTGCGCAAACCCTCCAATGCTTGAGTTAGATCTCGAGAGAAAATGAGAAAATTATACTTTAATCACTCAAAATTGTGTACCTTGTGATGAAGGCGGGGTCTCATATTTATAGTGGAGGAGAGAGAGAGGCCTCGTGGTATTTTCGGCGAGATTCTCGTGGCCCATTTCGGGAATTTTGGGGCCTATTTGGTTGGCGAGACGGGGGGGACTCGGTTGGATCGCTAAACCTTGAGGGTCACTCGGCATGGCCGAGTTTAGGGATGAGGGTCCACTCGGCATGACCGAGTGGCCCTCCAGTTGGCAGAACCGAGTGAACCCCCACTCAGTTATGCCAAGGGGGGTTTAGCCCTCCACTCAACATAACCGAGTGGACCCCCACTCGGTTGTGCCGAGGGGGCTTAGCCACTCGGCCCCACTCGGTTGTGCCAAGTGGGGATTAGCCACTCAGTTGCCGAGTGGGGCTGTCCACTCGATCCAACCTAGTGGGCACCCACTCGACCCTGCCGAGCGAGTTTTCCTTGATCTCCCACATTCGCTTTAACTCATTGAAATTGGGGCCCACACTTGATCATATATCCACTTTGCCTTCTCGGGTACATCAATTGCTCCCTACTTTTTTAATCGAGAAGTCGGGTAAAAGAGCATACGATACCGGGAAATATTGGCACATCTTTTGCCGCATTTTGTTTATCTTTCGGAAGATTATTTTTGCATATTTGCTCTTTATTTTCGGTATTCGCCTAACAACTTTCGGCTTTTTTGCCTTTTGAACCCCTATAAATAGGGCTTCAGGTCTTCATTTAATTTTCGCAAGGATCAGCCGTGGAGTCTTCAAAACTCAAATTCTCTTAGGTCTCAGCACATTTTCCTGGCCACGTCTTCATTTTCAGTATTAGGCGAGTTCTCACTGGGCCACTCGGTCATAACCGAGTGGCCATGATATGCGACTGGGGGCCACTCGGTCATGACCGAGTGGCCTTGTTTTTGGTCGAGGTCACTCGGTCATGACCGAGTGGTCCTGATCTCCCGATGTCTTTAAATGCCTTCAAACGCTTGACTCAGCCTTCGGTTGCTCCTTCTTTGCTTTGTACTGATATTCTTTGCCTTTATGTGCAGGTATTTTGCTTGTTGTGATCGTCCACCTTTCCTAACGTAACAAGGTAATGGCTTTGAGCCTTTCTAATATGTCGAGGAGAAGACTGGCATCACTCCCTGGCCCCGCGCACATTCCTGCCACGTCAAGCTCTCATCTTCGATATGGGGCTTTTGAGCAGGTTCATGATGCCACCCCTTCTGGATTTATAGTGAGGTACCCTCGTCTCGATGAGCCGGACCCTTCCCAGGTAAATGAAGGCTCCCTTGGCGTACACTTTGCTTCATTTGAGGTATGACTCCGTTTTCCTCTTCTGCCCTTTGCCATGGCGTGGTTGCGCCACTACAAGATCGTTCCCACTCAACTTCACCCTAATGGTTGGGCCCAAATGGTCGGTTTCTCCGTGCTTTGCCATCAAAGGGATGTAGTCCCTTCCTTGATGCTCTTCAATTGCTTCTACCGATTACAAAGAGCCAGCAAAGACCGTGCCCTTTATACACTCCAAAAGGTGTCGGGTTTCGAGTTGTTCAGCGCTCTTCCTAACAAGATCAATCGGTTTGAAGAGCGATGGGTGGTGATAGAACCTCCACCCAGTTGGGATGCTCCTCTATACTGGAACTATCAGGATGCCAGCCAAGGATTTCCCCCATGCAAGGAAGTTCGGGGCGTATATCGTCATTTAGTAGGAATGTTAACGGCGCCCGATCCTGTCGAGTTGATGAGCCTCCTGACTTTGAAAAATTTCAGAATCACGGGTTAGGGGGTCGTGACACCAACTGTTCCTCCTCAGTCTTCTTCACTATCCAATCAAGAAATGGAAGGAGTCGGGGAGGAGGAGATGGAAATGCCTGAATCATCTTCCCATCCTTCTTTCAATCCTCAGGAGGAAAACACTCCTAGGGGTAGAATATCTTTCGCCATTGGTTTCCTTTTTCCATTATTGCATTATTTTTCCACATTAAATGCTTTGTATTGATTTTTGCTAAACTGGCTGGATTGGGTAGGCTGATGGAGTTGCGTAGACGCCACCGTGAGGAGGAGGCACGTGTTGTGACAGTGACCGGGGTTTCTACACATGGAGCTGAGGGATCTACAAGCTCTCGCCCTTCTCGGTCACATAGGCCTGCTGGCGTTTCTCCCATTGGGGTGGAAAGGCGACGTCGTCCGAGAAGCGACCACTCGAGTGCTGAAGTTCCTTCTCATACGGAAAGTCCATCATCAATTCCTCTCTCTCATGAAGAGGCTGTTGACATCCCATCTCCTGCTCCCAATTCTCGAGGGGGGCGAAGTTCGTCTTCTCGGTTTGTTGGTGACATAGCCCGGGTGGAAGAAGAATGTCGCCATCCTGTAATTCCTAATAGGAAGGATTGTCGTCGTCTTGAAGGCGAGAAATCATTGAGGCCACCTCCTATACTTCCCATTCCAGGCGATGTGAGACATACTATGATTCTTGGAGATGGTACGAAACTTAGTGGTTGGGACTTCGAAGTTTCCCCAGGGGTATTAGAGACAGACTCCGTTACTGAACCAGGGATTGGTGCTCGTCTCATTTATTCCACCATTCTCCCTCGAAAGGAACGACGATTTATTGGCAGTAACTATACTCAGACTAAGGATGAAGTAGAGCAGCTCCTGGTGTAAGGGATCCAAGGAATCGTTGCCTCCAATGCAAGGGACAGGGCCTATCGTGAGCAAGTAAAGGTCCATATGTCAGACTAGAGGAAATGCCAATCTTCCTGGAACGAAGAGCGTCAAGAGTTAAAGGGTCGTGCTCGTCGGGCGGAGCCTGAGAAGAAAAATGCAGAGGCAAAGATTGGGTGTATGCATGATCGGCTGTCCGAGGTTTCTGTTGGTACCTCGGGCCTTCACGAGGAAATTAAAGATTTATGCTCTAAGCTAGAAGCTGAAGAGCACAAGAATGTTGGGTTGATGGCACAACATGAAGCACTTTTGCAGGAACACTCTTTACGCCTGTCAGAACTGAAGATAAGTCATTAGGATGCTCGGGCTATTCGGGCTGAAGTAGTGAAGGAATATCGTCTCTCAACCGATTGTCAAGATAGGAAGGGAAAATATGCTTTCGGCTTTCTGAAATATGGATTTTATCTGGCCCGTGCCCATCTAGAATCTTAGCGTTCGGGAGAGACTTTTCCTGAACTTTTCCTTACTCCTGAGGTTGAGGAGTCTCATCAAGTAGATTGGCGTCAGTATGAGCCAAATGAGCCTACGAGTCCTTCTTCTTACCTGGACTCTTACTTAGTGGATGATTTGAAAAATTTGATGGGCCTCTGGAATCCGTTTCCTTTCAATTGTGGGGAAGAAGGCATGGCGGTCGACCCCGAAGCCATTGAAGAAGATCCTAGCGCAGCTGTTGAAGATGTCCCTCATACGGCCGAGGTTGAAGAAGGGGAACTTCCCACAGTGCCCCCTGAGATTCCTGTTGTGTCGTTTAGGTCTACTAAGCGTTCCTCTCGCAAGTCTCGCTCCCGCGAGTAAACCTTTATTGTAGTTTTCTTTTCGTTGTTGCTCTCTCTCTCTTTTTTTTTTTTTTTTTTTTTTTGAGGAGAGCTATTGCTTTATCAATGAATATTTTCTTCTTTGCCCTACCCAACATGCTCCGCTCTTTATTGCTTGATTTATTCTTTTATTGCTGACTTTAGTGATACGAGGCCAAGACTTTTTTTTCGCTATTGAATCATGCACGATGTGGCGAGCTTGAGCGTATTTTTCCTCGTTGCCGGGCTGTAAGCGGGGCAATGAGTGTGATTGTATTTCATCTCGCTGCCGGGCCGTAGGCGGGGCAACGGGTTCGATCGAATTTTACCTCGTTGCCGGGCTATAGGCGGGGCAACAGGCTCGATTACGTTTTACCCCGTTGTCAGGCTATAGGTGGGGCAACGGGTTCGATCGCATTTCACCTCTCTGCCAGGTCATAGGTGGGGCAATGAGCTTGATCGCATTTTACCTCGTTGCTGGGCCATAGGCGACGCAATGGGTCGATCGCTTTTTACCTCGTTGTCGGGCCATAGACGGGGCAACGGGCTCGATCGTGTTTTACCTCATTACCGGGCCATAGGCGGGGCAACGGGTCGATCGCATTTTACCTCGTTGCCGGGCCATAGGCGGGACAACGGGCTCGATCACATTTCACCTCGTTGCTGGGCCATAGGCGGGACAATGAGCTCGATTGCATTTCACCTCGTTGCCAGGTCATAGGCGGGGCAACGGGCTTGATCGCATTTTACCTCGTTGCCCGACCATAGGCGGGGCAACGGGTTGATCGCATTTTACCTCGTTACCGGGTTATAGGTGGGGCAATGGGTTTTATCCTATTTTACCTCATTGCCGGGCCATAGGCGGGGCAACGGGCTCGATCTTGTGTGAGTTCCCTTTCCATAAATGTAAATAAAATGACAACCATGTGCACACAAGCATTTTTACGTGGTTCAGCTAAATGTGCCTACGTCTACAATCCCATTTAGGACTTATGTTATTGCAGATACTTTCTCAGGTACATTGTTCGTATACAATTTCAGGTAGTTCAAATTCCATGTTTTCCCCATGGTGTCTCCCGAAAGAGTTTGTAAAATGCAAGTGTTGGGACCGATCAGCTTTAAAATGCGTATGGTCCTTCTCAATTTGCTCGTAACTTTCCATCATCCCTTAGCGCGTTAGTTACAACAGATCTTCGAAGTACTAGATCTTCTTTCATGGGTCTACTCTTAACCCTAGAATTGAAATAACTGGCAACTCTTCTCTGATACGTAGCTATCTTCATGGCAGTACTATCCCTCTGCTCTTCAATCAAATCCAAATTTTCTCGCAATGGTTCAGAATTTCTCGTACCGTCCTCTTTCGCATATGCCATCAATCTTGGGGACTTAGCTGAAATTTCAATGGGAATTAAGGCCTCTGTTCCGTATACAAGATTGAACGGAGTTTCTCCAGTAGCGACCCGATTAGTCGTTCGGTAAGCCCATAAAATGGTGGGTAGCTCGTCGTCCTATGTGCCCCTAGCTCCTTCAAGTTGAGTTTTTAAGCCATGTAATATGGTTCAGTTACTGACCTCAGCTTGTCCGTTAGCTTGGGGGTACGCCACTTAAGCAAACCTTAGCTGGATCCCTAGGCTGTCACAAAATTTCCTAAAAGAATCACAATCAAATTGCTTCCCATGATCCGTGACGATAATTCTTGGTATTCCAAACCGGCACACAATGTCTTTCCATACCATTGCCTCTACTTTTCATGCTGTAATGGTGGCCAATGCCTCAGCTTCAATCCATTTGGTGAAATAGTCAGTAGCCACTATTAAAAATTTTCTTTGCCCGGGTGCTTGAGGGAAAGGTCCCAAAATATCCAAACCCCACTGAGAAAATGGTATAGGCTGGAATGCAAGCTGCAGCTGAGATATTGGGGCAGATTAGATTGGAGCATGTCATTGGCATTTGTCACATGATTTGACTTTCTTTAACGTGTCTGACCTTAATCTGGGCCAAAAGAAATCGGCTCTCAAAATTTTAGTTGCTAGGGCTCTTGCTCCCAAGTGTTCTCCACATATTCCACTATGAGTTTCTGCCAAGGCATATTCGGCCTCTTGAGGGCCTAAACATTTGAGAAGAGGTGTAGTGTAAGCTCGCTTATATAATATCCCGCCTATGATGGTAAACCTTGAAGCCCGCATCTTAAGTCTTTTTGCTTCTTGTGGATCATCTGGTAATTCATTGCCAGTGAGATAATGATAGAAGGGCGATCTCCAATCCACTTTTGCCTCAATGCATGATACCTCTTTTTCTTCGATGCTTGGTTGATGCAGCATCTCCACAAATACTGCTCTTCCTGTTGTTTCTCTTGTGGATGCTAGTTTAGACAAAGCATCAGCATGTCCATTGAGCGATTTGTTTATTTGTGTTAATTGGAAACTCTGAAATGTCTGTGCTAGGTCTTTTACTTTGCGCAAGTATTGGGCCATTATCTGCTCTCTGGTTTCATATTGTCCCTGAAACTGCTGCACAATCAACTAAGAATCACTATGAGCAACCAATTGTGGTACTTCCAATTTTCTTGCTATCCTTATTCCAACGATTAATGCTTCATATTCAGCTACGTTGTTGGTACTTGGAAAAGCAAATCGCAGAGAATACTCTAACATTTCTCCCTTAGGGGATACGAGTACTATCCCAGCGCCACTTCCCTGTGAACCAGATGCTCCATCAACAAATAACAACCATTCTGCCTGCTTATTTTCAGTTACCTTATCGGAGTGTGTGCATTCCATAATAAAGTCAGCCAGCGTCTGTCCTTTTATAGCTTGTCGAGGTTGATACTGGATATCATATTCACTTAACTCAATGGACCATTTGGTAAGGCGACCGAAACATTTGGGCTTCTGCAAAATACTTCGTAAGGGCTAATCCGTAAGTACGATGATCGAATGAGCCTGGAAGTATGGCCTCAACTTTCTGGATGTGTTTAATAGTGCTAATGCCATTTTTTCTACCATGGGATAACGTGTCTCGGGGCCCTGTAATACCTTATTGACATAATATATTGGTCGATTTACCTGTCCCTCTTTCCTGATTAATACAGCACTTATGGCTTCATCACTTATCCCCAAGTATAAGTACAACGTCGCTCTAGTTTCTGGTCGTGTTAATAGGGGAACTTCTGTCAAATACTCCTTTAACACTTCAAATGACTTTTGGCATTATTCTGTCCACTCAAACTTTTTTCCTACTCTTAATGTTCACAAGAAGGGTAGCTCTCTTTCAGCTGACTTGGAGAGAAAACGTCCGAGAGCTGCCATTCGCCCTGTCAATCGCTAAACTTCCTTGGTTAATGCTGGTGGTTCCATATCCAATATTGCTTGAATTTTCTCAGGGTTTGCCTCGATTCCTCTTTGTGTGATCATGTATCCCAAGAATTTTTCATACTGCACTCCAAAGGCACACTTCGCTGGATTTAACTGCATCTTATACTGTCTAAAGACTCCAAGCACCCACGCTAGCTTTTCTACATGGGATTCATTCTCTCGACTTTTCACGATCATGTCGTCAACATATGCTTCCATTGTGTCACCCAGCATTTTTTTAAAGACTTTGTTCACCATGTGCTGATAAGTGGCTCCCGTGTTCTTGAGTCCAAAAGGCATGACTTGGTAGCAGTGTGTCCCCTTTTCAGTGATGAATGACGTCTTTTCCTGGTCTTGAGGGTACATTATTATTTGGTGGTACCCTAAGAAAGCATCCAAAAAGATCAGAAACTGGTATCCAGACGTTTCGTCCACAAGGCGGTCGATCCGTGGTAACGGGTATGAGTCTTTGGGCATGCCTTATTGAGATTGGTGAAATCCACACAAACACGCCATTTTCCATTAGGTTTCAGGATCATAACAACATTGGCCAACCACTCTGGATATAATACTTCTCGAATGAAGCCCGCTTTTAGCAATTTGTCAACTTCCTCTTCTAATGCGTGTAGCCTATTAGGGGCAATGTTTCGCTTCTTTTGTCGGACCGGCTTGAACTGGGGATCCACATTCAAGTGATGGCATATTACTTCTGGACTGATTCCTGGCATATCCTTTGGTTTCCAAGCAAATACATCTAAATTTTCTCGCAGGCATCTTGCAATTTCTTCTTTCATATGTTCTAGAAGCTGGGACCCCACATATGTTACTTTCTCAGAATCTGATTCACTCAGATGTACTGCTTCCAATTCTTCAACAGGTTGAGGTTTACGTGCGGCTCCTTCTTCTAAGGATTTATGTATGGCTTTCTCGGCTATGGATAAGGTTTCTTCAGCTCTTTTCCCTTTTGTAGACGATAAATAACAAGTTCGCGCTTTTTTCTGATCTCCTCGAACTTGTCCTACTCCAGCGGATGTGGGGAATTTCATTAATAGATAGCATGAGGATACTACGGCCCTTAGATCATTGAGTAATGGGTGTCCCAAGATCATATTGTATGTCGTCGAGGAAGTTTTAACCACCATAAAATTCACTTGTCGAGTTACGAGTTGGGGGTCTACACCTAACGTGATAGGTAGCTGAATAGATCTTGCAACTGAAACCGCTTCTCTAGTGAAGCTATATAGGGGTGAGGATACTTTCTTCAATCGGTCATGAGATAAATGCATTTGTTCAAAACTAGTTCTAGTAGATTAGGTTGACAGAACTGCCACTATCTACCAAAATTCTACTGATGGGGTGCTTGGCCACGACTGTTGAGATAACCATGGGATCATCATGTGGGAGTATTATATCACCTCGATCGGTCGGGGCGAAGGTGATTGGTTCTTCATCATCTCTTACCTCTATTACCGAGTTAACTTGGTAGGCTTGACGGGCGTATGCCTTTCGGGAGGTTGATGTGTCCCCACCTGAAATAATGTGAATAGCCTATTGAGTCGGCTCATTGTCTACATGAGTATCTTGCCGACGATCTCTTCCTCTCTCTTGTTGCCTCGGGTTTGGCCTTTCATGCCCATCACGTCTGTCTTCTCTTTGTCGGGGTTCCCTATTTTCTTCTTCCTCATTTCTCACATATCTTTGCAAGTGCCCCTCACAGATGAGAATCTCAATCTGGTTCTTCAATTCTCTCCAATGATCAGTGGAATGTCCCTGAGTTCGATGATATCTACAATACTCTTCTTGAATTTTTCCCATAGGTCGGTCAACTCTGCGGGGTAGTTTAAGGAGTCATTCTCCCTCTACTACGGCTAATATAGTTGACCAGGGTTGTAAGAGCTGAGTATAATGATTAAAGTGAGGTTTAGGTACATCCGGTCTTCTAATCCTTTCCTGACGTCGAATAGACTCTTCTTCCCCTTCGCGCTCCTTTCTCTTCTTTTCTTTGTCTTCATTCCCCGCCACATTCCTCATAATTTCAGTGTAGAGGATACATCGGTTTGCTCTGACAAATAAGTCGGCCAAGGACGTTGGAGGGTCTAAAGAAAGTGATTCTTAGAGAGAGGCAAGACATGTCCCTTGGAGCATAACAGACACTGCCACTCAAGCCGGCAAGTCAGGGATTTCAAGAGTGGCATTGCGAAATCTATCCATAAATTGACGTAAGGATACCTTATTCCCTTATCGTATGCTGAGCAAATATGTGGCATCCTTTTTTCTTCGACTGTTAATCACAAAAGCCTTGATAAATTCTGTCCTAAGCTACCCAAATGATGAAATAGAGGCTTCTGGAATGCTGTTAAACCATGTTCGAGCATGTCCTGATAGTGTTAAGGAAAATGCTCGGCACATTATGTCGTCATCCCATCCATACAATATCATTAGTGACTCATAATTCTGAACATGATCATATGGGTGGTCTTTTCCTGAGTAGAGGGTGATTTGTGGCATTTTGAATTTTCGAGGCAACGATCTCTCCAATATATCTGTAGTAAAAGGACATTTTCTATGTTGGTGCTCTTCTGTTGCAGGGATTAAGTTTTTCCACTCAAGCACCTCTTCTACTACTCTTTTCATGTCATCACGCATAGTAGCTGTTGTCTGATTGTTATGTCTTGTTGGTGTACTGGCCACTATTTCATGATACCTCCGCCTTTGAGGGCTTCTGGTCCTGTTTCCCATCCTTGGGTTTTCATTTCTTCGGGGCACGGAGTGAGGGTTCCTTCTTGGTGGTAGCGATCTGGGCCTGTCCTCCCATAAAGGCGTGGACCGGGAATGAGAATCGGGAGTAGCTTCTTAATAGGAATCAACTCCCATCTCGGGCTGAGGTTCAGGCGGTGGCATAAACTTTTTAGAGTATCAGGCAACGCCCCTCCAGGTATCATACCTTGGAGTACACCAGCCATGTCTCGAAGTGCTTGCATGCCCTCAACATGTTGTTGTCTGAATGCTTCATACTCTTCCCACGGGACTGTACGTGGTGGCTGTCGTGAGGTCCCAGCTTGATTAGTAGGGAGTGATCCTGAGCCGATGTTAAGTGGAGGTGGGATTGGTTAGTTCCCCATCTGCTGGTTTGGAGAAACGGAGCGATCACCTCCTTGCGTTTGAGCATTATGAGGGGGATGAGGAGCTCCTTGTTGTTGAGAGTTTTCGTGGTGCTAGGCGTGTTTCAACGCCTTGAGGAAGAGTTCGTCAGTGTCCACGGGTGTTTGCCATTCTTAAGTTGACTTTTTGTCTTGCGTTTCCCACAGACGGCGCCAATTGTTGTGGCCAAAATACAACAATCTATTTTTAATTGCGGATAGACGCAAGAGTCGTGTCTTTGCTTATGAGAATCTTGACAAGCAATTGGATCTGGTAAAGCTCTAGATTTGATAATCTGATAGAGCTGATGATCTGGTGGGCTAATGATCTGGTGGCCCAAAATGATCTAGTGGCCTAAAATGATCTGGTGGCATTGGTGACCGAGTGGCCTTGGTGACCGAGTGGCCTTGGTAACCGCGTGGCCTTGGTGGCCGGGTGGCCTTCGTGATGGGTCGCCTTCGTGACGGGTGGCCTTCGTGACCGGGTGGCCTTATTGACCGAGTGGCCTTGGTGACAAGTGGCCTTGATGACGAGTGGCCTTGGTGACGAGTGGCCTTGGTAACCGAGTGGCCTACAAAACGAGAGCACCGTTAGGACGCGGGTAGGGGTCCCCGCACAAACCCTCCGATGCTTGAGTTAGATCTCGAGAGAAAATGAGAAAATTGTACTTTAATCACTTAAAATTGCATACCTTGTGATGAAGGCGGGGTCTCATATTTATAGTGGAGGAGAGAGAGAGGCCCTCGTGGTATTTTCGGCGAGATTCTCGTGGCCCATTCCGGGAATTTCGGGGCCCATTTTGTTGGCGAGACGGGGGAGACTCGGTTGGATCGCTAATCCCGGAAGGTCACTTGGCATGGCCGAGTTTAGGGATGAGGGGCCACTCAGCATGACCGAGTGGACCCCCACTCGGTTATGCCGAGGGGGGTTTAGCCCTCCACTCGGCATAACTGAGTGGACCCCCACTCGGTTGTGTCGAGAGGGGTTAGCCACTCGGCCCCACTCGGTTGTGTCGAGTGGGGATTAGCCACTCGGCTGCCGAGTGGCCACTCGGCTATGCCAAGTGGGGCTATCCACTCGGCCCAACCGAGCGGGTTTTCCTCGATCTCCCACCTTCGCTTTAACTCATCGAAATTAGGGCCCACACTTGATCATATATCCACTTCGCCTTCCTGGATACATCAGCAAGTTTAGTAGGTAAGGGCTCTACTTACCCAAATGAGCTCTTAGAAGTGCCCTATGAGGTTTCTGAAGGAAAAGGTAGGTAATGCTAAGATAAGGTCACTATAGGTGGCATATAGGCTTATTTACTTTAGTGGACGGTATGGTTGCAATTTGTTGCACCTGTATTTATAAGGAAGATTGAAGTATGTGTATGGTGTATAGGAATGAAATGGAAATGAAAGACTTGGGGAGTTGAAGTAAACCCAAATATGTCGATGAACCTTTGTCGTGTGAATGTCAAATAAAAAGGAAGTAATCGATTGTGTCTTTAGGAAAAATATACTAAGTATGTCAATATCATTTAGTGGGAAGGTTAACCTTGGAAGTGATCTTCTACTTGAGGCCATTGCTTTCCTAGTTATGTTAGGGATGGTTATAAATACCTGTAAAGGAAAGTTGAGAGGAATTAAGCTACAAAGGCCCAAGATGTAATTGCAAGGTTGCATACACACAAAGTTCACCCAAACAAGTCGCCTTGGGATGCTCCTATACTATGTTAGTTCCAAATGATGGCAAATATATTCCAAGAGGGGGGGTGAATTGGGATTAGGGAAAATTCTTTGATAGTTTAAAGACCTATTGATTGCAAAACACTATATTTCGAAATATTAATGAGCTTGTTTCGAAATCAACCTTTCTGTTAAGTATGTTTTGAAATATAGATTAGTATGTTTTGAAATCAACCTTTATGTTAAGTATGTTTTGAAACCTAAATGAGTATGTTTTGAAACCTTTCTCTCTGTTTTGCTTATTTTGAAACTTTTAGCTTTTGAAAACGTTTCTTTTGAAAGCATGAACAACGAGAATAGGAAAGTAAAATAGTAAAGTAAGTGCACATGAGATTTATAGTGGTTTGACACCCCGCCTAGTCCACTACCTTCAAATTTACCTACTTGAAGGATTTTCAAGCACAATCACTTTCACTAGTGATCAACCACAACAAGGGTTTTACCACAGTTCACCCTAAAACCTTGTACACGATGAGTTTTTATGACTCAACTCAAACCTTACACCACAATGAGTTTTAAGGCTAAACTCAAACCTTATAACAAATAACAAGATAAATAAAACTTATCTTTTACAACCCAACAGATTTAATGTAATAAGATACCTTACCAAATGGCTATACAAACCTCTTGGTTTGAGGTGAGGAGAGCTTAGAAGGATGAGACATCGGTTTTAGTCTGCTTCTCCTTTTCACACCACAATGCACGTCAATGATTGATTGAATGGATCTTCTTTGAGAGCTTGACAAAAAGATTTCACTCACAAGTGCTTGAGTATGTATCTTGTGTCTCTTGTATGTGTATTCTCGTGTATGTGCTTGTAAGTTGTGCTTCTTATTTTCAAAGAACTGATATATATACCAAGAAATATAATTTTGGCTAATTATAACCATTAGAGACAAGATATTAAAGTAGGTTTCGAAACACATTTTATTGGTTTCGAAACAACACACTTTTACACTAAGGTTTCGAAACATACATCACATGTTTCGAAACATCCAACCTTTACAGCTAGTTATACATTTGGAGACAGAATGAGTAGGAGACAATGCTTTATGCTTAACATGATTTTGTTTTATTCTCCGCTTTCAAAATTTTGAAATTAAAACCATAGAGTATGGAGATTAAATTAAAAGTAAACTTTTAAACGACTTTTGGATGAAAAAAAATTAAAAAGCAAAAGCATGTCGCTTTTTAAAATATACAACTGATAGAGTCAAATGTTTCAAAACATGATATGAAGGTTTTGAAACATACTTTAAAACATATGAAACTCATATTTTAAATGCTCTACTGACAGAATTGATAGATGTTTCGAAACATACTATATAGGTTTCAAAACATATGCTTTAAATTTCAAATAGGTTTCGAAATATAGCATGCAAGCTTAACAAACATTGAAACCTTATCAAAAGGGCATTCCGAAACAGGTATAGAAACATGGCAAAATGATGTTTTGAAACATGATGCATGAACTTTGGATTTTTCAAATATTTGAACATTCGCGCCAAATACTATTCATGTATGTTTCAAAATATAAAAATCTTATTTCGAAATATGAGATTTCCATAAAAGATTTTTCATTCTAAGATAGGTTTTTTATCAAACACATTTTCTCATATATCAAAAAATATGATACAACATACTAATAGGAATGAGTCTAAACTATAGTGCCTAAGATAAAAGGACCGAGAAGGCAGTCAATTACAAGGAGTTAGAGTATACTCTAGAAATTAAACTAGAGTGTAGTCGAGGTATTAAAAGTGAAGTAAGAGTATGAAATAACTTTAAAATGACGTTGGGTCGTGACAAGAAGATTATGAATAATTAAAGACGACCTTGGGTTGACTAATGTGCTGGTAGCATTTGAGGATAGTTACATCCAAATCAGGAGATTAAAGGGACGCATTGCTAGAAGGATTACTCATTAATATTTAAGATTCGAAAGAGAAAGTAATGAGAAATTGAATTACCCCCTTAGATGAAGGTTTAGTAGCAAAGCAAAGCCATAGGCTTAACCCATCTATTTGAGAACTTGGAAGGTAATAGTTTGTGCCTGCCCTTAAGAATGTAAATAACCAGGCAAGAATTTTGAGGACGAAATTCCTTGAAGGGGGGAGAAATTGTAATTGATATTTTACTATTGTGTTTAGTTTTGATGATGAAAAACATCCAATGGTTTTATACTCTAAATCAAAGTATATGATTTGAAAATAAAAATCAATTTCAAGTGCTTTGTTAAAATGAAAATCAAATTATCTATAATTTTCTATAGATGAAGATTTGCACAAATAAGTATTATGATAAATCCCCTAAATGATTTTCATAAAATGGCTTTGAATTGTTGGTCAAAGTAAAGATAAATTTTTTCAAAGGCAAAAGAGTCATCTGTCGATCGATGTTTGCATCTGTCGACTGTTCAGTTGTAAACTATTGATCGACGAAATGCATGTTATTAATAAATTAATGTTTTGCCTTTGATATAGTTTTGGTGAAAATCAAATATATTTTAATGATAAAATTATTTTATTTATGTTTATTAACTTAGTGCACAAAATTATTTTATATAATCTATTAAGTACCAAAATAAAAATTAATTTCATCATGCAATTGAATTTCAATGATGTTGTTATAAATTTCCTGATGATATTTGAAATTTTATGTTCCTATTTGATCAAAATTGTTGAATGAAAATTTAACCCAATGTCAAAATATTTTGTAAAATTTTTTTTAATGGCTCTTGGAATATTGTGTTTTTAATAAATTAAAAAAATGTTGAATGAAAATTAGTTTCAACAATCTAATGTAAAAAATCTTGTGGTAAAATTTCTTGATGATATTTGAAATATTGTATTTTTATTTAATTAAAAATCTTGTACCAAATTTTTTAAAGGGGTTGAAAATAAAACAAGTGTAGTTGTTACCCCTAAGTTTTGTACCCTTGTCACTAGTCGAGTCCAAGACATAAGCAAAAATAAGGAACCACTCCTAAAAGTTATCTTATTCATTTATGTGCACAAACTTATATTTCTTTCAATCTATCGATTAATGCTATTAATCTATTGACTAACACTTCTGCATCTGTCGACTAATGCCTTTAATCTATCAACTAACAAAAACTTTAAATTCAATCTGTCGATTGATTCTCTTCATCTATCAATTGAATTCGTCACTGAAAACTTCCAATGGTTAGTTTTTCAAAATTCAACGGCTATAAACGGCTAGATTTCTCTTGAAGCTTGTGGGACACCTATAAATACAAATCAAGGATGATCTAGAAGAGGCTAATGGATGGAAATGAAGCGAAATGAGCTTACAAATTATTTTCATACTTCTTAATTGTATTTGTGCTTTAACTTTTCTCTCAAAGGCTTTTTACTTAATTTGTTTCACTTGATTCAAGTCTTGTATTTTACATTGAGATATCTTGTAACTAAAAAATTTATCTTTTAGATTCTCTCTTTGTTATTCAATTCTTGTATTTCCTAACTTGTAAGTTAAAGGGCCTACTTGTGTATAAATAGAAGGTTTGTAATTTTTTAGTCTTAAACTAGAGGGTCTACTTGGGATTAAGTAGAAGGTTTTAGCAAATTGACTTAAAATTCTTAGTGAGGAGCTAAGGTAGTGAATTAAGTTTGGTTTAAACTGAACCACTATAAATCATTTGTGTTCTTTATCTTTCTTGTTTTTATCTTTTAAGTATTGCATTTGTGATTCTATACACATTTTTTTGTTTTAAGTCACTAAAACCTCATTTGTATCAAAAAAATTTAAGTTCTATCATATTTTTTATATTACCCAATTCACCCCCCCTCTTGGGTGTGTGCCATAGTATTTCAAACCTATCAGTAATGACTGGCTATTGGGTCTATGCCATTAATAATATTTTAATTTATTTTTTGTGCATTATATATCTTGGCATTATAAAAAAAGATATATGAGATATTGTGGGTTAAACATTTAATGTGTATGTGTGGGTAAATTAGAAATAAAAGGCCCAATAAGTGGAGATTGAAAATTAAATAAATGGGGTTGAGAATTTAATGAAGTAGGTTTGGGCTAATGTGAAAAATTCCAAGGCATAGGATAGCTAAAGTTTAAATAAACCCATTTAAGTGGGTTGCGCTTAAACCATGTGTGGATTGTATATTTAATTAATTTCAAATGGAACGGGTTGGGCCAAGTTGAAAAAAAATAAATTCTTTAGGCCTTAAGTGAGTTGGGCCTAATTAAAATGTGTTTGATTAATGGGTTAGGCTTGAGCCCATTTGTGAAATGATGTTGTAAATTTAAAAAGGAAATGAAATTAATTATAAAATGACAATCAAAGGCTTAATGTCTTTATGTTGTGTATGGAAAAGGTAAGGGTAAATGAGAGATTCTGTAAATGGGTTGGAGAAAGAAAATGAAAAAAAAAAAATGACAAATGCCTAAAAAGGGCGTGAAATATTTGTGGCTTGTGTGTGTAAGTGAATGGAAAAACGGTCAATTAGCAAGGGGTGGCTGGAGTTGGGAGTGTAGCCTACTTCTTCCCCATGCTTCTCTTTTCTTCTTGCTTTTCTTCTCTCTCTCTCTCTCTCTCTCCCGAAACTTCTTATTTTTATTTTTTCTTCCATTTTATCAAAGCTTTGGGAACATCAAGTGGTGGAGATTATTTTGGGCATCAAGTTGCATTCTCTTGAGTTATTTAAGGAAAGTTATTCTTCCATATCATTTTGTTATGTAAGTTCTTCTTAATTATTTCTCTTCATTTTGAGCACACTTTGTTTCCTCCATTGCTACAATATCTTGTCTTTTGATAAAATGGGTTTATCTTTTGGTTACAAACATTTTTAAAAATTTCTTGAATATTAATGGGTCTTGTTAAGGTGTTCATTTGGGGCTTGATTTACTCCAAAAATCTTTCAAGGAATGGCCTTTTTATTGGTTAGATGCAAGTATTGTTGATTTGCATTGTATTCTTTTGTCCATTTTCGTTTCTGGGTCTTAAAAGTCGACTCTTTTGAGTGAAAGTCGATTATGTATGTCAAGTTCTCATCTGGGTCGACTAAGTTGATGTAGAAGTCAATTTTTTTCCTCTAAAAATCCACTTTCCAATCTCAAAAGTCGATTTTTCAATTTCAAAAGTCAACTTTTCGTTTTAGAGTGCACATGTTGTACTCTTTTGGGTATAACTTTCTGTGGTTATATCTGATTCGAGATATGCTTTTTGCGTTGTAAACTAGACTTAATAAGATTCATTTTTTTTTTATAAGAATTGAATCATTTGGCCAAGTTTGGAGCCTATAACAGCCCTATGAAGTTCATGCTTGAATATGAAAATCTCCGTTTCTTCATAATTTGACCATGTCTTAGTTTTTGGAACATAACTTTCTGTAGTGATTTCCAAATTGAAATCCGTTTTTTTATACATAAACTAAACTCCTTAAGATTTGTTTTTGTATATTATTTGGATCATTTGGTTATGTTTCGAGCCTATAGTAGCCTTCCAATCCTTGCCCAGAATCTAGAATTTTTCTATTTCAAGTAGTCCTCCTTACTCCAATTTTTGGGAAATAAATAACTTTCTTGGGGTATGATTTGAGAACGGTTGAGAGCCATTAATAGGATATGTTCTTCCTCTTTTGGTAACAAATTCCTTAGAGAATTAAAGAAGTCTTCTTGAGTACTTCTTGATGCATTTGATTCATTATCCAAGTAAGGTTTGTTCCTCCCTACATTTCTTTGTGGAATGATGTTGTACCCTAAGGGGATAGGTTCTAGATGTTGAGATTGGGTTGGTTGTATAATTTTGCTCATGGTTATGTTGCATTGCACTATGTTTTTATATTGGCTCACATCATGATATTGGGCCATGGGTTGCATTTATTGGGGGTTTGCTTTGTATGTGTTGGGAGTGTGAGCATTGTTAGTTCCAATGATGGAGAATATATCCCAAGAGGGGGGGTGAATTGGAATACGTATAAATTTTCTTTTCTTAAAGAACTCTGACTAACAAAAGAGCACTATGTTTCGAAATATAGGATGTATGTTTTGAAATAAATATTTCTGTTTTTGAATGTTTCAAAACATATGATAATGTTTCAAAATATATCTTTCTATTTTGCAAATTTCAAAATATATAGTATATGTTTCAAAATATACCTTTCTGTTTCAAAATATTTTAGCTTGTATTTTAAAATAACAACTTTGACACAAGTAGTTTCCTTGGGAAAGAGTATACCAAAGGATGTTTGAGATCAATACTTGATATCAATGGTATGTGTATAAATACTTATGCTCAATTTGACATTTGCTTTTATCTTTGAAAACGATTCTTTTTTAAATTTTAAGCAATGAGTTATAAGTAAAACAATAAATCAAGTGCACGCAAGATATATAGTGGTTTGGCACTCATCCTAGTCCACTACCTTCAAGTCTTCACACTTGAAGGATTTTCAATTCCAACTCTATCAATCAAGATAAACAAGGGTTTTACCAAGGTTCACCTTAAAACCTTTACATACAATGAGTTTTTAAGGTTAAACTCAAACCTCTCAACAATTGATAAAAAGAATGGATTTAAATCTTACAGCCCAAAAGTAATTTGAAACAAGAACTTCTTACCAATGGTTGTACCACCCTCTTACCAAACCTTTAGACAAGGAGAACCTAGGAGTGAATGCACCACTTGAATTCACTTTCTCTTTCTTTTCACATTCAATGCACAAGATTGATTGAGGAAAGATAGGTTGATGCTTTAATAAATGTTTTTCTTCTTCTCTATCTATTCTCTATCTTCAAACACCTGCTATTTATATCAGGACATAAAATTTTAGTCGTTTCTAGTCGTTAGAGACAAGTTTTCACGAAGATTGAGGACATGTTTCGAAACACAACATATGAGATTTCGAAACATCCCAATTTGCACTAAAGTTTTGAAACACGTACCCCATGTTTCAAAATCTCTGACCTTACAGCTGGTCCTACAGACTGGAACAATATTTAATGCGAAGAAAATCTCTTACCCACTAAGATTTGCAAAGATTACCTTTTTGAATTTGAAATAACTTTCACAAGAATGGTTCTAACAGCTTGAGAAGCTTTTAGATGCAAAAGGAAAATTTTCCTTAAAAATGTATTTCAAATTTTCTTTAAATTGCTGTCAGAAACGATGGAAGTTTTGAAACATGAATATTTAAAGAAAAACATACGCATTATAAGAAGTTTTGAAACATAGCATAGAACATGTTTTACATAGGTTTCAAAACATATTTACCAAGTTTCAAAACATTTCTAATAGAAACATATATTTCAAAACATGAGCAACAATGTTTCGAAACATTATACACAAACTTTAGAATTTTCAAACTTCGAATATTCGAGCTGAAACCATACATGCATGTTTCAAAATCAACCAAGCTTATTTCGAAATATGAGATTAACATATTTGATTTTTCATTCTAAGATTGGTTTTTCATGAAACACATTTTCTTATTAATCAAAAAATATGATACAACAAGCATTGACATGACACAGTTGGGTAAGTTGAGTGTTGACTTATGTATGATAGGTAAGCATATGCATGTAAAGCATTCGCATGTATGAATTACTATGTGGACGTAGTATGCCCTGATGGTTGGCTTATGGTGGTCTTGTCATCACGTTAATGCTACAAGAGCCATTGCATTTTTATGTGTTGCATTGCATGAAGAGATTGTGGATAAATGATGAAAAGGATGCGTGACTTCCGTTGATATGTGACATGAGATCTTGATATACGAGCCAAGGGCTTGGTGTGATGTCATTGTGAGTGCTTTGGCACACAATGATGATAGAGGTTGATATAATACTGGTGGATGTGATATGAGAGCCTTGGGCTCATGTTATTGATTTGGTAGGTTGTTCTTGGCTACTAGCAGTTTCGTATACAAGTCTTGGGTGCCAATGTGTTCATCTTTTATAGGCCTCAAAGACCATATATGTGCATCTATGCATTTATGATTATGGCTTGGTATTGTTTTATATGACCTCATCCATGGTGTGTGATATGGCATATGATATGGCATGGATTGTGTGTCATTTATGTATATGTGAATGACGTGTGTTTTCAATGTATAGCACAATATGCATGATATTTTGGGGAAGTCCAATCATATCCATTTTTTGTTATTTCTATATACTTACTGAGTCTTGTGACTCACCTTTCTTTAATATCATTCAAAGTTAGGGGAAAAAGACAAGTTCGAGGATATTTCCAATGGCATTGATCCTTTTTGGGCTAGTTATGTGTACAGAGACAATCCCGATAAGAAAATATCTTTTTTTTTGCGGGGAAGGGGGGAGAGGTTGCTTGTCAGGTGCAGAGAAATATCTGTTATGTTTTTGTTAGATCTAAAGTGCACCTTTTATATAATTTGGAGAATTAAACCCTAATGGATGTATTAAATGAATTTGATATGTATTATATTTTCGTTGTATATATATATATATAAGTTAAAGAGAATTTGGGAATGTTTTTATTTAAATTTTTAAGTCACGGCCTCCAAATTTTGGGGCATGACAAAACTCGTGTGTAATACGAATATGAATGTTATATCCATGTTCATTCCAATGGTTCAAGCCTTGGTCACCTTTAGTTATGTGTTACACAAATACCTAACATCTTTTAATTTGTGTTTTCTCATTTTCATTATACTTTTTTTGATATTATTATTAGATAATAAGTGTATATACTAGTATTATCTAATAATAATATTCTTGTTAATTTTATGTTTGTTGAAGTATTTATAGTGAAGGTCAAATTTCATGGAGTGGAAGTCCACTGTTGTTCAAATAAGAGTTGACTGTTCAATGATGGTTCTCAGTTGGATCGACTCTAGATAAATGGTTCTTAGTTGAACTGACTAAAGGCTTGCAAAAGTCAACTTTTGGTCGGGGGGTCAATTTCTACCCATGGAAGTTGACTAATTCTCCCAAGAAGTCGACTTCTATTCTCAAAAAGTTGACTTTCGATCCGAACATTAAAAGATCAACGGCCAAAAAATGAACTAATATGATTTTTAATTTAAGGGGTATGTTTTTAAATTAAAGAGTTGTGATTTTTTCAATGAATGAGTCTATTCTAATAGACATAATCTTTCAAATAAGTTGTGATTTTTAATATTTTGGTGTGTATTGGTAACACCCATTTAACGTTTATAAATAATGTGGACATTTGGGGTACAAAGATATACAAGAAACCATCTATATTTTTTTATTCAATTGCTATCATCTGTCTCTCTACTTTCTCTTATTGTTGGGTTCGGTTCTTTGTGGTAGTGCAATTTTAATTTTTTTAAATTAGGCATTTTGTTTGGGGTTAAAATTTCCATAAACTATTTGCACCTAGTGAAAAAATTACACTCTTAAAAATAGTTTTTTGGAAACGCTTTGTGTAACACATTCTGAATTCTTATTTTTTTATTATTTTTCTTAAATACTACAACAGCTTTTAACTCTGTCTTCATCTGCCATTTCAAAATTGTTCCTACAAAAATGTCTAAAAAAATTCTTTCAAACTTCCTAATGGAGTCGCGAAGTAGAAGTGATGTGGGATTGAAATCTAGAAGGCAGTCCCATTCAAAAAAGAAAAGGCGGCATTGACCAAAATGGAGACGACACACTTGGAAGCCAAGCATTGCACCGCATTGCAGCATCTTCTAACAAACAAACACCTCGGAAACATCCAAGTGGCTGCCTGCCCTCCCTTCCCCGTCACAATCACAATCTAGAAGTTGATTGTTCCAAGTGAGGCTTTGCGATTATTAAAGGCAAAAACGAAGAATTTTAGTTATTGGAAAAAGATATTTACTTTTAATAATGTTATTTGATCTTATTTTATATATAGTTTAAAATGATAATTTTATTATATATATATATTATTTAAAATATGTTTGTATTGACTTTAACAATTATTTTAACAATATATATATTATTTAACATAAAACCAATTTTGATAATACGCTCAAATTATCTTAATTTAAATTGTCAAAAAATAAAGAGCAAAATGCCAAATAAGACATTATATTTGGTGGGTGACTGGCTAATTTATTCATTGTATTTTAATAAAGGTCAAATAATTAATTATATTCAAAAAAATGTCAAATAAACCATTATATATTTCTAAATTTAAAAACACATTAGCCATTATGGTTTATGTCTTTTTAAGGTTGTCTAATGACGTTTTAATTCTATTAATAACGTCCACTCTATTTTTAATTAAAATAATCTCACATAAATAAAAACATGTTTTATAAAATATAATATCTTATTTGACAAAATACAGTAATTTGTCAAAATAATGTTTAGGGAAGTAAATGAATGGTGGATTCATAAATGGTGGTTGCTGATTGAAGATTTTTTTTTTTTTTTTTTTGACATTTGAATAACTTATTTGACATTTATTTGAAATTTTTATTTATAAAAAAATTAATTTTAGAATTAAAATATAATAACTTATTCACTTAAAATTAAAAAAAAAACTAAATTAAAGCCATCAAACATAAGTTGTTAATGCAAAGCACATACATCATACTACACCTCTAAAATATAAAACTATAACCATCCGTCTCAACGAGTATAATGTAGTGGTAAAACACTTGAAATTTTATATAAAGTATCAAGATTTGAATCAAGATAACAATTTAAAAGGCAGAATTATTGCTGGAAGGTAACATTTAACTGAAAGTTGGTAGTAAAATTATAAGATAAATTCCGCATAAATTGTGTTGAATGTCTAGTTCTGAATGTATATAGACTACGTCTATATCCAGATTTACCCAGAGAATACAACAGGAGAAATATCACCTATCCTTGAAGATTAATCGGATGAATTTCGAACACCCTAAGTAAAAAAAAAAAAAAACTATAACCGTACTTCTAGTTGTTATTACAAATAACTTCATCGTTTGGTGCATTTATATGCCCCACCAACTTTAAAGCTATTATTTTACAAAATCCAACTTATTGAAAAGTTGTCTTTAACGACGAAAATATCAATTGAGTGTACCGTTGGACTAATATTATATTATATTATATTTCTAACTCCAAACTCCGTTGTTTATGGGTCCAAAATTTTGAAAATAACATGGCTGTCCATTTGGGTAAAGTGTGACCATTATAAATATTTTTTAAGTTAAAATTTTCACATATTAGGGACCCATTCTTTGAAAACATATCAAATGGCTACTAGAAACAGGAGAGGATATATGGGCGTGACGTACATGCATATAAAATTTTTAAATAAAATAATTAAGTCTTAACATAGTAATAAAATTAATTATTCACAAATTGGTTATTATTTCATAAGGGTCTTAATTAAGTTTAAATTTTGTTAATATTATTAATTTTTATTTATTAATTAAACAGAATATATATATAAAGAATATTTAAAAAAATATTTTTTTTAAAACAAATACAGAGTGTTTATGTTATCAAAACTTATTGTATTAAAAGAATCAACTGATCAATAATGTAGGTAAAAGCATGATTAATGACAGTATTATTAGTTATGTGACGTCTCTTCATTGAAGAAAACTAAGAAAATCATATGCTATTATTTCATCTGTTTAACACTTTCTCTAATGAGGATGCGATATAACTGATAACACTCTCATTAATCATAATTCATAACATTACTCCATACTTAGTGTTGTGTTGCTCTTGAATTTTTTACATAAAAGTTTGTAACTCACTAATTATAATTAAGATGATTAAAAATAACTTATAATATATTCTAAATTATGATTTATCATTAAGATACATACATGAGATGTACCTAAATATTTTGTCAATAATACTTCCTAGTAGAAGCAAAATAAAATGCATGAGAATATTATGAAAAATGTTACTTGTACAAATAATTAGATTGTTGAGAAAATGATCGAATGCGCTAAATAACAAAAATGTCATCACCTAATTTGTCGTTATTGCCTCCGGAAGAGAACCTTAGCTTCATAAAATCCGAATCTCTCCCATCCACGACACCTTGATAATCGAATTTCATCATGAATCAAATCTAATTCACGCCTTGATAATCGAATTTCATATGAATAAAATCTAATTCAGCCATGAGACTTATCATCAAACTTCTCATCCGGATATTATACGGCTCTCCCGCAAAAGGGCAGTCCAACCACGTGGTGTTTCATAGACTATTATCATCGCCAGTCACAACTCACACGTCTCCTCTTCTAGAAGACCAGAAGACTCCAATCCCCCTATTTCCTTCATCTCAATTCCCCATTCCATTCTCAATTCCCCATTCCATTCTTCATTTTCCTTCATTTTCTATCCGTCTAGAAAGCCACCATCCATCAACCCACCACTTCCATATACCCATATATATGTAGGCATCGCCACTCTCTCTCCAATCTACAACCCACCACCATTCCAATTCAAATACAAATACTTCTTCGATTCCTCTCCCCTTTGCGGCGTTAATGGCTTATCAAGATCCGAGCACTGAAGAACCGATCAATCCTATTATCCAAGAGCATGACCCAGATGAAGCAGAGGAGACGCTTTCCTTCTGTGATCTAGCGATACAGAGCAGCGTCGTCGCCGATGAGTGGGAAAACTTGTCAAAGCTTGACCAGAGCTCGTCATCTTCGGCCTCGGCATTTTCTGATGATCAGGACTTGTTCGAGTTCTTCAGCGAAGATTGGAGCGCTGCCAGTACTCATCCGCTTCATCATCAAAACATCGTATTCTGTGGAAAGATCATTCCGTTCAGAGAACCAGACTGTAAGCGCGAGGGAATTAACCCCCAACAAAAACCCAAAAAGCGAGGCCTTTTCATCAGATGGAAATCATGGAAATCCAACTTCTTTGGCTCCAAAGAAAGTGGAAAGAAACGGCAAACCAAGCCGAATCGAAGCTACGTCAGGCGCTCTAAGTCTTCTCCATTGCCAGCGTCACGGATGTACGGGTGTAAGGCGGCGCAGGGAGGGGAGAGGTACGGGTTCTCGGTTCGGAGAGTCTCAATACTGGCGTCACCGGCCAAGTCGCGGTGGCACGTGCTGATGTTTGGACTGGTGAGGCCGCCGGCGGCTGAGATGGAGCTCAGTGACATACGGAGCAGGCAGAGCCAGCGGCGGAGTCCGGCGGCGCTGTTTGGGTCCGGAAGCATCAATGAGAAGGTGAAGCTGGGCGGAGGGAAGGGGCTGTGGAGGATGATAAGGGGGGTGGGCAGCGGCGGTAGCCACCAACCAAACGCCGTGGTGAAGGCGCAGTCTGGCTGCTTTCCGAGCGCGTGAATGGGGGGTTTCGGACGATGGCCCTGGTGACGTGGTCTCCGCGAGGATGGCTAATTTTGATATTAAAAAAAAAAAAAATAGATTAGTAACTCGGGTGTGTATAAGCGAGTTTACTTCCATGTTTGAAGGATAAAATAATTATTTTTTAACTCAAATTTATGTGCCCACTTCAACTTATTACTGGTAGATGAGTTCGAATTAGTGAATCAAATCTTAAACCTTAAATCTCAAACTCATAAACATATTCATTTTATTTCAAATTAGTGTATATATAAGTGATTTTAGAAAAGTTGTGAGCATAAGATCTACAAAAAAAAAAAAATAATAATAATAGGTTAGTGCAAGATTAATTAAAATTAGAATCAAACAAAAATATACAAAGTATAAGAAAAACTCTTTGGCAGTCACAATGAAGGCATTTAAGGCTCAGATCTGGACAATGAATCACCACTTAGATAATACCGAAAATAAGACCACCAAGCCTCAACAAAACTCAACCCCGAATCGCTCAAAGCTCCATTCTCTCTCTCGATCGAAACGGACCCCTCTTGCTAACATAATGCTCTACCAAAAATAGAGTCTACAAAGGAAACAAGAGGTATCACAAAGATAATATGTTGAAGAAGGCTAATAGAGAGGGCTTCACTGTAGCGCACCAATCGATTTGGCTAAACTGAATATATAGGGAAAACCAAAAGCTGCACAAAATGGCAAACAAGATATCGCATGAAGTAGCAAAGTGGAAGGCTGGCTGACAGCAAGGGAAATTAAATCACCGTCGACCGACCAACCGACAACAAGGAGGAAATGAGAGAGTGCTTTCAACGTTGATTGGAGGAGATAGAGGGAGAAAGTTGAGTCTCCAATGAACAAAACATCATATATATATATATATATATGAGAGAAGCTAGGGCAAGACAAACAAATGGGCTTGCACAAGTAATGGGTTACCCAAACAAATGGGTTGCGCTTCTCATTTCTTGAGCAAATGGGCTAAGGCCCATTTCTCTTCCAAAGAAATGACTAATGAGCTTATTGCCCAACTTCCATATTAGGCTATCAATAAATGGTGATAAAGGTTATACTTCAATTATGGGCCGACCTATGAAGATTAGACCCACCTGAAATATCATCACTACCTTGAGTCTTATTCGAAAACACTACCTAACAAAAGCTTACCAACCACAAATAATACCTTGTCATATTATTTGACTATGAATCATACATAACAATTGTGAAAGAATTCACTTTTATTGATGATACGCCATAGTGCAAAAAGATAAAATAAAAGAAAAAATTTAATTTAATCAATAAATCAACCTAAATGGAGGGAACGAGAAGAAAACAAGCAAAATCCTCGCGACCCAAATGCCCAAAGGACCACGGCTGCATTTTGCAGCCGTAAAGGATCTGTAACACCAAATCCTCACGGCCCTTCTTTCTATCAGGGCATGTAGAAAGATTTGATGCACCGTCGAAGTATTTTCCCAAATACAAGGGGAGTGCCACACAACACGTAAACTTTATAAATTCTACAATTGAAAATCCTTCTAGGAAAGGGATAGACAACTATCCATAAGAATCCCAAAAAGGTCAAGATAAACGTCATTTATAAGAGATAGACATCATTCATAAAAATCATAATCTCAACCAAATTGAAAATAATCAAGATGTGCATTATCTACAAGAATCATATTCTTAGACTATTTTGGATTACTCCATACTCCTCTATAAATAGGTAAACACTATTTTCAAAAAACATATGTCTATAATATTGGTGAAAATTATGCTCTATAGTTTTCATCTTTAGTATCTTGACTAAAATATCAGAGTATTTGCGTGGGGACTCTACCACACCCTTTGACTATTTTCTTCCTTACGAACTCATGCGGTTTGATGACAACGTTTCCCATCAAATAAATTTATTATTGTATCTTAACAACAACAATTGATTAAGGAGACATGTGAGAAAAGTAATTATCTTGATGCATACATAAAAATACATATATATGAAAAATTTAATTTTCTTTAAAAAAAGGCTTCCTAACACGCTTATAAAAATAATTAAACTTTCCCTCCCCTTTTCCATTCAAAAATCATAATTAAAAGCATAGTATAAATAAAATATTCAAAGTTTTTTTTTTTTAACGTGAAAGATTTGCGAGGTCCCTCGATCACATATAGTCTTTGACCCGAATCTATCTCACTCCTTTTAAAATTTATAGTCTGTTTGCTCTATGATCTCAGGTGAACAGATAGGTTTACCGCAAGTTGAAACCTAAAGGCCTAACCCCTTGGATCATGGTTGTCAAAATCCTGATCCAACTCCTACGATTTTACGTGTCAGGAACTCTAAATGACTCAACTCCCATATAAAATCTAAATTGTAGTAGAATCGAAGTGAATTCTGATTCAAATCGATAGAATTTCAAGTTGGACAACTATTTTACCGATTTTAACTTTCATGTACAAAAAAGTTAGGGATGGAAGAACTTATTTCCAAGGGTTGCCCTCTGTCTTTACGAACCCTTATCTCTCTCAAACACCTTCATCAGAGCTTTCCATTGTTCCCCCTTGTCGCATGGTTGCTTGGTGTTCAATGTTGCCGTCGATTCACAACTTCAATTACTTGGTGCCGCTATCAATTCACAAACATAAACTGCCGGTTGAGCCACCATCGATTCACAAACATGAATTAATGTTTCCATGCTCGTTCTCTCAGTGCTGCTGTCAATTCACAAACACAAACTACCAGTTGAGTAGACGTTGATTCACAAACACGAATTGATGTTTCTATGCTCGTTTGTTTAGTGTCGTTGTTTCCGTGCAACACAAATCGATTCACAACTTTGATAGGTTAGTGTCGCCGTCGATTATCTTAAAAAGGTATACATATTCGTCTGTTTCTTCTTTTGCTATTTCTTTGTTTGATTTGGTGATTCTTGTCTGCCATAACTTCATCTGTTTCTTCTTCATTTGCCTTAATTAATTTGATTATTGTTGGTTTTCTTAATTAGAAAGAGAATTTTTAAAGTAAAATATTGTTGATTTCCTTAAAAAATTGAATGTTTATTAGAGCTTTTATTATAATTATTGCTTGTAATGTAAAAGTTTACCAATATGTGTTATTTTTTTTATATTAGTTTATGACTCATATGACTTCTGAGAATTTACATTATATAGACTAATATTCAAAAATTTTATTATGGATGGATAAATGATGATAAATGTACTTAATATTTAGAAGTTTTATATTATTTTATATTTTTAAAATTGATAAATGAAGTTATTTTGAAATAGGTAATATGTATTTCATTTATAATAAGGAATAAGGCTGAAACAATCATATTATTAAGCAATATTAATTTATTTTTTTTATAAAATTATGTCATTATAAATTTATATTTATATAGATTAAAGGATATTTTTAATTATCTCTAAAAAATCTTACAATTTTACTATCCGAGTTTACGATTCGATTTTATGATCTCACTTTCATGCCACTTAAAATCTTTATTCTAATAACCTTATTTTGGATAGATACAAACGATTATATAATCATATTTTGTAATATTCAAAAAAAAATAAAATAATTAAATATCAATCAATACATTATCCTATTAATTTGAATAGTCAATAATTTAAGAATTTGAGTAGTCAAATAATTATTTTTTTTTCTTTTCCATTCATTGGTATATAAATTGGACACCATTAATTATTAATATCTATAGTATTTTTTTATAAAAGAGATCATTAATAAAAAAAGAAAAACTTTACAATTGCACTATATATTATTATCTAAAAGAAAAAGGATGTACTAGTCACTAAATTTGTTTTTGGACATTTGGCAGATCATACTGCCATTTGGCGATTCCTCTCACCAAGTGGCACATTCTTTAAACATATGCAAAGCATGCCCAATGTTGCAATTGCAATTAATTATGTGAAGACTATTTGTATTTTTTTTTAAGGGGGGTGAGATAAAGACCATTTACATTGAGATAAAGGCCATTGACATTAAATGTACAATAAAAACTTATGGAAAGCCTCTCCGACCTGTCAATGAATTTTAATTTATAGTCAAAAGATTACTAAATTTTAATTTAATATATAATTCCATAACTATCATCAATTGTCATTAAAAGAGACCAATGAGATGTTGATGTGGCTAACAATGTAGGTGGCTAAACAACACAAATAGTCATTGAACTTTGTATAGAAGTATAAAAAGATCATTGTTGAGAAATTTGTTGTTTTGATTTAATAAGAAAATAAGTAAATTTGGTTAAACAATGATGACCAAAACAGTGATCATATAATAAAAAATGATATGTAAAGTAATCGAGTTAGTCAAGTTTTAATTGAGTAAATCAATTAAATCAAGTCCAGTTATAAGTTTTGTTAATTGAGTAATGAGCTCTTTCTAATCGAGTAAAAGTCTTATCTAGTTCTCATACTCGAGTAATTTCCTTTGCATAATCGAGAAATTCCTTGGTCAGAAAATCTTAGGCAAAATTCAAAGTAAAGATGTTCGTATAATTGAGTATAAGATTTTTGTAATTGAGTAAGCATCTGTCAATTCAAAGTAAACCTACGTTTGTAATTGATTACAAATATAGGTTTATTTGAGTAGAGAGTTTGTGCACTCGACTAAATAGGAGTTTGTGTTTGAGTAAGTAAAGCAAGTTTTTGTCGAGTCAAAATTAAATTGAGTAACTAATTTTTTTTAATCAAGTAATGATTTTATACTCGAGTGAATAGTTCTTGTAATAGAGTATATATCCTTGAAAATTCAGTTAGTCTCTGGATTGAATTTATATTCGAGTACTTGAATTCGCAATCGAGTGATGTATGATATGTACTCAAGTAAATTATTTTTGTAATCGAGTAAATATGTGTCAAAAATATGCCAAGTCTCTAGATTATAAGATTAATCGAGTATGAAAATTTATATTCAAGTAAAAATCTTTATGTACTCTAGTAAATAGCATTTTGTAATAAAGTACATGTTGAATTTTTTTGTGACAAAAATTTAATTGAGTAAAAGATAGTTTGTACTCGAGTAAGTTGTAAAAATAATTGATTAAAAAATTTATATATCAAGTAAACGCAGGTTTGTACTCAAGTAACATTTGTCTGAATTTGAAATTTATAACCATTAAAGCTCATTAAATGCGATCCGTTTCTGTTTTTCAAAACATTAAATGATCTTTAGATAAATTGTACACAAATTATGATTTTCTAACTGATTTTTTAGGCCTTGTAGAGACAAAATATGTAAAGACACAAAACACAAAAGGAACATTTTTTTTCGTGAAGGACAACTCAGCAGAAGCATTGAAGAGAAAGACACTATAAAAGGAGATTGAAGTCTGATGAAATGTAGAATGCTTTGAACTCGAAAAGAAAAACACTCCATACTTCAAAGGCTTACAAAAGTTATCACTCCTTAGATCATTCAAAAGAAAAGAGAGGTAGAGCTTATTACTTCCACTTCTTTTCTTGAATTTACTTTTCACATTCCTATTTGTGAATTTGTAAAGGTTAAGCCTTACCCTTGTAAAAAGCATTGGTTGTGGTTAATCCTATTCAAAAGTCATTATATGTAAAGATTTGTAGTTGAGCGTTGTTTTAAAAAGCTACCCAAGTAAGTTGTTTTGAGTAAATCCTTGGTGAGAAGCCAAGATAGTGGAGTAGGCATAGCTAAACTATTATATATCTTTGTGTGCTGCATTTTTTCTATATTTACTTGCTAATTTAAGTGCTTATTTTTTAAGGGTGAAAAAGGCTTAATTCACCCCTCTCTTAAACTAACAAATTCTTTAGTCATTAAATTTTTACTAAAGTACAAAAAAGTCATTATAAACTTTGCACTAAAGTTAAAAAATATCAACATTTCATTAGTCTATTTTAATAGGAATTGATGGTAGTTATGTACTAAATTGAAGTTTAGTGACATTTTGGTTATAAATTAAAGTTTAGTGACTTTTTGTAATTTAATACAAAATTTAGTGACCATTTACATTATTTAACCCAATTATGGTATGTACCTAATTTCATCAACCCAGATGAAACAATCACCAACATTGAGATGGTGTTTCTAGACTCAAAGGCAACATTCTAACCATCCCATAATGTAAACAAGGGTAATGTTCTGGGTGGATTGATTGATATAATGTTTTTGGATTTCGTGTGTACATGGAGGGAAAATACAAGGTACTATCAAGAAAGGATTTGTTAATCGATTCAAGAACTAAATAGAAGAAGGCAAAGCATATGAAATCTTAGGTCTTAGGGTAGGATTAAAAAATGCCAAGTACAAGTTTACCTATGCTTATAAAGTGAATTTCCTTTGTACGAATGTCATTAGAGAGTGTGACGAACGAACCTAAAATTCCCTTGCATGGGTTTTTATTTATGAGTTTTGTTGACATTATTGCTAACGTAGATGAGATGTAGTTAATTGGTATGTTTGCTATCATGCATATAGATATTTATCATAGAGTTATTCATTTTCACTTAATATAGATCCATGCCCTTTGTAGATGTTATTAGAGAGATGACCATGCATGATAAGGTTTTTGAGAATGACAAGTGATGAGGAGAACCTGACATTATATTTATTTATAAATTTACCCCTTAATACTACTTCCAAGAAAGAGTAAATTACCACATGTGCCAAGTGTTCCACCAATTATAGCATGTCACGTCTCTCACCAATCATAATGTAACATGTGACTTATTTACTCTTCTACTACTTGAAGAAGTGATCCATGTCTAAGATATCTTATTTCACAATTCGAGAATCTTGGGAGATGATCTTACCCAAGATCTTGTTCGAAAATCTTGGAAGATGGTTGTACCGAGGATTTCGTTCAACTGTTGAGGGTTTGATTGATATAAAAGTTAAAGTTTCAACAAGTAACACACTTTTGACATTTTTTTTAACCCACATCAACTCTTTAGTGTTTATCTTAACTCCTTCCCAGGTATTAATTTGATCATTGGAAGCTATACTATGAAACAAAAACCCCACCCTCGCAATAGTTTGACACTTATGGTGATCCTCCCTAGCAACATCAATTGGTGCCCATCGTGGGGCTTGAGTCACTCTGTAATAATGTGCATACCTAGACTCTCGAAAACTCACCCATCATGCATTATCATTGTACACCCTCGACTTAGAGCCAACAAAAGTAGACAATATTGAGCTTCTTCAAATGTTTATGAAAGCCCTTATCCTCCTCCTCCTCCTAAGCAAGTTAATGATGAACAAATTGACTATCTTAAGTTCCAAGTCCACCTGTTAATGCAAATGCTTGGTGGCTTTATCCAATATCAATAAAAGTAGTAGCAACATCATAAGCCCCTGGTTTACCACCTCTGGCAACGCGAGTAAGAGTGGTCCATGCATCAAGAATCTAGGAGAGACTCCAAGGGACAAAGACCATCTAAGAACAAGAAGCAAAAGAAGCCAAGGACTCTACATCCTTTGTCCACAATCATCCCAAGATAGGAAGTTGAGTAAGAGCTGAGAATTCAACTTCTAAAGAAAGAGGTTTAGTGTAACACCCTGCTTTTTGGGTACATTACTAAACTGAAAATCAGTGGAATCTTTTTAAAAATAATTATAAAAAATTCAACTTCCCTTGTGAAATTAATTCCTTCCCCCTTGTCTTCTCTAGTGAATCCCTTAACATATTTTCCTTTAGTTAAATAAGTCAACCTCGATGATCACTATAGAGACTTTTCCTTAATCTATTTAAAAATGTAACTATTTATTTTGAAATCATAATTAAGTGTGATAATCAGAGTTTTAACCCTTGTAAACATATTTAGATTGAACCTTAGTGATATTATTATTTTATACTCTTTTTGAGTCAACTTCAGTCGATCCCTAGGCTTAAGGGACTCTAGAGTTTTTTCTTTAATAGGTTGCTACTCAACACCTCATTGAAGTCAAATATTTAAAATACTCAAATAATCATCACAATTTATGAAAATTTCATAACAATTAGAATATTTGTTAGTTGACATTGTGTAATAATATCAACTTCAAAGGACATTATTTGACCATTCGAAAAATTATATAAAGTTGGTCGTTCACAATTTCAATGGTACTTTGACACACTTTTGTATACTAAGTATTTAACTAACAAATCTCGACCCTTTCATGAGATCTATACATTGTTAGAAAGCTCGTTCAATGGGGTAAAACAAATCTAAAAATATTTTATTTTATTAAAATTTAAACTTCTTGAACTTGATTTTAAGTCAGTGACTATATTGCAGAGTCATTACCAAATTAGGCATATATTTTTCACAAAAATTAAACAAATATTTTTTAAAAAATATACTTCCTCGACCATCATTCAAAATTTTTATTGAATATAATGTCTACCATTCTTAGGAAGCCATAGAAACGAATTGGTTCACACCAGTGCTTTGTTTTAAACTATTTAGATAGGTTTCACAGGGAAATCCATTAATAAAGGTACAAAAATCTGTTTTCAAAGATTCTCACACCAAAAGTTCAAAAACACATCTTAGTTTTTGGAAAAATATAGTTAAGGAAAAAACCATAAAATATGAACTCTGTTTAAGCCTAAACAACAAGTGTTCATAAGAAAGATACTTTAAATCTCAACCTTTTGATGATCTACATATTACTACATATATAGGGATTCATTTTCATACAAAACCCTACCAAAATGAAATCTGCATAGTTTAAAAGCTAACAAGAACATAGATTTGAAATATAAAACTAAAACTAATTAAAATGTTCATCCTAGTCTTATATTGAAAAACATGTCCCTTTGTTCAACAATCATCTCTTTATCATTAGAAGGTCTGCTCCCACATTTACATATATATATATATATATTTTATGGGAAAAAATTACATTTAGAGGGTAAGTGATACATTTGTCAAGTATTGCATAAACGTTTGGTATTTATTGCATTTTCAACAAAGTTCAAATGCATCAAGACATTCATGAAGTATGTTGGTCCCTTAGGGAATGACCACTCAAGAGGGAGTGAATTGAATGATTAACATTTTTAGCAATTTTAATGAAGATTCTTTATTAATGACTTTACTAAAGAATACGTTTAACAAATATGTATAGATAGTGATTGAGATTGATAATAAATGCAAGCCACAAGATATAACAAAAACAAATAAAATAAGACAATAGGCAATTTATAGTGATTCAGTTCTTTCACACACACCTACTCCACTCTCTCAATGTCTAACTACCATTGGGGTTCTACTAAACCAATTTCACCAAGGTTTTCTATAACATCCTGTGTTGCTGGTGTTAAGAGAATGAGAAAGGAAGTGAGAAATTTCAAAAAATGCCCTTGAGAAAGTGATGGATCTTTGAGAATAATGGTGCCCTATGAGAGGGGCATTTTGGTAATTTGAATAGTGAAGTTCACTAAAGGGTAATTTGGTAAATTAAAAATAATTCCTAGGTGGAATTAAGTATGAAAGTGAATTAATTTCTCATTTTTGTATTATGTGGAGATAAATGAGATTAAAAATTCATTAAGGGCATTTTGGTAATTTGGCATATAATTTTCCATGAAAAGTGGTTGAGTACATGGAAATTTAAGGAAAATGTGTATATATTTATGTATGTGGAAATTCTCCTCATATTTATGGTAAGTGATGTGATCATTTATGGAGAAATAAATGGATGGCCATGATTTAAGAGATAAAGTCAAGTAAGTGGTGAATTGTGACACTCGGCAAAATTTTGAAAATTTGATAGAAATTATGTATTTAAAAATATGGGTTCATATATATATATATATATGAGGATTTATGAGTTGGAGAATGATTTATATAAATAAAAAAAAATGGAAAAGAGGGTCATTTTGGCCCATGTGTATAACGCCCTATATTTTCGTGAAATTGCCACGTATTTTAAGTGAGTTTAAAATACAAAAACAATATGTTTGAAATAGCAACCAATGACCGAATCAGTTGCAGGGAGTGCCCTAGAGCTTGGATACCTAAGGTTAAAGGAATATTTTTGATGAGCGTCTCGAGGCGAGATTTATGACGCTGAAAGAAATCAAATCAGAAATGGTTTTCGGTTAAGCTAAGTTATAACCTAAAAATACCGAATGATGGTAAGGGGCTTCCAAAAAATCATATATATTGAGTAATTTTGAGTTAATAATTTTGGAATTTTAAGTATCTCGATAAATTTGATGTTTGAGGGTATAATTCTAATTAGAGAAATTATCCAAATGAAAGAATGATGAAATTATGAGCTTAGGTGGTGAAATGTTAAAGTTGAAAACTTGAAATATGGGCCAAAGTGTTATTTGAAAGAAGTTTAGGGTTTTAGCTTGGATTTCAAAAGATGGATTAATTCTAGTTTTGGATTTCAAAAGCCACTCAATTATGGCTTTGAGTCTTTGGAGTCCATGGCTAAGATTGTGACAAGTGGCATAACACCATTGGTTAAAGGATTCTATAAATAGGCACCTTGAGTTGCTCTCAAACCATTCCAAAAAAATTTGAGGAGTGAAGCACTCTAAGAGGAGGAGCTTTCTCTAGAGAAAGAGAAGGAGGTTCGGCAAGAAGGCGGGAAGAAAGCGGCGAAGAAGCGGCAGAGAACGAGCCTCGTCGGAGTTGCGGGTCTTCGCCGGAATTCACCAAAATCAATCAGTAAAAAAGCGAGGTAAGTCCAATTGTTTTTGATAATCTTGTAGAGGGGGAAGATAGGGTCGCGTAGGTTCAAACGGGGGTCGAATCGGAGTTAAAACGAGGGAGATATGGCCGAAATACCAAACCGAGGCGTTGCTGTCCGAAACTGCTGGGCAGCGCGTGAATTACACGCGCCGGATAATAGCTGCATGTGAGGGCGCGTGGCCAGCCTTCTTGGGGCGCGTGAGATGTCCTTTTTCCATGAAATTTTCCAGTTATGCCCCTACTTTAATACCCTTCAACTCTATGTAAAAATATTTGAGGTTAGATTTATCAAAACACATATTTTCTGCAGAAACCTAGGCCGTTTGCTGTAAAATTATATCGTCGAAGAGATAACTCAACAAGGTGAGACTTCGTGAGACTTCTATACTCCAAATCTTATTTTTTATTCTCTTATGAGAGACTTCTATTGCATGACTCGTAATTCGTGAAGTTCTTATACGTAAACTCTTATTATTCGCTTACGTGAAATCATGTTGCATTTATGAACTAAATTTTTCTAAAAATATATGTTGTTGGCTTTTTTAATTGTTGCATTTATAAATTCCGTGTGGCCATACTGTTGTACCTATTTGTTGTTGGCCGAGGGCAAAAGTCGGAGATCCCCCGAGAGGCGCTATGCGTGCGCCATCGAGAAAGCTCTCGTGGGGAAGACCGTGAGTGTAAGGCACAACGGATGTGATGCTTGCATGAGTTCTATGAAGTTGGACGAAGTGACATGGTTAGGGACCTCCCAAGAGGTGCTATGCGTGCGCCATTGAGAAAGCTCTCGTTGGAGGAGGCTGACGTGTTCACGAGGCACTTCAGAGTAGTTCCCATTGTCTTCTCATACATTTTATACCTGATCATGCATCGATATAAACTGTTTTTGAAGTTTCTCACTAGAAGATTCATCTTCTAATTGGACTATGTCCCTGGAATATTCAAACGTTCCAGGTTCGACGAGCGGCTATAAGGGAAAGGAGGTAGTTGAATAATTAGCTTAAATTACTGCTTGTAGCATGTTTAGCATATTTTTATTTATGTGTGAATCTATGTAATTTTGGATATGTTTGAGATGTTCAGTTATCACTTGCTAGAGATGATGTCCATGTAATATATTTTGTAGACATCTTGAACGATTTTATGTATGATAAATAAAGAGTTATGGTTGTGAACCATATCAGGTTCGATTTAGCTTCCGCATCTGAAATTTTAACACCTGTCTTAGCAATTTAATATTGGATTTGTTAAGTTGAGGAGGTGTAAATTAGGGTTTTTGGGATATTGTGTGATGTATGACAGTTATTGAGATATGGAAAATTTTATATTCCCAAAATCCTAAATTATAACACGCTCAAGAAATTTGGAGTGTTACAATGTGAGTGTAATCATTATGTTGCATAAAAAAAAATGCAAAAAGAAAATGGAATTAGTCATGCATTTTGGTGGAAAATGGGAGAGATAAAATAAATTCCCATGAAAAAGAATTATGTCTCTCAAGTTTTCATGGTGAAATTAGTCTCCCAAAAATTAAATTGAAATATGTCTTTCAAGAGATATATATGCATGATGGATGAAAATAGTCTCATTAATTTAAATGAGAAAGAAATGAAAATTCAATGGCTAAGATGTATTCTTTAAAAGAAAAGTGAATGGCCAAGATTTGTTCTTACGAAGCACATGGATTGTGCTTTTGGTGAAGGGGTAGGATTTATTCTCTTAAATCCATAAAGATCCAAAGGCCAGAATTTGTACTTGAAAGATGGGAGAGCTAATATAAATAGGCAAGTGTAAAGAAGACTTGTCTTCTTTGTCCATTTGAAGAGAGAAAGAAAGAATGGAGAAGAAGAAAGATAGAGCAAGAGGTAAGCTCTTAACTTGGTTAGTTTCAAGTAAAAAGAAATGGTTTCCTTATTTTTCTAGTTTTCAAGAAAGTTTCAATGATCAAAATTTTTATTTTGTCTTAAAGGGGATGGAAAGCAAGAAAGTCTTGAAAGTTAAAGATGTTGAAACGCTTAAAGGATAAGAGGTAAGGGATAGCCCATGGGATGGTGGCTAGTAAAGTTGTAAGTATGGTTCATGAATTAATATGTGTGCATTGGCATGTTGTTTGTGTTCAAGAACCTATGGCCATGAGGTTGTGTAGGGTGGGTAGATTAAAGTCTCAAACCAAGATGGTTGTGAGGATGTGGGAGCCCTAACCATGTTTCATTGCATGCATTGACACTACATTTTATAATCATATTCATGCTTATTGTCATTGCACCCTTACTAAGCTTAATGGCTCATGAGGTTTTTATCCTCCCCTTGTAGGTTGTTCTTATGGCAAGAGGTTGGGAAAGTGGCAAGCTTGAGGTTGTAAGCTTTGTGATATATTTTTGTGTCGTTAGTTTGTGGCTTGTTGAAGCCTAGGCATGTGTTGTAAATTATTTTGTTAGTAATGGCTTGATAAAGCTTAAGACCATGAGTGTATTTTATTTGAATGTTTGTTATGTCAGTATCAAGAGGGTTGTGTAAGCCTCATTTGTGAAATGAAAAGGAAATTTTGGATGCATGTTTGATGTTATTTTGGGTGTTAAAAAATGGAGGAAAAGTTGAAGATTTTTTGTGTTTATTTTGGATGTGTAATTTCTGGAAAATTTGGACTAGGAAGCCAAAAGAAAGAAAAAAAAAATTGGGGGAAAATGGTGGAAGGCCTGGTGGCAGCCGCCAGGGTCACTAGGTGGCTCAACAGGTAGCAAGCGCACGTAGGCTACAGGCAGGGCGCACGGGTAGCAAGCTGGGTGTGTGGGTGCGGCAGGCGCGCATGGCCCATGGCCAGCCCACCGCAAGGCCCCCGGGCCCGCCAGTTGGCCCACCACCCAATTTTTTTTTCAAAAAAAAATTGAAAATTTAGGGATTTGGGGGCATTTCTTGATTGATTTTGGACCCTAGGGGAATTTTCAAAATAAAGAGATTTTTCGAGCATTTTTGGAGATAAATGCCGAATTTTTGGAAAATGGAAATTTGGAATTTTTTCTTAAATTTTGGAAAAACCAATGGGATGTTTGGAATTTTAAATTATATGAAGCCCGGTGGAATTCTTAGAAAGAATAAGAATTAAAATAATAAAATGATGATTGAGAAAATTTAATGGAAATAAATTCGCCAAGTGTGGTATGGTTAAAGCCCAAGTTTGCTAGTTGATCCTGGGATTGAGGGAAGGGAATGATGAAGCCTAGTTCCCACCTAGGGCGGTTCGTGTCGAAACATAGTCCGCCCTTTAGAAATAGCCAAGCATGTGAGTAGTTCAGATAATTGTTGACGAGTGGCACCCGTAAATGGGAGCGGGGCGTCACATTTTCTCCCTAGCTCGCCTTGAAAACTTGATGCACTCCGAAATTACAATGGGTTCTAGGCAACCACTAACACCAAGGTTTTCTCCCTAACTCACCTTGGAAACTAATTACAATCCTAGATTCAACAGTTCTCGGAAACCAATACAATCTACAATTTTGTCCAACCTTGGACACAAATGAATGATCAATTAAGAACAAATATACAAGGTGATGATATGTAAATAAATTAGTAACCTCAAGGTTATTGGAGAAATTTGTAGTCGACTTGAAATGTTTTTCTCCTTTTATCATGTGGCTATTTGATTGATGTATAATGAAGTTTTGGAGAGCCTTGGATTGTATGAAAATTTGCTTGAGAGTGTTTGGGAGCTTGTGAGTTCTTTGGATATACAATATATGCAATTCTAGATCTTCAAAATGACCTTGGGTCATTTATATATAATGGCCATAAATGGGTCTAGGTAATGTGGCCCTATATTGTATTTGTGCGAGTTGGCATTATTTTGGCCTAATGTTGGAAATTTTTCTTATAAGCTTAAAAATGGTTGGAATGAATGGTATTGTGTAAGTCAAGTCAATGTATGTTTGTGTGTGGTTGTTGAAAATTCAAAAGTAAGGGAACTTTGAAAGGTCAAAAGGGAAAAAGGGTAGGAAAAGTCAAAATTGGTGGCTCAAAATAGAAGGGGAATGGGGCTGCCGTTATGTTTGTGTGAGTGTATATATATACATGCATTACTCATTTACTTAAATGGAAGAAAAATGGGAGTGGCTATGTTGTAATATTGTGCAAGCTCAAGGGCAAAATGGGTAATAATGGAAGATATGGAAGACTTACTCTATTCCTCTAATGTCTCATGTTTGCCTTTGAAATTGTTGGAAGTAAAAGCTAGTGAGTTTGGCAATCTTGTTCTTCAATCCAACCATCAAGAAGCTTTTAAATGCAAGTTCCTCTTACACTATTTCCTTTGATTTGTGGTGCAATTTCTCCTTCCTCTTTCTTTGTTTAAGAGGCAAGTTCTATTCCATTCTTCCACTCCTATACACTTGGTTTTCGATATATGAAGAGAATGTAAGCATGAAAACTCCATGTCTTTCAAGGAGTTGTTCTTGTTGGGATGCTATGTAGAAGTGATTGTAAATACTTCATGACTCTTATTCGATCTCATTTCTCTCCCATGGGTCTCGGAAATAGGGTTATTGCTACACCACTCACCCTGCAACACAAAAACTCATTTATCAAAATAGGGGTGAGGTGTTTATACTCACAAGTGTATGAGTGTACGTATGACACAATTTAATTTTCGGATGAGTCCAGATCGATTCACTGGGAGATTACTTATGGAAGAAAATGAACATACTAGAACATATGGTTGAGCAGAATATGTTGAAATAAGCTAAATTCGAGAGAAGAACTAAACTGATGTTAAATATAGAAATAAATTAAACTGATGCTGAATGTAAGTAATCATGGGTCAAGACAATTTCAGTGCCAATTCAATTATTTCCCAAATAGATAGGTAAATGGTATCGTCAGTCTGAACTAAGCTTGAGGTTATGCCATTAATTACATTCCAAGATAATGATAATTCTTGGTCTAGCAATCTCCATACATGATATGAGAGATTTTAAGTTAAACAATTTCCATAAATTGAACCATGATTAATATGCAAAATAAGTCAATACAATATGCTCATTTGAGTTTGGGTATGATAGCTTTTCCAATTCTAGTAACCTCCCTACATGATATGGAGGCTCTAAGTTAGGCTTACGTTCCAATCCAAACCTGATGATCCAATATATAAATGCTGCTTAAGTTAAATCAGACCTCTGTTTATTATGTATTCGTATTTAAAGTTTGGCTTCCTTGGGAAATCAGTGGCATTGAACACTGTCCTTGCCTTGGTTTAAGTATGGATTTAGCCACACACCTTCAAATGTTACTTAAATGATTAATCAAATAAGAAATGAAATCAAATATGAACTGTAAATGCAGAAGATAAGATTACTTTGTTTAATTGAAGATAAAGAAATGCAGTAACTAATGCAATATATAGATTGCAATGAATCATAAACAATTACTCTAATTAATGGAGAAATAAGATCATTAATGCAAATAGAAATAACATAGCAAAGTAGCTTAAACACAACCTCTAAATAACTTGTAAAGGAAAGAGAAAAAATACAAATAGAAATAACAGAATAATGAAAATGAAGAAACATGAAGAACAAAATACAAACTTTATTCTACCCCTATCTCTATACTAACGAAAACCCTCAATTTGGAATTTTGGAACATTCTTTTGAAAAATCCCTTTTTGAATAATAATCCCCAAATCGTAGACAACGATGTGAATTATATGATAACCAATTTGCAGACAGCCCATCATTTGGAGAGAATTTACGATCGGGTGCCACTACGTTCTTCTCACAAGTTCTCTGAAATGGCCTTCAGAAGGAATCCGAATAAATGGGATTCATATTTGGATGTGCAGATTTGGTATTCGAAAATGGCTTTGATATTTGGATGTTGTGGCTTTGGTTTTCTCTCTTGTATTCGGATAGCTTTTCATCTATCCAACTAAGCTTCCCCATATCCAAATATACCAACTTAGGTATTCGAATATGAGTGAGATTCAGCCTTATATCCGAATATCTGACCTCAAATCCGAATAATTCCTACAAAACATGGATAAATAAAAATTTAGCACATTTATTCAATGGGAATAGGGTGAAAATATGATAAAATAAACATGTTTAAGCCATTAATCAGTTGTCTCCCTCTATAACTGTAACGCCTAGTGTTTCTGGTGTTAAGAGAATGGGAAATAAAGTGGAAAACTTCCAAAAATGTCCTTAAGAAGGTGATGATCGATGGAAATAATGGTGCCCTCGGGGATTGGGCATTTTGGTAAATTGGGTAGCGAGACCCAATAAAGGCTAAGGGGGAAATTTGAAAATTATTCCCTTGTTGGTGTGAAAATGTGTTGGGAATTATTCTCAATTTGTGCGATTAAATGGAATTGATGAAATTATTAATTTCTAAGGGAATTTTTGTAATTTAGAGCATAATTCCATGAGAAATTTAATTATTAAAGAGGAAAATTAATTATAGTGTGTTAATATGTGAGAAGTAATTTACTTTTCCCTAAATTGGAGATTAAATGTGGTGGAGCCACATAAATGGCCAAGATGAAGGCTTGGAAGCCAAGTTTGGTGTCAAGGAGTAACACTTGGCAAGCTCTTGGCCAAGAGAAATGAGAGAGTTAATTAATGTAAAAAGAAATGAAAAGTGGTCATTCTTGCATTAATGAGGAGCCATAATTGTGTGGATTAAAGGAAAATCCAAAATGGAAATAAAAATAATCTCTCATTAATGCTTTGAAAACGGGAGAATTATTTAATGGATATGAAAGGATTTATGTCTCTCATGGTGATGGGTTGAAATTATTTAAAATTAAATAAATGGAAAATGGCTAATTTTGGGATTTGATAGAGAAAGTGATCCAAGGGTTGGGATTTAAAGTCTCCAAGTGGCATGGATTGTGCTACTTTAGAAGGTGGAGATTTAATCTCCAATCTTAATAAAGGGTTGAGGTTTAAAGAGAAGAAATGGCATGGATTTCCAAGTATTAAAGAAATGAATGGTTGAGAGTAAAGCTTTTAAAAGCACATGGATTGTGCTATTTTTAATGGATGAGATTAGCTCTCTTAAAGAAAAATCCAATGGCTAGTATTGGATCTTGAAGATATTAGATTTAAAAGAGAATTCAAGAGAGTAGGGGGTGAAGTCTTCCAATGGAGAGAAGGAGAGGAAGAAATAAAAAGAAGAAGAAGGAGGAGGAAATGGAACAAGTAAAGAGCCCAGAGGGTATGGAAGCAAGGAAGATCTTGAAGAGTCAAGGTAAGGGATGACCCTATGGGGAGGTGGGCTTGCAATGGGTTGTAAGTATGGTTCATAAATTTGTATGTTGCATTTTGCATGTTCTATTATGTTCATGAGATTTATGGCCATAGGGTAGATTGGGACATGATGGGAATGGTGGGTTGGTGCCTCTAACCTTGGTGGGTTGTGAGGGTAAAGAGACCTAACCACACTTACATGCACTTTTCATCATATATTCTTGTTATGTCCATATTTATTTTGCATTGCACCCTTATTGAGCTTAATAGCTCATGAGGTTTTCACCCTCACATATAGGTTCTCAAGACATGGGAAAGTCAAGGCAAAGATGGAATAGCATGTGGATGCATGAGAGTGAGGTTCAAGACCATAGTATGGCTTGTGGAAGCCTTGTGATGTATTTTATGTTATTGGTTGTGGCTTGTTGAAGCCTAAGCATGTATTGTAAATGCTATGTATGATTTTATTTTTTTTAAATGAGATATTGGCTTATGGCATGTGGAAGCCAAAGTATTGGTGTAAATCTCATATTTGGTTTGGCTTTTGGAAGCCTATCTTGTTTATTTGATTCATGTTGTAATGAGCCCAGGAGTGGTTTAAGGAGTATTATTTTGTTTTGTAAGCTTTTTGTGGGAAAGTGGGTATTTTTGGTGTATGTATGAGGTGTATGAAAGCTAGAAATTTTGGGCCAAAAAGGGGTCCAAGAAAAATTTTTGGCATAGTTGTGCAATGGCAACCACCGAGGCCCGCTGGGGGCCACAGTGGGCAGCAAGCACAGCAGTAAAATGAAAAAGAAAACAGTCAGCGTAAGTCCATAAATGAGTTAAAACGAAAAAGAAAAGCCCAAAAAATGAAGGTAGCAGTAAGTCCGTAACGCCAGAGCTGGAGAAGACAGTCAGCGTGTGTAGTGCACACGCCAGGTCTGCCTGCGCTTGGGGGCGCATGGGCCCCTTTCTAGCTGTGTGTGTATGGATTCCTATTCCCCTGAAATTTCACTGAAATATAAAATAAAATATTTAGAATATGTCTATGTAAAAATATTTGAAGTTTAGTTTACGAAAATACATGTTTTATGCAGAAAACCTAAATCGACAAGTGTAGCAGTACACTCAAAAGGTAAATAGTCAAGGTGAGTGGTTCCTACATGCTTATTTTTTCTTTTTGATCATTTTTGGTTTAATTTGTCTATGGTTTGTGGCTTACATCTCAGGTTTCCTTTGTTTCGAGCATGTTCTTTCTATTTGTTTCAAGCATGTTCTTTCTATTTTTGTTTTTTCACACACGCGCTACACACTGTGTCAAAACTCGTCAGCCCCTCTTTACGGGTAGGCCCACACTATGAGCATATGATTGTTCGCCTATCACCATAATAACCTACCTGTAAAGAGGGGCTGACGAGTTTTGACACAGTGTGTGTAGCGCGTGTGTGAAAAAACACATCAAAATAAACCCTTGAAAGAACAAACTTCAATGGACGAAGCTTGGCTTCCTAGAAGATGCAAAAACAATATTGTTTTGATAAGAAAATCCAAATAGGTTGCTGAAATTTGATTGAGAAAAACTTGATCACAATCTCTAACTTCTAGGTATATTTATAGTGTTTGGCTAATCCAAATCCATCAAATATTTGTAAATAAAATTCAACTAGAATCCTAATAGAAATAAACCTTAAGTAAAAGTCAACTAGAATCCTAATAAAAATAAATTATAAGTAAAATTCAACTAGAATCCTAATAAAAATAAAACCCTAATCAAATATGAAATAGAATCCTAAATAAAGTAGAAACATAAAGTAGAATCCTAAATCAAGTAGGATTCTAAAACTTAAGAAGTATTAAAATACTATTTACTACTATTTCAATGCTATTGTTCTGGTGATATTGTTCTGATTTAGTTGGGTCGACCTTGGGTAAGGTCTTGATTGATGACCGCATCAAGTTTGGACCTCGATCTTGTGCCCGTAGTGGGGGCTAGAGCTTGACGTGATGACTGGTCAGGATGATGGCGACACAGGGAAGATTTCTTGATAATTTTTCATGTTGCATATGCACGCATGTTTCCTTTCTTGAATCACTCACTGAGATGTTTCCTTTCTTGCATACACATGTATCTTCTTTCCTGAACCATCTCACTTAGATATAATTATCTAAATTAGGTTTTTCATACCCCTAGAATATTAAATGTTCCAGGTATATCAAACGT